>NC_058163.1:10522310-10528719 GCF_020080835.1 Cotesia glomerata
TGTCTCTTATAATTTTTTCATACAACCAATATTTCCATTGACATTTCAAAATAACGATTCATAATGATTGATTTTTTGGAAACTATGAAAATCTTAATTGTTCACTTACATTTTTTTAATAAAATTAAATTAAAATTACATTCATTTAAGATCAACAACATTTTCGATATAAATAAAAAAAAGTATACTTACAACACAAAATCCGTTGTTATTGGAAGCTCGTGTCACGTGTTGAGTACTTTCGAGGTTATAAAATCACTTGATTAACTAATCGTGCAAAATACACTCAAAATCGATAATTTAATTATTATTGATAAAATAGGAATAATTAAAAGTTAATATGAGAGTTACACTGAGATAGCAAAATAATAATTGTCAACGTTACTACTACACTTAATGCATAAACAATAATGATGGCCGATAACTGTGTAGGGAGGGAGAAAGAAAGGAGACTGGCTTCGTTCTCATCTCTACTCCGTGCTGTTTACTGGGTCAGAAGTGACACCTGTAGACATCTGGCGGAGATAACTAATTAAATGACGATTGATCAGTTTTTGACCGGAGAGGAAAAATGATTAAATTTCTAAAATGGCTATTAAAAAATAAGGGTTGATCGTAGAAGGGTGAGAATTGAGGATTGTATGTATTTTTGTATGTTGTATCATAAAAAAATAGAAATTAAAAATTTTTTCTAAAAAATAAAAAAAAAAATTTAGGGGTGGACTACCCCTAACATTTAGGGGGATGAAAAATAGATGTTGGCCGATTCTCATAGATACCGGATAAGCACAAAAAATTTCATCAAAATCGGTCAAGCCGTTTCGGAGGAGTATGGCAACGAAAACTGTGACACGAGAATTTTATATATTAGATAAACTTTCGAACCATATGCATTTTCCGACTCAGCTTGACGAGTATAGTCGAAATGTAGCAAAATTTTTTAAAAGTTCCGTCATGAGGACCAATGCAATAGTTAGATTTCTATGAAATCTACTAAAAATTGATTCGGTCATCTATTAGACTCTCTGATTTTATCACAATTCAATTAATGACCGTATATTTGTAATGCAAACTTCTAAATCTCAAAATTAAATCTGTCAAGTGTTTAGAGTACTTTAGTCATTCAATGTTTTGTAAATATAAAAATAATGATTATAAAATGTATATTTATAATTAAAATAATACTTAAAATCTTTTACTAAGTAATTAAAAAAAAAAAAAGAGTTACAAGCTAGTAAAAAAGCTTCAATTGAAAAAATGAGGAAGAAAAAGAGTAAAAAAAAGAAAAAGAGTAAAAAAAGGCCATTCGGCAGCCGAAATGGAAGTAGATTTCATGATGAATAATAAAAATACTACTAGGGTTACATACGAAAAAAAAAAAAAAATAAATTTCTGTCTGATTAAACAACAATGACGTCAAAACGAATGCAAAAGTAAAATTTCATTAAATTTGTCTGAGAAAGTAGGTGATTTTTGGCCTAGACTGATAATGAGGTGCACAAATTAAAGCTTATTTAATAAGCTTTCAGATACCATTTATAGAATTTTGATAAGATATCGCGTTCAATTGTAATTGCACGAAATTACGGTAAAAGTGAAAATTTTTGCGATTTTTGAAAATTTTTGAATTGCTATTATTCCTAAACTATTTAATTTGGAGAAATAAATAAGTAGACAAATTGAAGCTTATTGAATAAGCTTTCAAATGCAATTTACAGAAATCCGATAGGATGTCGCCTTCCATTGTTATTGCACGAAAATACGGTAAAAGTGAAAATTTTTTTCGATTTTTAAAAATTTCTAATTGCTCTCATTTCTAAACTAATCGACAGATTTGGCTTATCTTAGAACTTAACCTCGGAAATCGTCCTAAGAATAAGTATGTTACGTTTTATTGAGATCCGTATAGAATTACGAGAGTTAGAGAAGAGACAATGCCGATTATATCGTATATATATATATATACATATAGACACAGTGACAACATCGCGAGGGTAGTCAGGGAAGCTTCCTATGACCTTAAAACGTCGAGATCTGATGAAAACTCGATTTTTCAAAACAGGGTGAAAACAATAACTTCCTAATTTTTTGAAAATCTTCGATTTTGTTAGTGGGAAGTTAAAAATGTCGCAGTGATTTTAAAAAACACTTGTTTTCAAATCTTTTATTGACGATATCTTTTGAATTAATTAACCGATTTCTACGTTTTTGGCGGCAATCGACGCGGTTTTTAAGCTCTATAAATTAAGCTATGTCATCCCAAGTGATCCGAGAAGAAATGACGAAGTTATGTGAAAAAACACTTTTCGGTTTTTCGGTTTTCTTTCGTTCACGCTATCTCTCGAACGAATCAACCGATTTTGATCGGGTTGACGCCGATCGGCGTGGTTTTTCAAGCTTAAGGGCGGATTAGTTTTGAAGTTGATCGATAGAGCCGTTTAAAAGATATTCCAAAAACTACTTTCAAAAATGATTTTTTCTTATTTTTTTAAGATTTTTCAAGATTTCTTAAAATCTATCGGTCCGAATCGGTTCAAATTCTCAGGACAATTTCGCAGGAAATCTAAGTTCAGCGTAGCCCTTTCGAATGGCACCAACCGCGATGAAATCGGTTCAACCGTTCAAAAGTTATAAGCGAGTCACATAGTCACACACACACACACACACACACACACACACACACACACACACACACACACACACACACACACACACACACACACACATACATACATACAGACATAGTGACAACATCGCGGGGGTAGTCAGGGAAGCTTCCTGTGACCTTCAAACGTCGAGATCTGATGAAAACTCGATTTTTGCCAAACGGGGTAAAAACAATAACTTCCCGATTTTTGAAAATCTGAGATTTTAGCGGGAAGTTAAAGAGAAGACGATCGCGGCAGGCGGGAAAATAAGAAAAATGACAGAAACACGATAGATCTCAAGCGGAACAAATTTTTTTTTGTCAATGTTTTGTTAAATTTAGATTGACAATTATAAATTTAAGACTTCTTGTTAAATTAAATCTCCCAAAAAGGCAACATAAGAACTCTTATTGTTCTTGTTGGTCTCTTATTGGTTGTAAATTATAAATTTGTCAGCTGAAAAAAAAAAAAAATTTATAATTTTTGTTTCCAGGATGCAAAATTTTTCCGCGTAATTAAATTATATCTTGGGTACGCTCGGATTCTCGAGCTTCACACGGACAGGGAGTAATCGTTGTGTGTGTTTTTTCTCTACACCACATGATAGTAGCACTTTTCTTTCCGCCGGCAGCGACCGGTTTCTTTCGGCTCTCATTGACTTTCTGGCTCACCGACACACATTGCTTACGTTGTGTGGCTGACTAGAGGTCTTGGAAGGGGAAATTTTTTCACGCGATCTGATACAACTGCCTTGGACTTGGTAAACCCGAACCAATGGCGAGCGTTCGTTTAGAATTATTACAACTATCTTCAAAATATATCCATGGTTATCGCATTTAAATCAGATGCTAAAATGTTATTTAAAATATGTCTCATCACTAAAGAGAAACGACACTAAAATACAAGATGAAAAAATAATCTGGAAAATTTAACCTCTCTAACCATCCCCAAGACTTCCGGCTATCAAATTTATTAAACCAAAAATTTAACAGGAAAAAATAAAAAAAAAATAAAAGTGTGAATTTTTTTAAATAATTTTAGTACGATACTTAATTTGTTTGAAGAATTACAAAAAAATTCAAATGTATCAAGTTATTTGCGCAAAGTAATAATAATAATAATAATAATAATAATAATAATAATAATAATCATCATCATCATGTTTTTGTATCAGCCCCTCATTTATAAATATTACGACTTTTCAGAGGATAATTATTTGCCCGCTCCAATAATAATCCTCTGAAAAGTCGCAATATTAATAATAATAAAAATACTAATAATAAAAATAATTTAAAAAAAAATAATAATAATAATAATTATTATTATTATTATTAAATTAATATTAATAATTATAATATTAAAATAAATATTTATAATAATAATAATAGAATAAAATTTCGGAAATATTAAATTAAAAGAAAAAAAAATTTCGTGTGGAATTTATTGATTTCACGTTCTAAGAAATATAAAAGAAATACACACATGTATTTCATATACAGTGCAACCTGGTTATAAGTTACATCGGTTGATCTACTCACTCTCACGGCCGTTATATCTATTCTATACATAAGATATTTCATGGAAGTAGAAGAGAGAAAGAAATATAACTTATAACCAGGTTGTACTGTATATTAGTTACTGCGCATGCTCAAGTTTATGAACAAAGACTTGTTGCTCCTCCTTGGTGTACAGCCGGTAGCAGCAGCAGCAGCAGCAGTTACAGTCTTACACTCGACGTGAGAGGTTACAAATTTATCGGCGTAAAATATAAGTTCCGAGCGTGTTTTTAATTAAAAAATAAATTTTTTGAAATAAAATTACATTCGGTGAGTCTTATTCCCGGAAATTTTGAATTTACTTTACATAGTTGAAAATGCTGATACTAATTGAAATACTGATACTAATTAAAATAGTTAGTTCTAATAAGGATAATTATTTATTTTACAGATTCAAGAATTAGGATGAATAATTTTAAAGAACTTATAGACAAAGGTCATATTTATCGCTTAGGCGAGGAAGAAAAATTTTACTGCACCTATGCACTGATGGATCGTGTATGCCAAGTGACAGCTTCAATTACTGCCAGTGGGCTTATTGTAGTATACGGAGAACACGATCATGAACCTTTGTTCATGCAGTGTCAAGTTCGCGTTGATGAGTTACTGGCACAGCTTAAAGAAGATAGCGTGAAAAGCTTGTTCGCCTCACTAAAGGTCTTAAAAGACCAAGTGATTCGTCGGTATGTATATATATACATATATTAAAAGTATTAAGTAAAATGTTATAGATTTAAAAATTCTTATATCTTGAAACAAATAATTAATTTCGTTTTATATTTGTGAGATAAAATAATTTATTTATTTAAATGATAATATTAAGATATCTTGATAGTTCGATTTATTTACTTATAAAAATGATTTTTTTTACAGTTACTCTGACGTCTCTCATCTCTTGCCGGATGAAGTTATTTTATTTAATATAAATCAAGCACGTACAGAATATAGACAGCAACAAATAATATGGACGTTTAATGACATGGAGATGTTATTGTCACAACATGAATTAAATTGGGAGTACAATTTAGTCGATACTGGCGGAAATCGTTGTGCATTGATCATTACAACTGAATCAGTAGTTCAACGTCTCGGCAGATCCACTGAACTCTATATACATTACAAAACTGAGGTAAAAAATAGTAAAAATAATAAGTAAATAATAGTAAAATATTTAACAAAAATTAAATAAGGTTAAAGCCCCTATAATTGATACCATAACAGACAAAGTTATTATTTGATTTTTTTTAATCAATCAAATATTGATACCGTTGAATTTTGGTTGTATTTTTTAAAAAAGGTGTCATACCACTGTCGACTGCCTGTCAAAATTCAAATTCAACTTAAAAATTAGGAACTAGTTATTAATAAATCATGTCAATAATTGGGGATACGACCTTACTAAAATTTTTTTAAAATTAATTTTTAAAAGTTCTTAATTTAATCATATGTAAATAAATTAATTCATTTATATATTAAAATAAAAGCACCTGCCTGATCAACCACGTGCCGAGGAGTTGATAACAATATCAACCGTCCAAGACAACACTTTACGTCCAGCAATTTATGTCCTGTTGGGCATAAGAGGAGATTACATCTTATACTATGGTTTATGGGAGCGATTATTGCAATTACAGCCTGACTTAGCTGTATATCTAAGGACTGTATGCGGTGAAATTTCTTCATCACTAGCGGCGGGAATAATTACTAACTTCCCGAGAGTGGAAATCAAATATTCCGTGGTTTTGTACATGCGGGTAAGAATAAAAAATTTTGATAATACAGAAAATGATTTGATCAAATATTCAATTTTTTTCATTTTATTTAGTTAGATAAATAAATCATAATAATTAAACATTTTTTTTTATAATTTACAGGACATTTTCAAAGAATGGAATTTATTAAGTTTGCACGAGTTACCCAGGAAAGTACTTCATTATTTCTCGGGAATTATATTTGTCCCGCAAGAAAAGAGGGCAGGGATCTTTGATGATCTCCTTCAGCAACATCAACTCTATGCTCAAAGATTGATGATCTTAATTGAACGAATTCGGGAATATTGGTTAACCGAAAGAAGACTAATGTGCTTTCGAGCAATAACTTACGGTGCCAATGTTGTTCCGTTTAATTCTAAATCAACAAATTTATTTTGTTTCTTAAGTAAGTAATTTTTATAACAATAGTATGATTCACAAATATATATTCTTA
>NC_058163.1:10528819-10546680 GCF_020080835.1 Cotesia glomerata
ACCCCCGGCTCGCTACGTTGGTGGGCAGCACACCAAGAGGTCGACTCGTAGTTCCTCCTGTCCACTTAAAGTAAGTCCTTTAAAGCGCCAGGGTCGTCATCGTTCATCTATCGGGTCCATATGCGTGCTCCTCCCACCTGATGAATGGTCCTCACCCGAAAAGGACCGGTTGTGGAGAGCACCCTCTGAGATTGTTCCTGTTGTAACCTCAGTATTTTCTAATGCAGTGGGGTAGTTGGCCCACTGCATCGGCTACGCCTGTCGTTCGCCCACAGACCTGGTGTTATGGTCTGCGTTTCCGCGATGCGCCGCCGATGCCAACGTAGCAAGCAACCGCTATTATTATTATTATTATTATTATTATTAGTTATTAGTTATTATTATTATTATTATTATTATTATTATTATTATTATTATTATTATTATTATAGAGAAGAATATATATTTGTGAATCATACTATTGTTATAAAAAATTACTTACTTAAGAAACAAAATAAATTTGTTGATTTAGAATTAAACGGAACAACATTGGCACCGTAAGTTATTGCTCGAAAGCACATTAGTCTTCTTTCGGTTAACCAATATTCCCGAATTCGTTCAATTAAGATCATCAATCTTTGAGCATAGAGTTGATGTTGCTGAAGGAGATCATCAAAGATCCCTGCCCTCTTTTCTTGCGGGACAAATATAATTCCCGAGAAATAATGAAGTACTTTCCTGGGTAACTCGTGCAAACTTAATAAATTCCATTCTTTGAAAATGTCCTGTAAATTATAAAAAAAAATGTTTAATTATTATGATTTATTTATCTAACTAAATAAAATGAAAAAAATTGAATATTTGATCAAATCATTTTCTGTATTATCAAAATTTTTTATTCTTACCCGCATGTACAAAACCACGGAATATTTGATTTCCACTCTCGGGAAGTTAGTAATTATTCCCGCCGCTAGTGATGAAGAAATTTCACCGCATACAGTCCTTAGATATACAGCTAAGTCAGGCTGTAATTGCAATAATCGCTCCCATAAACCATAGTATAAGATGTAATCTCCTCTTATGCCCAACAGGACATAAATTGCTGGACGTAAAGTGTTGTCTTGGACGGTTGATATTGTTATCAACTCCTCGGCACGTGGTTGATCAGGCAGGTGCTTTATTTTAATATATAAATGAATTAATTTATTTACATATGATTAAATTAAGAACTTTTAAAAATTAATTTTAAAAAAATTTTAGTAAGGTCGGAGCCCCAATTATTGACAGGAGTTATCAATAACTAGTTCCTAATTTTTAAGTTGAATTTGAATTTTGACAGGCAGTCGACAGTGGTATGACACCTTTTCTAAAAAATACAACCAAAATTCAACGGTATCAATATTTGATTGATTAAAAAAAATCAAATAATAACTTTGTCTGTTATGGTATCAATTATAGGGGCTTTAACCTTATTTAATTTTTGTTAAATATTTTACTATTATTTACTTATTATTTTTACTATTTTTTACCTCAGTTTTGTAATGTATATAGAGTTCAGTGGATCTGCCGAGACGTTGAACTACTGATTCAGTTGTAATGATCAATGCACAACGATTTCCGCCAGTATCGACTAAATTGTACTCCCAATCTAATTCATGTTGTGACAATAACATCTCCATGTCATTAAACGTCCATATTATTTGTTGCTGTCTATATTCTGTACGTGCTTGATTTATATTAAATAAAATAACTTCATCCGGCAAGAGATGAGAGACGTCAGAGTAACTGTAAAAAAAATCATTTTTATAAGTAAATAAATCGAACTATCAAGATATCTTAATATTATCATTTAAATAAATAAATTATTTTATCTCACAAATATAAAACGAAATTAATTATTTGTTTCAAGATATAAGAATTTTTAAATCTATAACATTTTACTTAATACTTTTAATATATGTATATATATACATACCGACGAATCACTTGGTCTTTTAAGACCTTTAGTGAGGCGAACAAGCTTTTCACGCTATCTTCTTTAAGCTGTGCCAGTAACTCATCAACGCGAACTTGACACTGCATGAACAAAGGTTCATGATCGTGTTCTCCGTATACTACAATAAGCCCACTGGCAGTAATTGAAGCTGTCACTTGGCATACACGATCCATCAGTGCATAGGTGCAGTAAAATTTTTCTTCCTCGCCTAAGCGATAAATATGACCTTTGTCTATAAGTTCTTTAAAATTATTCATCCTAATTCTTGAATCTGTAAAATAAATAATTATCCTTATTAGAACTAACTATTTTAATTAGTATCAGTATTTCAATTAGTATCAGCATTTTCAACTATGTAAAGTAAATTCAAAATTTCCGGGAATAAGACTCACCGAATGTAATTTTATTTCAAAAAATTTATTTTTTAATTAAAAACACGCTCGGAACTTATATTTTACGCCGATAAATTTGTAACCTCTCACGTCGAGTGTAAGACTGTAACTGCTGCTGCTGCTGCTGCCACCGGCTGTACACCAAGGAGGAGCAACAAGTCTTTGTTCATAAACTTGAGCATGCGCAGTAACTATATACAGTACAACCTGGTTATAAGTTATATTTCTTTCTCTCTTCTACTTCCATGAAATATCTTATGTATAGAATAGATATAACGGCCGTGAGAGTGAGTAGATCAACCGATGTAACTTATAACCAGGTTGCACTGTATATGAAATACATGTGTGTATTTCTTTTATATTTCTTAGAACGTGAAATCAATAAATTCCACACGAAATTTTTTTTTCTTTTAATTTAATATTTCCGAAATTTTATTCTATTATTATTATTATCAATATTTATTTTAATATTATAATTATTAATATTAATTTAATAATAATAATAATAATTATTATTCTTATTATTTTTTTTTTTAATTATTTTTATTATTAGTATTTTTATTATTATTAATATTAGCGACTTTTGAGAGGATTATTATTGGAGCGGGCAAATAATTATCCTCTGAAAAGTCGTAATATTTATAAATGAGGAGCTGATACAAAAACATGATGATGATGATTATTATTATTATTATTATTATTATTATTATTATTATTATTATTACTTTGCGCAAATAACTTGATACATTTGAATTTTTTTGTAATTCTTCAAACAAATTAAGTATCGTACTAAAATTATTTAAAAAAAATCACACTTTATTTTTTTTATTTTTTCCTGTTAAATTTTTGGTTTAATAAATTTGATAGCCGGAAGTCTTGGGGATGGTTAGAGAGGTTAAATTTTCCAGATTATTTTTTCATCTTGTATTTTAGTGTCGTTTCTCTTTAGTGATGAGACATATTTTAAATAACATTTTAGCATCTGATTTAAATGCGATAACCATGGATATATTTTGAAGATAGTTGTAATAATTCTAAACGAACGCTCGCCATTGGTTCGGGTTTACCAAGTCCAAGGCAGTTGTATCAGATCGCGTGAAAAAATTTCCCCTTCCAAGACCTCTAGTCAGCCACACAACGTAAGCAATGTGTGTCGGTGAGCCAGAAAGTCAATGAGAGCCGAAAGAAACCGGTCGCTGCCGGCGGAAAGAAAAGTGCTACTATCATGTGGTGTAGAGAAAAAACACACACAACGATTACTCCCTGTCCGTGTGAAGCTCGAGAAATCCGAGCGTACCCAAGATATAATTTAATTACGCGGAAAAATTTTGCATCCTGGAAACAAAAATTATAAATTTTTTTTTTTTTTCAGCTGACAAATTTATAATTTACAACCAATAAGAGACCAACAAGAACAATAAGAGTTCTTATGTTGCCTTTTTGGGAGATTTAATTTAACAAGAAGTCTTAAATTTATAATTGTCAATCTAAATTTAACAAAACATTGACAAAAAAAAATTTGTTCCGCTTGAGATCTATCGTGTTTCTGTCATTTTTCTTATTTTCCCGCCTGCCGCGATCGTCTTCTCTTTTTTTATTTTTTTTTAGTCGCATAAACGTCTAGGTCATGAACGACTACTGAAAGATACAATGTTTAATATGTATATATAAATTTTATTAAAAATTATTTTTATTTATATTTTTTTATAATTATATATTAATTTTATAAATTAAAATTTTTAATTCATAATAAATAATTTTTTTATTTCATGAAATATATTTATTATATAATCCTATCCTTCCTATATCCTATTCTTTTTTTTTTTTTTTTTTTTTTTTAAATTTTCAGTGCCACTTTTAGCAGGAGTTAGGTTCGGGTATTTTGAATGAACATAAATTTTTTTCTATTTAATTTTTGCATTGTAGATTTAATTTTAGTTTTTACACCTTCAAATTTATGCAAATTTCATCCTATAATATTAAGAATAATATTATTTATTTATACAATTATTATTAGAATTAAAATAAAAAATTCATAATAATAAATTGTATTTATTCTTATATTTCATTCTCATGACTTTGCAATTTTTTTTTTTAATATATTTATTTATATTAATTTTCCCGCCTGCCGCGATCGTCTTCTCTCGGCTACTGTCGGGTTTTTGAGTCACCGACATACATCGCTTACGTGTGGGGTAGACTCGAGGTCTTGGAAGGGGGAAATTTTTCCCGCCATAGTATTGCTGAGCGGCCGAGCAGTAGTTGAAGTGCGTCGCTCGACTGAAGTGGTGGATAACAATCATGTCTCCATTTCCAGTGATAGTTCAAAAAAATTAACCAGTTTATTTATTACTTTAATTCAGTATTAATCTGGACTATTTAGGGAACGATTCACGTATTTTAATATTATTGTTTCAATAATTTGCGATGATAGGTCTTCGAGGTCAGTGGCCTAGAACGTTGCGATTTCTTCATGATGGTCATATGTACCATCATGATGTGCGATACAATGATGACGATGAGGATTACGTATGTTCCTTGAGAACATCAAAAATTTCAAAATGCCCGGTTGTAGCTTCTGTAAACGACGATGGTGATGTGGAAGTTGTTGGGGTTCATACCCATGCTCAACGTCACTCGGCAGAAGAGTTGAGAAAGCAGGAAATGTTGGCAGAGTTAAAGCGACGAGCTGTAGCTAGTAATGAACCACCGAATGAAATACTGAATGCGGTTTCTCGCGAGTAAGTATAAAGAATAACATACATATAATGAATTTTCTATTTTTTTTTATTTTATCTGTGAAATTTTTTTTATAGTTTATTTGTTTTTATTTATTTTTTGAAAATACTTGAAACATTTAGAAATGTTGCTTGTTTTCATTTAGTCATTTAATTTTTTTCATTTTTTGTGTGTATTATTACTTGCTAATTTTACAAAGAAGATTTTTGTCGCATAAAAAGATATGAGAGTGTAGCTTAATATCTATGAGGTTATGTATTAAGCTCTGTTCAAATTGTATTATTTAGTTGCAAAATAATAATGGCTTTTGTAGCAAGAGCATACATGCAATTGATTTAGTGAATTTGAATTTATTTAATCAAAATATTGGTATTTTGCCAACATTAAAACTAATTTTTATTACAGTCAAAATACGTTATTTTTTATCAGAATAACTCTTCGGTTATAGAATACCACTTTTTCTTTTCTTTACTGCACATACAGACATATATGCTTCCTTCTTTATATCAGTTATTAAAAATCATCATTTTTTCTTTACTTTATTTTATTTGTAGTCATCAGCATAATGCAATTCATATTTTTTTTTTTTAATTGAATGAACGTTACGAGACATAAATGTTTTTAGAACTTTAACTTGCATAAAAATGTACTAATTAATATATTTATTCAGTTTTGCAGACATTGCTGCCATTGTTAATCCAGTATCTGCTCGAGCAATAATTAATCGGGAACGAATCCAACAGCGTCCTCCAATGCCTCAAACCGTCCATCATGTCGGTCCTATGTTAGATCGTTATTTACAAGCCGCAGAAATTTATCGCGGAGAAATCCAAGCGAGTGATGGAAGTATAGCTATAGTATTTGGGAGCCAACAGATGCTAGAACGCTTAAATGACGCAGTAGAATTGTTTGTCGACGGCACATTTCAGGTAAAAAGTTATTTCTACTTAATTCTTTTTATGTCAATTTTTTATTTTCAATTATCAGCGACGTTTCGCCATGGATCATGGCTCCTTCAAGCATCATATACATACAAAAATTATTACACACTAGCAATATTATAAGCATTCTACATAACATTTTTACAAAACTTCTGTAAAACCCTAAAGAAAAAATTTTTTAAACGGTTTTCGCAAAATTTTTTTCTTTTAATTCTTTAAAAAATAAAAAAACAAAAATTAAAAAATTATTATTTTCTCCAACAAATTGTTTAAAACATTAAACAATATAATTATTAAAATAAGTTGAAAGTTTTTTTTTATTGTTTTTTTGTTTTAATTTTTTTAAAAGAAAAAAATTTTTAAGAAAATCTTTTAAAATATTTTTTCTTTTGGTTTTTTCAAGAAGTTTTGTAAAAATGTTATGTAGAATGCTAATAATATTGCTAGTGTGTAATAATTTTTGTATATATTAGATGCCTGAAGAAGCCATGATCCATGGCGAATCGTCGCTGAATTGAAAATAAAAAATTTATCTAAAAAGAATTGATCCATGATAATCTGAATCACTTTTCTTAATTATTATATTTACTGGGATCTGAAATACTTCGTGTGATTTTTAATAACTATGAATTGATTTTTAGGCTGTCCCAGATCAACCTCGCTTTATGCAGCTCCTAATAATTCATGTCCGGAAATTAGATATGGTGATTATAAACAACTAAATATACTAAAAAAAATAAAAAAACTCGTAGATTGGAAATAGAAATTCTCTTTTAAATTTCTCTTTTGCTTTTGGAAATTTATTAAAAAAAAAAATTTTAATAAATAACCGTAATAATAAGCCTTTCATTACATTATTCTAAAAAAAAATAAAAAAAAAAAAAAACAATTTAATATTTGAAAATAACATTCACACATAGGTTAATTCCAGGTTGATTTTTTTGCGCGTATTTAATAAAATCTTGATATTTTTTTGTAGGACCTTGTTTTTAAAACGATAAGCAAAGTTTTTACTTTAATGTTATGAGATGATGAAAATATTTTTCGTTATTGGAGAATCAGTTTAGAATAAAATATAATCATACATTCACTGCTTAAATTAATCTGTGAAACCTAAAGTTATTAAGTTAAAGATAAAAATATATTTTGAAATTGTCCATAATACTTTCTTTTTTCAAAATTATATTTCTCGACTAGCAATATTTATAC
This sequence comes from Cotesia glomerata, assembly GCF_020080835.1. Lineage (NCBI taxonomy): Eukaryota > Metazoa > Arthropoda > Insecta > Hymenoptera > Braconidae > Cotesia > Cotesia glomerata. The sequence continues at coordinate 10,536,076 of NC_058163.1, forward strand.
TCAAAAAATTTTGTTACTAATACGATTATGAATGCGTAAAAATTTTATACATACAATACTTACTTGATACATATTATTGAAATATTCAGGGGCTTCCTGCACTATTTATTTTATGTGAGAAAAGAACAACGGCAATGTATGAAAAGATTTGGGAGTTTATATTGGATCGGTCACCTGAGATGGAAAATAATTTGAAGTATGTGTCTGGTGATTATGAGAAAGCTCTAATTTCATCTATCAGGAACAAAATGCGATGGGTCATTTTTAGAGGATGTTGGTTCCATTTTACCCGAGTGAGTTAAATTACAATTTTTATATAAAATATGAAATTAGATTTTCCCACGTACTTTCTAACACTTAATTAAATATATGTACTTGAGTATTTTGAAAAGTTAGAAAACGTCCTGTTGAAGTTAAAAAGTATTTGATTGTGACTGAAACTAATTTTGTGATGTGATTATTTATTTTTTGTATATTTCAGGCTGTAACAAGAAGGTGGCGTAGATTACGCCTCACTGGAGCTCCAGAATTTGTACTTCATCTAACTTGGGTTCTTCCTTTAGTGCCAGCGCATCTTTTTCAAGAGGCATTCCAAATAATAAGAGCAGAAGCTCCTTTAATCGAAAGAAATTATCCTCGTATTATGTTTTTTATCGCATATATCGAGACCTACTGGCTACCTCAAGCTGCTCGAGTATCAACTCGAAATTCTGTAATTAGAACAAATAATGTTGCCGAGGCGTTTAATAGGCAATTGGTAACAAGACTTGGAGGTGCTCACTTGAACTTATTTTTATTTATTGGTAATTAAAAACTCATTATGTCTGTATTCTTAAAATATTTAACGGAAAAAGAAATTTATTGTTGACATTTTTAAAATCAATTCTGTTAACCGTCACAATTATTTTATGATTCTTTTTAAAAAGATATATTCTCTCATTATTCGGCTACAATATGTGGCAATTAAAATTCTAGAAGTTTTTATTGAGTTTTATTATGTATTTTTATAAATTTTTTGACTTTGTAGTGTCTGAATTTTTGAAGAACTTGATAATTGCAACTTGATTAATATAAAATTGAAAATAAATGAAAATAAAGGTCTTACAGGATAAAAAAATAATATAATAAACTGAAAAAACTCATTTATTTCAGAAAGATTAACTTCAATTATTAAAGATGAAGAAATAAGATGGTTGGCAGTGGACAGTCGCATAATAAATTATCAAACAGCCCTCGATAATGGGAGGTAATATAAAAAATAAAACAAATTTTACAAAATTATATCCCAACTTTCTTGATTATTTCATTTTCTAAATTTATAGATTCACGGTAGCAGAATTTCTTCGTACAGTCGGGTTGCAACGAGTGCACGCGGCTGTTGCAGATGCCAACATACGACTGCAAGGTAAAAAATAATGAACAATAATCTGATTTTTAAATGCTCATTGAATGATACTAAATTGAAAAAAATTAATTTTCTACTAACTTCCACAAATTTAAATTAATAGACGAAGATTTTGATTCTGACGACGAAATGCCGTTGTTAACAGATTTGGCTGATCCCGTTAGTGCAAATGAAAATTTGTCTGTATTACCTATATTACCACCAATTCGAGAAGCACGTCGTCGCCGTCGTCGAGGTGCGAGGAGAGGTGGTGGAGTTGAGGTTGCCAGAGGAGCTGTTATTAACAATCCGCAAATCGGAGGTCGAGGTAGACCTCGTGGTAGACCTCGTGGAGCGCGAGGTGGCCGTCAAGTTGATATCCCTCCAATTGCAGCCGGTATTGGACAAAACCAACCTGTAATTGTTGAAGGTAATAGTAGCTCCTTGAAATGATACTATGACGTGTCATTTTTTTTTTATATTTTTGCATACAGATGTTTTATGCATGTTTTCTGTGATGTGTATAAATTTTTGCATGGCTACTATGAAATAGGAAACTGTTGCGTACAATTAATTCTTTTCATTATATTTATATTATTATAGCTGAAAATGTAGCACCTGGCCCAGAAAATAATCTACCACGTGATGGCGGCCAAAATAATAATGGCGACGTTTACGATAGAATTGAAGTAAACGAATTTGAGAATGATGAATTAGCGGATGGCAATGCAAGAACTTGTTCTATTTGTCTCCTTAACATACCTAAAATTATAATTGTACCGTGCTTCCATTTATGTCTATGTTTCCGTTGCAATTTCGCTCGCCAATTAATCGACGCGGATCTGCTGGAGGTTAACGCAGAATATCGACCGACGTGTCCGGTATGTCGAACCCCTATTGATAATACCCGTGAAGTATACGCAGCTTGATTAAATAAAAAGTTTGGTTTTTATTGTATTCTTAAGATAATATATTTTTGTTTATTTTTAAAACTTTCTAACAGTGGTATGCTGGGAAGTAAAAAAAATTTTTAAATTATGTTTGGTCGTTTGTAAAAGCATGTACTGTTAATTTACTAAAAATAATAAGATTCCTGTGTTTTTTTTTAATTTCTAACAATGGCACACTGGGAAGTAAAAAAAAATTTTTAAATTATGTTTGGTCGTTTGTAAAAGCATGTACTGTTAATTTAAAAAAAATAATAAGATTCCTGTGTTTTTTTTAAATTTCAATTGTTTATAAAAATTATTATAGATATACCCTATTCAACCCCCTAAGGTAAAAGCCCCAATTATTGACACGGGTGTAAATATTGACACCCTAAATTATTTTTAAATACATTCAATCATCTGTCATAAGAATGACTATCATATAAATTTTTATTAAAATTTAATTAATTAAAAAATTAAATAAAAATAACGGTCAGTTCGAAATATTTAATATTAATTATAAGATAAAAATAAAATTAGCACCAGTTCATCAAACCAGCTTACGAATAACGTTTATTTTCTTAACGACTGATTAGAAAAGCATTTTTTTTAAATGCCGAGTTTAAATTGATTTCTTCATCAATCAGTTTTTTAAGCTGCCAATAATTGGTGTATCTGGATAATCTATTTAATAATTTAAAATTAATTAGTTAATGTCACTGATTATGTTTAAAAAAAAAAAGAAATTGACTAGTAAAAACATTACTTGAGACATTAAGACAAACAAAATTTAACGATATTACTATTTGATTGCTTAAAAAAAATCAAATCATAACTTCGTCCCTAATAGTGTCAATAACTGGGCCTTTTACCTAATAAGAGGTAGAAGAACCGTTTTTAAATATCTTTGTTATATTTTCAACCACTTAATAATAATAATGACTATGCAAAAAATTGGAAAATGATAATAAAATTTTCATTGAATTTTTAAATTTTAACATCTAGGTTGACGAAATCTTGGATATTATCATGTTTCTAATGAACTCATGGAATTTTTTTTGAACTATAAATGGTGTAAACGGACATTAAGTTGCCACAAATGGTACTTAATTAACTCTTTAGTTCTTCTGTAAATAGTAACAAAATTAAACTAACACAGAAAAAAAAAATTAATTAGTTACGTAACAAAAATAGTTGTATCGAAATTTCACTGATAAAATAATATTTTTGTAATATCGTTAATATTATTTGTTTCTACAAGTAAGTATAAACTACGTGATTACTGAATATATTATTTATAATTAAGGACTTTCGAGCGCTAGGCGGGGTGGGGATATAGGCATCGACTCTAACACGGTAAGGGGAGAGCAGTAACCATATGGTTTTTTACAATATATAGATATACATTAAACATTTTCGGAATTTATTTAAACTTCATGTTATAAAAAATCAAGCCTTTTATCAAAAGTTGTCTTGGTACTCGAACTTATTTAATTACGTGTAGAAAATTTCTTAGAGAGCATGGTCAAATGCATGTACATGTGCATAAAATCTTTATAGAGTAGAAATAAAGTATCTGATTATGCACATATATGTATTGGGACAAGTCCCATAACAATTTTGCTATAGAATAGTTGATTGGTAAATTAATTAACTATCAAATAAATAATTATTCACGAAAATTTGCATTTTGACAGTATTTTTGCGATTTTTAATGACATCACGAACAAATAAGAATCTCTAAAGTTATATCTTATTTGTGGATGCCCATAATATAGACATGAAATATGAAGTATACTAAACTTCCTTGATGTAAAAATTTTTTTTTCCTCGAAGATAAAAAAGGTTATTTCGAAAAAAATTCACCCTACTTGAAATGAAATTAATAAATTTTTCACATTCCCCAACCCGATATTTCGAAATAAAAAAAATTAAAAACTTGAAATTTTTATTATAATAATAATAATAATAATAGTAATAATAATAATAATAATAATAATAATAATAATAATGGGATAAAATTTCCGAAATAATAGAAAAAAAAATTTCATATGGAATTTATTGGTTTCACCTTCTAATAAATATAAAATAAATACACACATGTATTTCATATATATTAATTACTGCGCATGCTCTACTTTAACAACGAGGACTTGTTGCTCTTCCGTAGTGTACTGCCGGTTGCAGCAACAATTAAAGTCTTACGCATCTTACACTCGATATGACAGGTTCATAATTTTTAAAATCGAGATATATTAAGCAAGTGTTTAATAAATAAAAAAAATAGAGAAACGGTTGATCCTAAAGGCTATTTCTGCAACCTCCCGGCTTCTGGTCTCATCTTAAGAGCTCTAGCAATTGGTAAGCTGAAATAAAAAATTAAAAATTTTTATGTAAATCCGTAAACAATATAAGAGCTATTAAGCTTTAACAAGTCATGATAACGACAAGGGAAACATAATAATAATAATAATAATAAATTATAATAATTATGATACGACAGATTACAAAATTTTGTAAATTAAGAATAATACGTCCGAAAATAGATAAACATGAGTGACTTATGTATTTCACTACTCACTCTCTGAAAACAGCATTAACAATATTGTTAGGCAATTCGTTATTAGCCATTGCTCGTTGCCGTAAATGGTTTATCACCTCAGCGCGCTCATTTATGATTGGGCGAATATGATAATGCCTTCCCCGGCGGAAAGGTTGATTGTTGCCATATTGCCATACTTTAACTTGGGATCTCTCTTCAGTGTTTCTTGATGCACACAAGTATCGTATAACCCATCCGTTGTATCGAGAATCGCGGTGAAAGTTATATCCCTCAAATGTAAATCTAGATGTTCCAAATCTCTGACCCCGACGTACCTCCATTTTTTCTATAAAGAAATAAAGACACTTTATTTTACTAACATGAGGAATTCTTTCATTACAGAGCAATGACATTATAAAAAATATTTTAATAAAAAAATTTCACATGTGAAAATTGATAAAAAACTATTAGTAGCAATATTATAAAACATTTTTTTTATGAAATTAATTTGTTTATACAAATTTGAAAAATTGACAGTTGTCAGCTAACTTGAATAAATTTTAAAGAACTTATAATTACAAATCTTTAGCCTTCACACAACTATAATTATAAAAAATTGACAACATATACTTACACATTTTTGATTCAGATTTTCTCAATTACAAATATTTATCTAACACGGTAGTCTCTAACGAAAACTCATGCTTACTTACTGAGTCATCTGTGTTATCCTGTTCACGTAAATGAGTAAGACAAAGTATCGGACAATAGCACTGTGACAACTTAATTAATAATTAAAAAAATAATGATGTTAAAAGCGCTCGACAGCAACTGACATACTGCCAAATAATAATTATTATTATTGTAATTGGATATGCCAAATAAATATGAAACACAGTTCAACCAGACCCAGAAAAGGGGAACTCTTCACTCACAATCCGGTTGCACTGCTGTTTTTATTTATGCGGCAGTATACAAGTAACTGTCAAGCGTGGCTGGTGCAGCAGTAGTGTAAAAAAATTATTAATTAAAACTTTAACTTTTTTGTTAAATAAGATAATATTTTAATAAAAAAAAAATTTTTTTATCAAATTTATACGGATATTCAGAGTAAATTCTTTTTTCAGTATCCGGTCTTTTCTATAAACGTTTTTGCTCTACGGTTTATTAGAAACATTGTAAAAATTTAACGAATCTTGAGCTTATTTTTGTTTTTTGTTATTAAAGTAGTGAATGCATACAAGGCATTATAGGTAAGCTTCTTTTATCATTATATTGAAAATTATTTGATTTCATTTATAGGGATGTTTCGAGCAAATTAACTTTGCTGTAGCTGGTCTTTCATATTTACACCCTTGAATTGCAGTATTAAACAAAGCAATGTTTATTAGAAAAATTACGTTTCGGGAGGTTTTAATTGAGACCGGGCGATGCGTGCAACTTTTCTCCCACTCGGGGTCAGCGCAGACCACGTCGGTAACTGACACAAGTGTTAGGCTACGTTTTTGCGTATTTTTTTGTTTTTTTATTATTTTTTTTTGTAGTCTGTATGTTAGTGGGGGTGGGTTGGCGTAAACTCGGCTTTTAGATCACTTCTACATCACACACAGAAGACTCTAGCCACATTTAAAATCTGTAGAATCTATAGTTTGAGAATTAAAAATTTCAATTAATATACATGTCTGCATGCCTGTATGGGTAGAGCTATGGAAAATATGTATATAAATACAAATAAAAAAAAAGATGCATCATTTATATGTATAAGACGAATTAACCAACCATAATTGACATCTGTAATAATATGAATTATTCTAAAAAAATTATCATTAATATTTTAAGAATAATGTATAGATAAAAATAAAATCCAGTTAAAATTTGAATAATTAAACATAAACCTAACAATTCATTTAGTAATTTTTACGATCTACTATTGTAAATTTTATCCAACAAATATGACTAGCAAGAGTTTTAAAAAGTCGAATACTATAGAGCAAATTATACAATATGTGTTTGTGAACTTTACAATTCAACTATTGTAAAAATTCACAGTTGGTTTTTTTAAAAGAAATATTAGGGAGGGAGAGAGATAGAAGGTTGCACGAATTGGTATCCATACAGTAATCGAAAAAAGAAACAAATATTTTCGTGCTATCTGGGATTCGAACCCAGAACTCTGTGTTGGTAGCCAGAGACTTTCCCTTTAGGCTATCCGCGGTAAACTAAGACCTATGTCCTTTAACATTTATATAAACTAAGAGTCTTGCGCTATGCACGGCCATCACTTACACTAATTGAGAAACTTTCCAATTCAACTATTCTAAATTTGCTATAGTTCTATTTGAAAGATACAAAGGCAGCACTGGAAATTTTCATCTCTTACTTTTTACAATAGTAATATCGTATTCTTTCTTCAAAAATATTTGATAATTAACAGTAATAAAGATATAGTCCAGCTTTACAATAGTTGTATTGTAAATTTTCCCAGAAATTTTTTCCCGTGTATAAAAAAATAAAAAAAGAGAAGACGATCGCGGCAGGCGGGAAAATAAGAAAAATGACAGAAACACGATAGATCTCAAGCGGAACAAATTTTTTTTTGTCAATGTTTTGTTAAATTTAGATTGACAATTATAAATTTAAGACTTCTTGTTAAATTAAATCTCCCAAAAAGGCAACATAAGAACTCTTATTGTTCTTGTTAAGGTCTCTTATTGGTTGTGTAGAGTATTATAAATTTGTCAGCTGAAAAAAAAAAAAATTTATAATTTTTGTTTCCAGGATGCAAAAAATTTTTTCCAGCGTAATTAAATTACTATCTTGGGTACGCTCAGCGATTTCTCGAGCTTCTCACACAGGACAGGGAGTAATCGTTGTGTGTGTTTTCTCTACACCACATGATAGTAGCACTTTTCTTTCCGCCGGCAGCGACCGGTTTCTTTCGGCTCTCATTGACTTTCTGGCTCACCGACACACATTGCTTACGTTGTGTGGCTGACTAGAATGTGGAAGGGAAATTTTTTCACGCGATCTGATACAACTGCCTTGGACTTGGTAAACCCGAACCAATGGCGAGCGTTCGTTTAGAATTATTACAACTATCTTCAAAATATATCCATGGTTATCGCATTTAAATCAGATGCTAAAATGTTATTTAAAATATGTCTCATCACTAAAGAGAAACGACACTAAAATACAAGATGAAAAAATAATCTGGAGAAAATTTAACCTCTCTAACCATCCCCAAGACTTCCGGCTATCAAATTTATTAAACCAAAAATTTAACAGGAAAAAATAAAAAAAAAAAAGTGTGAATTTTTTAAATAATTTTAGTACGATACTTAATTTGTTTGAAGAATTACAAAAAAATTCAAATGTATTAAGTTTTTTGCGCAAAGTAAGAATAAGAATAAGAATAATAATAATAATAATAATAATAATCATCATCATCATGTTTTTGTATCAGCTCCTCATTTATAAATATTACGACTTTTTCAGAGGATAATTATTTTGCCTCGTCTCCAATAATAATCCTCTGAAAAGTCGCAATATTAATAATAATAAAAATACTAATAATAAAAATAATTTAAAAAAAAATAATAATAATAATAATTATTATTATTATTATTAAATTAATATTAATAATAATAATATTAAAATTAATATTTATAATAATAATAATAGAATAAAATTTCGGAAATATTAAATTAAAAGAAAAAAAAATTTCGTGTGGAATTTATTGATTTCACGTTCTAAGAAATATAAAAGAAATAAATTTTGAATTTACTTTACATAGTTGAAAATGCTGATACTAATTGAAATACTGATACTAATTAAAATAGTTAGTTCTAATAAGGATAATTATTTATTTTACAGATTCAAGAATTAGGATGAATAATTTTAAAGAACTTATAGACAAAGGTCATATTTATCGCTTAGGCGAGGAAGAAAAATTTTACTGCACCTATGCACTGATGGATCAGGTAATGCCAAGTGACAGCTTCAAATTACTGCCAGATGGGCTTATTGTAGTATACAGGAGAACACGATCATGAACCTTTGTTCATGCAGTGTCAAGTTCGCGTTGATGAGTTACTGGGGCACAGCTTAAAGAAGATAGCGTGAAAGCTTGTTCGTCTTCACTCAAAGGTCTTAAAAAGCATCAAGTGATTCGTCGGTATGTATATATATACATATATAAAAAGTATTAAGTAAAATGTTATAGATTTTAAAATTCTTATATCTTGAAACAAATAATTAATTTCGTTTTTATATTTGTGAGATAAAAATAATTTATTTATTTAAATGATAATATTAAGATATCTTTGGATAGTTCGATTTGGCTTCTATCTCTTATAAAAATGATTTTTTTACAGTTACTCTGACGTCTCTCATCTCTTGCCGCCGGATGAAGTTATTTTATTTAATATAAATCAAGTACGTACAGAATATAGACAGCAACAAATATCATGGACGTTTAATGACATGGAGATGTTATTGTCACAACATGAATTAAATTGGGAGTGCCAATTCTAGTCGATACTGGCGTGGAAATCGTTGTGCATTGATCATTACAACTGAATCAGTCTTCAACGGTCTCGGCAGATCCACTGAACTCTATATACATTACAAAAACTGAGGTAAAAAATAGTAAAAATAATAAGCAATAATAGTAAAATATTTAACAAAAACTAAATAAGTGTTAGAAGCCCCTATAATTGATACCATAACAAATTAAGTTATTATTTGATTTTTAATCAATCAAATATTGATACTGTTGAATTTTTAGCTGGCTTTTTAGAAAAGGTGTCATGCCACTGTCGACTGCCTGTCAAAAATTCAAATTCAACTTAAATACCAGGAACTAGTTATTGATAACCTCCTGTCAATAATTGGGGCTTCGACCTTACTAAAAATTTTTTAAAAATTTAATTTTTAAAAGTTCCCACTTAATCATATGTAAACAAATTAATTCATTTTTTATATACAAATAAAGCACCTGCCTGATCAACCACGTGCCGAGGAGTTGATAACAACATCAACCGTCCAAGACAACACTTTACGTCCAGCAAATTATGTCCCGTTTAAGGCATAAGAGGAGATTACATCTTATACTATGGTTTGCTATGGGAGCGATTATTGCAATTACAGCCCGATTCTATTGTATATTCAAGGACTGTGGCGGTGAAATTTCTTCATCACTAGCGGCGGGAATAATTACTAACTTCCTTCGAGAGTGGAAATCAAATATTCCGTGGTTTTTGTACATGTGGCAAGAATAAAAAATTTTGATAATACAGAAAATGATTTGATCAAATATTCAATTTTTTTTTTCATTTTATTTTAGTTAGATAAATAAATCATAATAATTAAACATTTTTTTTTTTATAATTTCTTACAGGATTATTTTCAAAGAAATGGAATTTCTATTAAGTTTAAAATGAGTTACCCAGGAAAGTACTTCATTATTTCTCGGGAAATTATATTTGTCCCGCAAAGAAAAGAGGGCAGGGATCTTTTGATGATCTTCCTTCAGCAACATCAACTCTAATATGCTCAAAGATTGATGCATCTTAATTGAACGAATTCGGGAATATTGGTTAACCGAAAGAAGACTAATGTGCTTTCGAGCAATAAACTTCATGGTGCCACATCAAACAGTCTATGTTTAATTCTAAACTCAACAAATTTATTTTGTTTCTTAAGTAAGTACTTTTTATATAACAATAAGTATGGATTCACAAATATATATT
>NC_058163.1:10546780-10622590 GCF_020080835.1 Cotesia glomerata
GATTTGTCCACGGGAGCGTGTTTGTTTGAGTTGCTTGGCCCTACCCGCTGTACCTCATCAACTGAGGAGCAAGTGTCATCCATGTCGGCGACGCTCTCCCCATCCGCTCGGGGAGACGCCCGGTAGCAGTATCTCTTTAGTCCTCGTAGTGTAAACTCTTGTAAATTTGTCAAACACTCGTATGAAATAAATCGACGATTTTTATTTGTGATGAGAACGCTTGAGTTAGGTTTGAAAGGTGCTACTCAATTTTTTGGGCTAATGGACATGCCAGCTTTTTTGCTCCAAACTTCATATGATATGATCGTTAAAAATATCCACGAATGTGTGTCAGTAGTCACAGATAAACTTATAAAAAATTTTTTGTTGAGGAAATGAATGCCACGTCTGAACAGCAGGGTGATGAACATAAGAGTGATTAAACAGTCTCGGGAGATGGAACTTGGAAAAAAGGGGGATTTACTTCTCTATTTGGAGTTACATCTCTAATTGGATACTACAGTAGAAAAATAATTGATCTTTTAGTTGAAAGCTCGTACTGTAAGCAATGCGAGCCTTGGAAATCTCACAAGGATACTGCTGAATATCAGGAATGGTGGAAAGAGCACAAAGACGTATGCTCAGCTAACCACGATGGGTCATCAGGAAAAATGGAAGTTGATGCTATTATTACCATGTTCAAACGTTCATTGGAAAAGTATCAAGTTCGTTTTAGAAACTACATTGGTGATGGTGACTCTAAAACTTATTCGGGGATTTTGAAGGCTGCTCCTTATGGTGAGACAGAAGTAACGAAGAAAGAATGTATTGGGCATGTTCAAAAAAGAATGGGCAAACGGCTAAGAGACATAGTAAATAATACAGTAGAAGAAATGAAAGATAAGAATGGAAAAAAAAAAAAAGTTACTTGGTGGCAAAGGTAAATTGACTGGGAAACTTATTGATAAATTAACTGTTTACTATGGTTTAGCGATTAGGACATACTGTGATTCTGTTGACAGTATGTATAAAGCCATTTGGGCATCTTATTTCCATAACTGCTCCACAGATAAAAACCCTTAGCATGATAATTGTCCTATAGGAGAAAACTCGTGGTGTTCGTGGCAAAAAGCGCGAGCCTTGGGAAATTTGCCCAGCTATAAACATGATTATGAGGCCTTACCACCTGATGTTGCAACAGCTATTTTTCCAATTTACGACGATCTCAGTAACAAAAAATTATTGGAACGATGCGTTGGTGGTTTTACCCAGAACAATAATGAAAGTTATAATAAGCTTATATGGAAAATAACTCCAAAAATTATTCCAGCTGGCTCTAAAATTGTGGAAATAGCTGCAAACATTGCAGCCGGGGTCTTTAATGAAGGTAAAAAATCTCTTCTTTATTATATGAGTGCTATGGGATTATCACTTGGACCCAATGCTCATTCCTACGTGAGTAAAGAGGACGCAGAGCGCATCTCAATTTCGGATGCAAGAGCGCAAGGGTCGACGCGCGAGGGGACCATGGCTCGTAGACAACAACAACTAAACATTTTGGAGGCAAACGACGAAGCAGAGGGTTCCTCTTATGGCGCCGGAATAGATGACACGATAAGTTGAAAAAAAAAAAATTTTAAATTTAGTATAAATCGTTCCCGAAACTTTAAACGCGTTTATCTCAAAACCGTGTTTTCAGAGTCGGTGAGGAAAATTTCTCCGAAACCGCTGAACCGATCGGTTTAAATTTTCACACGACTTACTCAGATATATTTTTCAGGTAATGATCGAAGAAATAAGGTTTTGGACAATAATTTCGATTTTTTAAGCCACTTGAAGTGAAAAATTTTCATGAAAAACTGAATTTTTTTTTGAACAGCCGCCATTTTGTCAAAAATCAAAATTTTGACTAGACCTTCGGTAATTACCTGTATTTATTAAATACAAAACTAAATATTTTTGGTTTTTGGTTTCCAGATAATTTAGACCAGAGATATCTTGCTCACCACCAAGCACTTTTTTTTGGAGGTCTCTCCGCAGATCATCTACAGGAGCTATGGGATCCAATATTTTTTTAATAAACCGCTGATTGTTAAAGAACATTGAATTCTGTTTAAGTACATTTTTTCCATTAATGTATAAAATAAAATGCCTCTTTGAAAAAAAAAACACAAAAAAACGCATTTTTTCTGCCTCGCAAGTGGAAATAACCCCTTAACAGCTGATTCATTCCGGCTAATGGATGAAATAGTAATGATTATAATCAGAATAAGTCATAGGTTGACTCAAGGGATACGAGAGAGTATCGATAGCCCATTTATTTTGGTAAATTAATAAAATATCAGTTATTATTAAAACGAGTCATAGGTCTACTCAAAGGAAACAAGAGAGTATCGATGGCTAATTTATTCCGGTTAATTAGTAAAATATTAATTATTATAAGTGAAATTAATAAATTAAAAACTTGGATGGGTCAATCAATGTTTAACAGCTGATTTATTCCGGCTAATGAATAAAATAGTCATTATTTTCATCAAAATAAGTCACAGGTTTAATCAAGAGAACGAAGAGAGTATCGATGGCATTTTTATTTTGGTAAATTAATGAAATGTCAGTTATTATTAAAATAAGTCATAGGTCGACTCGAAGGAAACAAGAGAGTATTGATGGGCCATTTATTTGGGTTAATTAATAAAATATTAATTATCAATAGTAAAATTAAAAAATTATAAACTTGGACGAGTCAAAAGATGTTTAACAGCTGATTTATTTCGGCTAATGAATGAAATAGTCATTTTCTTTCATGAAAATAAGTCACAGGTTTAATCAAGGGAACGAAGAGAGTATCGATGGCATTTTTATTTTGGTAAATTAATGAAATGTCAGTTATTATTAAAATAAGTCATAGGTCGACTCAAAGGAAACAAGAGAGCATCGATGGGTCATTTATTTCGGTTAATTAATAAAATATTAATTATCAATAGTAAAATTAAAAAATTATAAACTTGGACGAGTCAAAAGATGTTTAACAGCTGATTTATTCCGGCTAATGGATGAAATATTCATTTTCTTTCATGAAAATAAGTCACAGGTTTAATCAAGGGAACAAAGAGAGTATCAATGGCCTATTTATTTTGATTAATTGATCAAATATTAATTATTATTATTAAAATAAGTCATAGGTAGACTTAGAAGAAACGAAAAGAAATCGATCGCTAATTCATTTTGGTTCGTTGATAAAATATTAATTTTTATTATTAAAATAAGTCATAGGTCGACTAAGAGGAAACGAGAGAGTATCGAAGGCTCATTTATTTCGGTAAATTATTAAAATATCAATTATTATAAGTAAAATTAATAAATTATCAACTCGGACGGATCAAAAGATGCTTAAGAGCTGATTTATTCCGGCTACCGCATAAAATAGTAATAATTATTATCAAAATATGTCAAAGGTTGACTCAAAGGAAATAAAAGAGTATCGATGGCCCTTTTATTCTGGTTAATCGATAAAATATTAATTATTATTATTAAAATAATTCATAGGTCGACTGAGAGGAAACAAGAGCGTATCGATGGCTCATTTATTTCGGTTAATTAGTGAAATATTGATTATTATAAGTAAAATTAATAAATTAAAAACTTGCACGTGTCAATCAATGTTTAACAGCTGATTTATTCCGGCTCATGGATAAAATAGTCATTATTTTCATCAAAATAAGTCCCAGGTTTAATCAAGAGAACGAAGAGAGTATCGATGGCATTTTTATTTTAATGAATTGATCAAATATTAATTACTATTATTAATACAATTCAAAGGTCAACTTAAATGAAACGAAAGAAAATCGATTGCTAATTTATTTTGGTTAATTGATAAAATATTAATTGTTATTATCAGAATTAGTCATAGTTCTACTAAGAGGAAACAAAAGAGTATTGAAAGTTTATTTATTTCGGTAAATCATGGAAATATCAATTATGATAAGTAAAATTAATAAATTATCAACTCGTACGGGTCAAAAGATGCTTAACAGCTGATTTATTTCGACTACTGCATAAAATAAAAATTATTATTATCGAAATAAGTTACAGGTTGACTCAAAAGGAACGAGAGTGTATCAATGGCCCATTTATTATGGTTAATCGATAAAAAATTTATTATTGTTAATAAAATAAATCCTAGGTCGACTTTTAGGAAACAAGAGCGTATCGATGGCTCATTAATCTCGGTTAAATATAAAAATATTTATTATAATAAGTAAAATTAATAAATTATCAACTTCGACGGGTCAAAAGATGTTTAACAGCTTATTTATTCTGGCTAATGGATAAAATATGATTTATTATTATTAAAATCATTTATAGGTCGACTAAGAAGAAACGAAAGAGTATCGATCGCCTATCTATTTCGGTTAATTGATAAAATATTAATTATTATTATTAAAATAAGTTATAGGTTGACTGAGAGGAAACAAGAGAGTACCGAAAGCTCATTCATTCCAGTTATTCAATAAAATATTAATTAATATCAGTTAAATTGAAAAATTATATACGTATAGTCTTTACAATTGTCAGGGAAGTAGTCAAGATGAGAATCTAAAAAGTGTAATTTGAGGTTCATTAAACAACTCAAATTTTCGTAGTTTTTCAGCAATGCGTCAACAAAAGTGCTATAATCCTCACTTCTGTTATTTCCCAAAAAGTTTTGTAAAACATTTTTGAAGCTTACCCAAGCTGCTTTTTCTGTGTCGTTCATTGTTCCTTCAAAAATTCCCTCTTTCAATTTCGCATCACTTATTGCAGGGAACTTTCCTCTCAAGTACGCAACACAATCACCATCTTTATTCAGAGCTTTCACTTACTGTTTCATGAGTCCCAACTCGATATGTAGTGGCGGCAACAAATATTTGGAAGGCTGAATTAAGGGTGGTCGTATAAAGTTATGGGAACCTGGATTGAATGCAGATCTTGATGGCTATTCTTTTCTGACATAGTGATTTTTCCGGTCTCTTCTATCAAACAATCATAAATAGCAAGGATATTTGGTGAATCCCGATCGCTGACCTAAAAGGAGTGTTGCAATTTTGAGATCTCAACAAATTTTTCAGTTATACGCGGAATATTTCATTTTTCCCAATACATTCTGTGAATTTTCATTATATTTTCTCAGTGTTGTCGAATGAGCTAGTGAAATCGGCGCAAATTCATTCCCAATATGAAGCAAAACAGCTTTAAGACTTCGTTTCGATAAATCGATATATAGTCTCCACTTATCGTCCTTATACGTGTTTGGTTTTAATTCATCAACTAAAGCTTCAACATCTGAACAGTATTACACTGTATTTTGATCGTTGTTCATGAAAAATTTCCGGAATTTTTTTTCCCTATCTCGATAGAATGTCACTAATACACCTTAAGCCAACAAATTTTTTTCTTAAAACCTTGACGCAAGTAATTCAGCTCCATATTTCGGTGAAGCCAAGTCTCGAACCAGATCATTAAGTTCTTCTCGGCTAAACGTTTCAGGGTCTTTTGTTTTTCCGCCAGGTGAGTACTCTTCATCTTCTGAATATTCTTCTTCCGAACTTTTTTCAACCAGCCTATCGTCTTTATCTAAATCCATTTCCTCATCCGTATTAATTTCCTTGAAAACATCTATTTTTTGTGGCTTAATAGCTGATAAAACATTGGCGTATACAATTTTGTTTTTTGTATTCCAGGTGAACCCGGTAGTATCTGTCATATAGGAATAACAATTCTGTAAACCAGTAGGTGACGAATATATCATTGGTATTGTGAATTTCAAGTAGTCCTGTTTCATGTTCTTTTCCCACCGGGTTAACATCATGTTACATCGACTACAAATCGTATGTGGAACCCATGCTGAATCCAAATTAGTAATTTGGAGACCAAAACATTCCTCATAAATTTGTTTGATCTTATCAGATAACGATCTTCGATTCCTTTCCAAATTGAATTCTCCACAAATGTAACAAAATGAATCAGTACTTTTATTACACAGATAAGAATTACTTCTTGTAATAGAAGACTCTCCAGTAGCCAAGTTTTTCACTTCTAAAGAGGTGCAGTCGCTTGATGAGGACGCCTGCGAGCCTGCTTTCTCACCCTGACCAGACGCCGATACTGAGGCTCCGAGGCCCTGCATCGTAAAGTACTTATCACATGTACCTGCCATGACGACACTTACGCAGTTAACCCAGAGCTCTGCCAGATGGTTTTGTCAGTACGTGGAGGTGCCCTGGTTAAAGGCACAAGCAATGAGGTCTTCAAAAGTCAAAAACTAGAGTAAAAAAACAAAAAAAATTACTTTTTTCGGAATTTTGGAGGGTTTGTGTGATTTTTTTACATTTACAACAGCTCGTGGTCCCAATAAATATTCGATTCATATTCAGCGAATCAAAATACATAAAAATCACGCTTAGATTAGTTCCAAAAATTTTTTGTATAATTAAAACTGCCGATTTTCATCATTTTTACGGTTTTTCGAAGTTTTCTCGAAATTTGGAGGGTGTAGGGGTCAAACTGACCTCGTATTCGGATTAAGGGGAAAAATACGTACCCTTAGGTAGGTCTGGTCAAATGCACATTTTACTAATTTTTTTTGTGTGCCGCTGATTCTAATCGAGAAATCATCAGCGACGGTCAGTTAGACGCGCTGGATATCTGAAGCTGATTTCTAATATTTTATTAGAATAATAAAAATAATTATTGATTAACAAATCAGTAGCGAGGGCTAGTAAGAAGCTATGGGCACCGGTGGAAAAAAATAATTATTATTATTAGTAAAATTAAAAAATTATAAACTTGGAAGGGTTAAACAGTGATGCCAACTTGGGGAATTTTCCCCTAAATTTAGGGGTATTTTGCAAATAGCGGGAAAGTTTTAGGGGATAAATTTTTTTAGGGTATTTTTTTGGGAATTTTTAATTCGTCAGAAAATATATTTTAATATAAAAAATTAATAAAAAATAACAATTCTTCAATTATTAATTTTTAAAAGAACATTTTCAATGTATATATATACTAAAGCAAAGTATAAGTAGAGCCCTCGGGAGTTATACCTATATACATTACAAACTTATTGTAGATGAACTATAGCTATAGATTTACGCACCTATATTATAGTATATGATACCCAGTGGATTTTGACATTTTAACGTTGACATTTTTTTAGTCTAGTAAGAATCAAGTTTTACTTTTTAAATATATCGTATATAATAACTGCAGCTTTATTATAACACAAATAGTTGATATGAGCAATAAAACAAATTGTTTTAAAGAAAAAAAATACGCTCAAAAATATTCGAAGCAATGGGAACAAGACGAAAACTTAAAAGGTTAATTTGTTATATTTTTGATAATTTTTAAAGCATTTTCGATAATCTTAAGTATGTTTTATTTAGTTACACAATTAAAAAATTTTTTTTATCAACAATATTTTTTTTCAATATTGTTTTAGATTGGATAGCTCCTGATCCTACTGGTAACTGTCAAAAAGCTTATTGTAAATATTGCCGTACTATTTGAGTAGCACATAAAAAAGATTTAGGCAAGCATGCGATATCAATTAAACATAAAAATGCTGTTGGTAAAGATTAACAAGCAAAATTTTGTCGTCCAATAAACGTGATAAAACCTCCTAACAATAAAGTTAAAGTTGCTGAACTTCAACTAGCCGCATTTATAGCAGAACATACATCAATTATCACAGTTGATCACTTGACAGAATTGTTGAAAAAAATTGAACCAAGTGTACAGCACTTATAAAAAATATTTTAGTTCCGTGTATGCTCGAAGACTTAGTGAATGATATGAAGGAATTTCCCTACTCACTTATTATTGATGAAAGCACTGATATATCGACTGAAAAAATTCTATGCATAATGGTACGATATTTTTCTTTTAAAAATAAAAAATTATTGACTACATTTTATCGTATTGTAAAAATAGTTGACGCAACTGCTAATGGTATTCATGCCGCTTTAAAATTACAATTAGAAGCTGATGGACTTTCTTTAAAAAATTTAGTCGGTATTGGAGTTGATGGTGCAAATGTGATGGTCGGTGTGAACCATTCTGTTCCATCGCTTTTGAAACAAGAAGTACCTGATATTGTAATTATCAAATGTATCTGTCACTCTCTCCATTTGTGCGCTGAAAAAGCTGCAGAAACATTACCTCGCCAACTAGAATATCTTGTCAGAGAAGCTCACAATTGGTTTTCCAATAGTCCAAAGCGTAAAGATAAATATAAAAAACTTTATAAAGTCATGAATGATGATGAAGCTAAAAAGGATCCGAAAAAAATTGCTGTTCTGAGCGGGACTCGGTGGTTGGCTAGATAATCTGCAATTAATACTATTTTAGAGCAATGGGAAGAGTTAAAACTACTATCTGAATTAGCTAAAAATAATGACAAATGTTTACAAGCACAGTGCTTATATGATATTATGGTTTGTCCAGCGTATAATTTATTTATGATTTTTTTGCATTCAAATTTAGAATTATTAACTAATTTAAATAAGCTATTTCAAAGTAGTAACGTTGAAATATTTAAACTGCTAGAAGACTTATTTTTGTTATATAAGAGTATTCTGTAGAAAATTGTGGTTCCATCTCAACTGCAGAAAATTAAGGACGACGATCTAGTTAATTTTAAATTTCAAGACTATCTAATGCATACATCATCAGTTTTTTTTGGATACAACTTTGGTCAAGCAGCTAAATCAGTTCCATCAAATGAAATATCTAATATTCGAGCTCGGTGTAAAGATTTTTTAGTGAAACTATGTACTGAAATTCAGGAACGATTGCTTGTGTATATTTCTATATTGAAATCAGTGAATGTCTTGACACCGACTTACGCTACATCACAGAGAAAACCTGATTTATATAAATTGTTGGAACAATTCACTAGGGAATCATTTTATGGATCAAAAGATAATATTATCAAAGAATAGAACATGTTATCTCATAAACAGTGGGATAATACGAATGAAACAGTATCATTTTGGTCAGAAGTTTACGAGGATCGTGACTCAGGTGGTAATAGAAGATTTGAAAATGTTTCTAAATTTGCTTTAGCACTGTTAACTACTTCCATTTCAAATGCTGATGTTGAGAGAGCATTTTCCATATATGCTGTGATAAAGGATAAATTAAGGAACAAGTTAGCACTAGAAATGGTTTAGAGTATTATGATAGTAAAATTTTCATTAAAACGAGATTACGAACAGTGCACTTTATTTGTGCCCTCTAAAGAAATACTGAGCAAATTTACGGTACACATGTATGATTTTAAAAACGACACTGAAAAAGTAAGTGATGTAGAGTTTCAAGAACTGCTTAATATAACGAATGCAATATAGTTCATTTAAATATGTAATTTTATATGATAAAGAAATTTTTATTTATTAATTTGTTATTAACAATACACGCAAAGTAAATATATTTATTTATATGATATAAATATTTACATAATATGAATACTTATATAAAATATAATGTATAGTCTATTAATGAAAGTTTAAAAAAAAGAAACAAAATAATTTATTTTCTATTTTAAAACCTTCTAAAAAATAAAAACTGATAAAAAAAAATAATCTGATTAATTTTTAAATAATTTCAATTTTAGTTTGAGGGGATTTTGTTTTTCATTTAAGGGCTTTTGTTGAAAGTTTTAGGGAAAAGTTTTTTTAAGAGTTGGGGACACTGGGGTCAAAAGATGTTTAACAGCTGGTTTATTCCGGCTAATGAGTAAGATAGTCATTATTTTTATCATAATAAGTCACAGGTTGAATCAAGGGAACTTAGAGAGTATCGATGGCCTCTCAAATTTGATTAATTGATCAAATATTAATCATTATTATTATTATAATAAGTCATAGGTCGACTTAGAAGAAACGAGAAAGTATTCATCGCCTATTTATTTTGGTTAATTAATAAAATATTGATTCATATTATTAATACAAGTCATAGGTCGATGATGAGGAAACAAAAGAGTATAAAAAGCTCATTTATTTCGGTTAATTAGTGAAAAATCAATTTCTATTTCTAAAATTAATAAATTATTAACTCGGACAGGTCAAAAGATGCTGACCAGCTGATTTATTATGGCTAATTGATGAAATAGTAATTATTATTAAAATAAGTCACAGGTTGACTCGAAGGAAACGAGAGAGTATCGAGAGCCCATTTATTTTGGTTAATCGATAAAATATCAATCATTATTGTTAAAATAAGTCATAGGTCGACTTAGAGGAAACAAGAACGTACCGAAAGCAAATTTATTTCGGTTAATTATTGAAATTCCAAATAATTATAGGTAAAATTAAAAAATTATCATTTTGGATGGGTAAAAAATGATTAACAGCTGATTTATTTCGGCTACTGGATAAAATAGTAATTATTATAATCAGTATAAGTCACAGGTTGACTCAAGGGACATGAAAGAGTATCGATGGCGCATTTATTTTGGTTGAATGATCAAATATTGATTATCTATATATATAAAAATAAATTGCTGTGCGTTCGTCTTGCTAAAACTGAAAAACGGCTGGACCGATTTTCAAAATTTTTTTTTTTTTTGTTCGCTATAGTTCAGAGATGGTTTAGAAAAATCAAAATTTTTGAAAAACTCGAAAGTTCAGCTAAAAAAATAAAAAAAAAAAAAGTTAATTGCTGTGCATTCGTCTCATTAAAACTCAAAAAAGGCTGGACCGATTTTCAAAATTGTTTTTTTTGTTTTGTTTGCTGTAATTCCGAGATGATTCAGAAAAAAAATTTTTTTGGAAAGCCCAACAGTTTAGCTAAAAAATAATCATCATCAATCATCAGAATAATGAAAAAATATAAAAATAAATTGATGAGCGTTAGTCTCGCCAAAACTCAAAAACGGGTGGACCGATTGAAAAATTTTTTTCTGTTTTGTTCGCTATAGTTAAGAAATGATTTAAAAAAAAAATTAGGAAAACGGTTGACCCTGAAGGCCATCCGTGCAACTTCTCGCTAATTCCATACCTAGGCGCTTAAAATTGCACTTATGACGTTTTTGAGCTCTTCGAGCTCAAAAATACAATTTATATGTTATTTTGAACTTTCCGAGCTCAAGGATACAGCTTTCTTATGCTTTTGAATTCTTTGAGCTCAAAAATCTTATCAAAGTTTGATGAAACACGATTTTTAAATTTTCATACTGCTATAACGTTTGAATGAATGAATGGATTTCACGCATTTGGCAGCGATAGATGTAGTTTTTTAAGCTCTATGAATAATTCAGAACATAAAAATTGATCTGATGTAACATTTCGGAGTTATTACAAAAAAACACTTTTTTCGATTTTTTTCGACAACAATATCTGACGAACTCATCAACCGATTCTGACGCTTTTCGTAGTCATCGATGCAGGTTTTCAGGGTTAAGAGCTAATGAGTTTTTGAGGTCAATTGGTTCAGCCATTTCGGAGATATTTAAAAAAAATTAAAAAAAAACAAATTTTTTTTTCACTTTTTTGCGTTTTCTCGAAATCTACTGGTCCGAATCGGTTCCGACTTTCAGGAAATCTAAGTTTGGCGGAGACCTTTCGAATAACATTAACTGCGATCAAATCAGTCAAGCCGTTCAGAAGTTATAAGAGGTTTATACACACACACACACACACACACACACATACAGACGTACGGGCATCATCGTAAAAATAGTCAGGAAAGCTTCTTAGGGCTTCAAAACTTCGAGATCTGTTGTAACCTCGATTTTTTCAAAATGGCTATAATATTTTTTCAACATCCCCTAATGACTACTCTTAACTTTAAAAAACTCATAATTCCGTGACTATTAAAAAGATCACGCCAATTCTCGCTGAAAATTTTTATTTTGGGGTCTTACAACTATTAAAAAAGTTTGAACCCTCTCGGACTTCCGGAACACCCCATAAAGCCCACCCTTAACTTTAAAAAATTCATTACTCCGTGTCTATGAAAAAGATTACGACAATTTTTGCTGCAAATCTTTATTTTAGGTACTCAAAGGTATAAAAAAAATTTCAACACTTTCCGACTTCCGGAACACCCCTTTATGCCCTTCCAATGACAGCCAATATCACTAAAAAATTCATAATTTCGTGTCTAATAAAAAGATCAAGCCAATTCTCGCTGAGAATTTTTGTTTTAGGGTCCTACAACTATTACACACTCAGGGCAGAAGAGATACTGCTACCGGGCGCGTCTCCCCGAGCGGATGGGAGAACGCTCGCTGTTCTTGGATGACACTTAATCTCTTAGTTGATAAGCTACAGCCGGTAGGAGCCGAGCAAAATAACCAAACAAAATACGCTGCCGTGGACAAAACTCCCCTTTAATGGGTTGGTCGCACAACTGACCTAACAAGACGATCGTTCTCTGCTGTGACCCACTGGGAGTGACCGGAACCTGTATCGTAGTTTTCGACGATGCAGGCCACGGCTGATGTGAGCTTGCTCTACCGAGGTGGAAGTTGCAGCAGTGAATCAGGAGCCAGCCACTTCGGGCCTTGATCAGGAAGTACGCAGTGAATGTTAGAGATCGGAATCTTCACCGCTCCGAGCGAGTCTAGTCCGACCGTGTATTCCGGGACTGGCTAAGTGTCGGCTAGGCCTCAGGGAACTGGGGTAGGAGTGCTATCTCCGAGGGTACACCCGTTCCTAGTTATGGCAACCCGCTCCACTCCGTACGATGCGCTGGTAAATTAAAAAGTATGAGTAATTCAAAGGAAACAAACAAAAGTGGAAACGGGCTACATGCCCAACAAGCAGCGATTGACGCAAGCGCTGAAATGAACCGTTCGCAAGCGCTCAAACGCCTTGAAAAGCTGATCAGTGAGTTGAATGATTTCGTTCAACCAAAGGTCAACATTCACAAAGAGATTAAATCCAAGATGACTGGTGTAACTAACGCCCTTCAAAGGTTTGAGAAGCTGGACGAGGAGTGGCGCTCATCATTGCAGCGCATATCCCATGCTACACCGGAGAAAGACTGTCAGGCTATCGACGTGACTGACGAAACAATGGACACCGGAGCTGAAGGTGACGGTGAATCAGTCGCGGAAGACAAAAGTGAAGACAGCAACAAGTCAGGTAAGAGAAAAAATCGACCTTTTCCTGACCCAACAATCAGCCAAGCCATGAAGAAAAAGGATTTGAAGAAAAGCCCTCCACAAGGAGCGGCAGGACGAAGCGACGAACAGGAAAAAGCGTCAGTCTGGCAAAAAGTTCAGTCCAAGCAAGAGCTAAAGCGACAGAAGAAAGAGATGCTCTCAAAACAGACGTCAAAGGAGCCCCGACCTGAACCCAAGCGAAAGAAACCGCGGAAATGGATCAGACCGGATGCCCTCATCATTCGGCTGACAGAGAAAGCAAAGTACGCCGAGATCCTGCGTCGAATAAAACAGGACGTCCCTGACGACCAGTTCCGCAGTACGGTAGAGAAGATCAATAAGACCAATGCTGGAGATATGCTGATAACTCTTTCGAGAAAGAGCACCGACAAAGGCCAAACATTGAGAAAGACCATTGCAGACATTCTAGAAGAAGACGCAAAAGTAACCTGCAAAGGACCACAGGAGGTAATTGAGATTCGAGACGTCGATGATGACACAACTAAGGATCACATCCAGGGTGTCCTACAGGAGGAAGCTGGAGATAGCTGTGAGATACCACTAGAGGCAATCAAGATCCGTAAGGCCTATAGAGGTACTCAAATTGCCACAGTAATTCTACCAGCAGCAACAGCACAGAAACTACTGGATGGAAGTAGCAAAATCCGGATTGGTTGGGTTAATTGCCGAATAAGGACAACGAAGAGACCTATTCAATGCTTTAAATGCTGGCACTTCGGACATCATGGATCCCAGTGCAAAAGCAAGGTGGATCGGTCGAAGCTTTGCATCAGGTGCGGACAAGAAGGGCACAAGATTGCTGATTGTCAAAATCCCGCCAAATGTGTATTATGTGCTGAGATTGGAAGTGCAGAGAATGTTGCCCACCATGCCGGTACCCATAAGTGCCCGTTATTTCAGGATGCACTCCAGAAGTTGACGAACAAACAAGCATGAGGATACTGCAGCTCAATCTCAACCATTGTGAGGCAGCGCATGACCTGCTCATGCAATCCGTGCGAGAACTAGAGCTTGACTTGGTACTGATAGCAGAGCCATATAAACACCTGAGTACCCAACCCTGGGAATCTGACAGCACATCCGAAGCTGTCATCTGGTCATGTGGCAAGCTCCCTTTCCAAAATGCAGTCGATAACAGCAATGCCGGCTTTGTAGCAGTATCAGTAGAGGGCATCCGCTTCTATAGCTGTTACGCACCACCTAGCCTCTCTACTGTCGAATTCACCGCATTTCTGGATCGACTTACCGAGGACGCGAAGCATTACCACCCAGTGGCAATAGCTGGGGACTTAAACGCCTGAGCAGTAGACTGGGGTAGCAAGAATACAAACGCGCGAGGAAAGGAATTACTAGAAGCCTTTTCTACATTAGATGTAGTACTGCTCAACAATGGTGACACACCAACCTACACCAAAGAAGACACAAGTTCTATTGTAGATCTCACTTTCGTCAGTGGCAGCCTCACCAGAGGTAATATCAACTGGAAGGTGACGGATACCTACACAGCCAGCGACCACAACGCGATTCTCTGTGAAATATTAAACGCCCAGAGCCCGGGAAGACCTAAAAAGCAACTTAACACCATTGGTTGGAAGGTAAAAACTCTTGACCCAAGGGCATTGTTAGTAGCTCTCAATAGTGACCAGATTATCGCGGGCTGCGCAGAAGAGAAGACCAAGGACCTGATGAAAAGAGTGACCCAGGCGTGTGACGCCAGTATGTCTCGTAGACGTGGCATAAACACAAGACCTTCCGTTCACTGGTGGAACGACCACATCAGCGCCCTTCGTAAAGAGTGTCATCAGAAGAGAAGAATATCTCAGCGTGGCTACCGATGACCTAACTCTGTGGAGCTGGTCGCAGAGTACAAAAAAGCCCATCGATCCCTGAACAAAGCCATCAAAGATAGCAAAAGAAAATGCTGGAAGGAGCTCATCAACGAGGTGGACAGAGATCTGTCGGGTAGGCTGTATAAGGTGGTCATGACCCATCTTAAAAACCAGCTAATGCCATCACCCACATGTCCTCAACTCCTACAGAAGATCGTAAACGCGTTGTTCCCCGAACAAAGCAAGTTTAACTACCTATTAGCGCAAAATGAAATGGATGACATTCCATCTGTCACGGAGGGAAAACTGATGAAGGCTTGTAATCGTGTAGGGAACAATAAAGCGCCGGGATTGGACGGGGTCCCTAATATCGCTTTAAAAACAATTATAAAAGCAGTGCCATCATTGTTCCTGGACGTCTACGATACATGCCTCAAGGAAGGGATTTTCCCTCGAAAGTGGAAGCAGCAACGACTAGTACTACTTCCAAAAGGGAAAAAGCCACCAGAAGAACCATCATCTTATCGACCACTTTGTATGTTAGACACGGCAGGTAAGATACTTGAGCGTATAATCCACCAAAGAATAGAAGCAGTTGTCGATCTACTCCTGGCAGATAACCAGTATGGTTTTCGGAAAGGACGATCAACCCTGGACGCAATCAACTTAGTTGTTGCAACGACCAAGGAGGCAATCGAAGGGATCAGATGGAAGGGTGGAGCGAAGAAGTACTGCCTGGTGGCCACTCTGGACATCAAAAATGCCTTCAACTCAACTGGTAAAATGCCAACTGGGACTGCATTATGCAAGCCTTGGAAGAGAAAAACATACCAGGATACCTACGTAGGATAGTGGCTAGCTACTTCACGGACAGAATCCTGAGATACGACACGAAAAATGGTCCAAAAGAGTACGGTATTACCGGAGGTGTACCCCAGGGTTCTGTTCTGGGTCCACTTCTGTGGAATGTCATGTATGATAGCCTGCTGAGACTGACTCTTCCAAGAAGTGTCAAGCTTGTTGCATACGCAGACGATGTAGCTGTCGTAATCGTTGCGAAACACCTAGATGAGATAAACCACATGTTCGGTATCACCTTTGAGAAACTTAACCGGTGGATGGATTCAATGAATCTACAACTGGCTAAACAGAAGACTGAGGCTGTGCTTATTACCAGCAGAAAAGTGATAGAGACCATAAAACTGAAAGTCGGAGAACAAGAAATCACATCACAACCATATATCCGATATCTGGGAGTGATGCTTGATGCCCGACTCAACTTTAAGCAGCAAGTCGAACACGTGAGTGCAAAAGCATCAGCAGTGGTAGCTAGCTTAGCACGACTGATGCTAAACGTCAGAGGCCCAAAGCAGAGCAGAAGACTACTACTATCATCTGTAGTCACATCAGTGCTCACTTAAGGAATATCTATCTGGGCGGACGCACTAGAAAAGCAAGAATCATGGAGAAAGGCTGGACCAGTCTACCGTCTGAGTGCCTTAAGAGTAGCAAGTGCCTTCCGCACAATATCTATGGAAGCAGTGTGTGTCATTTCCGGAACTTTGCCTCTCAGAGTCTTAGCTGAGGAAAGACGGATCCTTTACCAACGAAAGAAGTCGACCACACTAAGCGCTGAGGAGCTTGGAACAGAAGAGCGGCAGAGGAGCATAAGTAGATGGCAACTACAGTGGGATGCCACAGTGAAGGGTAGGTGGACGCATCGTCTCATACCAAGGATCAACGTTTGGCTAAACCGGAGTCACGGTGAGGTCAACTATTATCTTACACAGATGTTATCAGGACACGGCTGTTTCGGGGCGTATCTCCATTGCTTCAAGCATGATGAATCCCCGGAGTGCCCGTCCTGCTCAGGAGTCAATGAAGATGCAGAGCACGTTTTGTTTGAGTGCCCACGTTTTTACCCACAGCGAGATGAGCTGGAGAATATCCTGAAGAGGAAAATCCAACCAGAGACAATAGTAGCAGCAATGCTGTCATCAGAAGCTGCCTGGAACGCCACAAGCACTTTTGCTACAAAAGTGCTTACCGAGTTGCGATCCATTGAGAGGAAAAGAGCGAAAGACAGAATCTAGAAGGAAGAAATAACATCTTAGCCACCAGAAGGAAGAGCGGCAGCTAATTCCTCCCCCCGCGCAGAAATGCCTTACGGTGGTACCATGGGGGATCAGAGGATAGAAGAGAAAGGGGTTTTAGGGTTTAGTGGGTAGGGGCGTCAGCGTCGAGTTTTAGTATGACGCTGCGTCGAGTCGCCACATATCCAGGCCAAACAGCTACGCCTGGAATCCGTAAAAAGGATTCCCCCCCCTAAAGAGAAAAAAAAAAAAAAAAAAAACACACACACACACACACACACACACACACACATACAGACGTACGGGCATCATCGTAAAAATAGTCAGGAAAGCTTCTTAGGGCTTCAAAATTTCGAGATCTGTTGTAACCTCGATTTTTTCAAAATGGCTATAATATTTTTTCAACATCCCCTAATGACTACTCTTAACTTTAAAAAATTCATAATTCCGTGACTATTAAAAAGATCACGCCAATTCTCGCTGAGAATTTTTGTTTTAGGGTCCTACAACTATTAAAAAAGTTTGAACCCTCGCGGACTTCCGGAACACCCCCTAAAGCCCACCCTTAACCTTAAAAAATTTGTAATTTCGTCTCTATCAAAAAGATCAAGCCAATTCTCGCTGAGAATTTTGTTTTGGGTACTAGAAGGTATAAAAAAAATTGGAACACTTTCCGACTTCCTGAACACCCTCTCATGCCCCCCCAATGACATCCCTTATCATTGAAAAATTCATTATTTCGTGGCTATTAAAAAGATCGCTCCAATTCTTGTTGAAAATCTTTATTTTGGGTACTAGAAGATATAAAAAAAATTGGAACACTCACCGACATCTCGCACACCCCCTTATGACGCTCCAATGACAACCCTTATTATTTTAATATTCATTATTTCGTGTCTACTATTGACACCATTCGAAAGGGCTTGACCAAACTTAGATTTCGAATTGCATTTGGACCGATTCGAACTAGTAGATTTTGAGAAATCTCAAAAAAACTACCAAAAAAAATTTTTTGACTCGTGGTTTTTTCGGAATTACTTTTAAATGGCTTTACCGATCAATTCCAAAATCCAATAGCAATGACCACCCATATGTGTTAAAAATCGTAAGTTGTCGCTTGCGACGAATCTCACGCTGATTTTTGTATCTAATTTTTGTGAGATTTTTATATCTTTTTTATAACAAGGAAATATTGACAGGAAAGTTACAAAGATCAAATGGAGGTTTATGAGAAATTTATTAAAAAAAATATATATCTATACAATAACTATAAAACTGCTAAATTTAACGAATGCAATTACTTGTTACGGTATTGTCGTATTTTTATTAATCATTTTCTCAATGATGTTTAAGTTAGTTGAATCGAATTACAATTTAAAGTCTAAAAATATTTATTTATCTATTTTCATTTTCTACATTTACCCTATACGATATTAGCCAGTATAAGTATTTGAATATTATAAAAATTATCAGTTCTTTTTTGATATTCAATCTATATATTTACACTATATTTTCCGATAATAATTTTAGAGAACTGCAATAATATTTGTGTCATTTCATCAAATAATTTTATCTTGGCGCGATTTTCCTGGATCATGTTCAAGAATTCGTGAAGTTGTTCTTTATATCGTCTAGAAACGAATTTCCTGAAAGTTAAATCACTCAATATGCGGCGGTTACAATCTTATAATTTTTGAAAATTTATAATAAAAAAGCTTAAACTTTGAGGAAATTCATTTCTCATCATAAAGAACACCTTTCACAAATTTTTGAACAAGATCCGCTAAGGTCGCGCCTTAAAGATAAACTTATTAAGTTGAATGACTATTATATTGATAAGTTTTTTTTTCAAATTCTTATACCGTTGCCCAGAACACGCCACGCGGAGGCTATCGTATTATCTAATGATGACGAAATATCATGTCAGAGGGAAAATTTTGACAACTTTGTGGTGAATCTACTTTTTATACATTTACAAATAAAAATTTTATAATCGTCTATTGTTGTAAATTGTATTTTTATTAAGATTGACAATTATTATTTAAGAAAGCTCCATTCTTCTTGATATTTCGCCATTACAAATTAGAATGTGTTCCGCCTCCCCCCTCCCCGTCCATCTTTCTTGAGTCAGAGTTTAACTATCTTCTTCTAATATTCATTCCTGATCTCGAACGTTCCACAAGCTCAAATTTCAACTTGGACTCGAATCTTATGCTGAACTTGAACACTTATTCCTAAGTTTGAAGTATTATTCCTGAGTTCGAATCCTTATACCTAAGCTCGGAAGCAACGTGAGCTTAAATGTTAAACTGAGCTCGAAATTTTATTCCTGAGCTCGAATGCTTATACTGTTACGCGGAAGCAGTATGAGCTCGAATCTCAACATGAGCTCAAATCCTATCCTTGAGATTGAATCCTTTTATCTCAGCTCGGAAGGAACGAGAGATTGAATGTCAAAATAAGCTCGAATATCACCATGAGCTCGAAATCCTATTCCTGAGCTCGCATCTTTATAACAAAGCTAATAAGGACTTGAGCTCTTAATCCAATTCCTGAGCTTGGATTCTGTTACCTACATTTGCAAACACCATGAGTTTGAATGATGAACGAAGCTGGAATTTCAGAATGGGATCGATTCCTAGCGAAAATTTGGATTCTTCTTCAAGCTAGTGTTTCTCTTCTTTATTTCCTTTTTTACTTTCCAAATATTTGCAAAGTTGACACGTTTTTTTGTTTGTCATTTGCTCTTCGTGTATCACCTTTACACATATCCGTATATGGAACCATCGCTTGCATGCATTCCATGTAAGTATCTGTTCTTTCTGTGAACACTTTTTCTTACCGCAATATAAGCGGCAATCTTTCACGTCTTCTGATGTACGGACTATTGCACGAGCCATTTCCCGACGTAGCTTTGCCGGTACCAAATTTTCGTCCATGGATATACCTCGCCCAATACATTCAATATAGTAAGCGACGTATATTCCACAATTTGACTGATCATTTGTGGCTTGATGTGAGCGTACTCTACTAGGCTTTATTGTCCATTTTTTATTTTTTAATTTCTTATACAAACTTGATTCGGTTACGCACGACTTAATAAATATCGTAAATGCTTCAACCATACGGGTTTCGCTATCAGTTTGCTTTTCATATGGGTCTAATATTTCCAGTGCACTACATTCAACATCAATGACTAATAAAAGCCAATGAAACTGAAACAAATACGGCATCAATATAATGTCGCAAAGAGGCTCTTTAATCTGAGCTATTGATGAGGCAGATGATAGTCTTTTAGGTTTGTCTTCTCCTACATTTATTGAGATGGTTTTTAACTCACATCTGTTGGAAAGTAGCTGATATTTAACAAAGTATTTATGTAACTTGATGTATATATATCGATAATCCAACCACTAAGCCACCCTGTCGGATATAACGATGTATGTAACGTTGATACATTCAGCTCGTGTACCTTCACCAAAATACATTTTTCATTACCGCAATTGTATCGGCCTATTTTTGTGGGAGTAGATATCCACCTTTGAAAATATTCAGGATCTTCAACTAAACCATTGTTAAATGTATTTACTGTCATTAATAATTTAAAATTATTATTGACACTTTCAAGAGAAACTGGTGCCTGAATTACTTTTGTCATTTCCGGGTTTCTTTTACATGTTTGTGGAGAAGATTTTAATACCGTTGGACCATTTTCAAGCTCTTCAGATTTCTTCATCCGTTTATGTAAATCTTGAACGGAATCAATTTCGAGACTGTTGTCCATCTTTGCACCACTTTCAGGCTCATGAGAGATTTTTATCCGCTTAGGACTATGCGACTTTTCATCAGAACTAAGATTGTTATCATCATTGATCTTTTTACTAACTGCTGACTCTGTCACATGTCTTTTGATTTTGATGAAATCTCTCCCTGACGAACGTGTGACTTTTCGGGCTTTGATTCCTTGATTTTTGATCGATTTGCCTGTTAGATCCCATAATTCTGTCACAAGTGGATTTGATGCAGACTCTGAATAATACGGCTTTTCAGTAACTCTTATGCCGCCATCAGCTAATTGGTGTTGTATTTTATTTTTATTGACTAGAAACTCGTTTCTTTTCATAACTTCGCGACACATGTTTGCAACGCTTCTATTTTTTAAATTATTCATATCTTTGGTTTTGTATTCAATAATGAAGGTATTTTCAATGTCATTTTCTACTAAAACCACATTTGAACTTATAACCTTTGACAGAATTTTAGTTACAATACATAAAAAAGGTACCAGCGAAATCATAATGTAGTTCATGAATTCCAGTGAATATAAATCATTGGTTACTTCCTCAACTTCTGTTTCTTTCTTCATTATTCGTTCCTTGGTACATTGGAACTTCCATGCGAATTCATTATAATACGGCGAATCTGGGAACTTTGGCGTTGGTGCAGCTGCATTTTTTAAGACCTCCATATAAATTGATTCTTCATTTCTTTTCGCTTGTAACGAATTACTCGCACGTTCAATAATACTCTCAATCGATTTCTGATGTTTGGTCTTATGGTCCATTCGTAATACCTCTATATGTGAATTAGCAGTATCTTTTACTTTTGTCAGTAGAATGTTGCTGATTGTAATTAATGCACTCTCAACTACCTTCAATGATTCTGCTAATGTTATTATAGCTATAAATTCCAAATCTAATTTTGCATGTTTAGTCAAACTATTAAACTGCATTTTGATGTCGTGTGCGACACGTTGTATGACGCTTTAAGTGCAACAAACAACAAGTATCTTTTTGTTCAACATAACTTGTTCTTTTTTTGCAAATTCATAAGTCTGTAACGGGGTTGTTAGCTCTGTACAATTGGTCACCCCTTTTCTCTTTGAAAAAGGCGCCAATGGGATTTTATACTCGGTGTCCCAGAAACCGGGGAGCATGAGAAGGAAAGATCGGGTCGTGAGAAGTTGAGAAAGACTGTAAAATAAATGCTGAGAAACAATTATTAACAATTAACAATTCAATTATTTATTCAAAATAACCAATTTGAAATTAACAAAATTTCTTAACAATATTGCCCCTAAGATTAACCTAACAATCACTTAATTGTGCGAACCTCTCACCTACGCAGGCACTTGCCAAAACTTACAACTAAATATCATTAAATTCTTTTAAACATAGATCATTACGCATCTATCTTCTTAATTTCTTAACTCAATCTTAGAACATTACGCATCTATCTTTAATTTCCTGATTCGATCATAGACCATTACGCATCTAGATTCTTAATTTCTTAAACCCTCGTCCAACTGATGGAATAACTAACAACATAATTTAACAAATAAAAACTTCTTAATTATTCAACTATCTAAATCACTAACAACTAAAATTCCAATTTTTAATCTTATCTTAATACATAATTCTTCAGCAAAGTTCTTCACGTATCAATCAGTTGCACTAAATTTCATCCCTCATAAATTTTCTAACTAACTATTTCAATTCTTAATTCTTCTTAAATAAATTCTAAGCAATATTTCTTAATTAAATTCAATTTTCAGGTTAAATAAATTCACTAGATTCACCGAATCTGATTATCTAATTTCTCTAATCAATTAATCTTGAATTCAATCAATTTCTCAATAAATTTATTTAGCACTTTTACTAAATTAACAATTCAATTAAATTAAGCCACTGGCCTAAATTTAATTCTTCAAATTTACAATACTATCATAAACTGCTAAATCTAAAGTCAGCGCTTGTCTAATGAAATTAATTCTTACTACATTAAATAATCACAAAAATTACTATCTTAATTAAATTTCCTACCAAAATTTCCAATTAATAAATTTCACAGAACTTAATAGATTACTTAAATTTCCCATCTCCACTCAATAATCTTTATCAGAATTTACTAACTAATTCTTCTTAATAAAATAAATAATTCGCTGGCTAACTAAAATTCAATTAAATTAATCCACCGGTCTAAATTAAATTCCTCTTAAAATTTC
Source organism: Cotesia glomerata (assembly GCF_020080835.1). Taxonomy (NCBI): domain Eukaryota; kingdom Metazoa; phylum Arthropoda; class Insecta; order Hymenoptera; family Braconidae; genus Cotesia; species Cotesia glomerata. The sequence goes on from NC_058163.1 coordinate 10,569,857, forward strand.
TAACTAAAATTAATTTATTATAGCCAACAGGCCTGTAATAAATTAGTAATAAATTCTCTACCAATAAATTAATGATTAATCAATTAAATTTAATTTTCAATATAAAAGTTCAGCGACAAATCTAACTAATTGACCTTGATAATAAATACTAAAGTACGAAACTCACTGACATAAAATGGCCACTCAGGAATTAAAATTTAATTATTTTGGCCTAATTTATTAAATAAATAATTTGGCCTAAAATAACTAAAATTACTTGACAATTGAACTCGGTGCTCCAGCGGTGAATTTTGTCCCAGTAGATAGAAATGGCGAGATCAGCTCCACTGCGTCACTGACTTCCAAGGTCCCAGAAATCGTATCACCAAAAATTACTTCCAAACTCCAATCTTATCCTCGATAAATTTATCCTAGAAATTTCAGCAAATGAATATCTCAAATAAAACAAAGACCGTCAGCCAAATGGCCTAACGACAAGTAATTTTATATAGAAATTCCGAGACAATAAAATTCAATCGCTTCGTTCCACTCGTGAAGCCTTCAGAAATCAAATACTTACTTATCTCGGAGAATTTCCCACGCTGGACCAACAGTTGCATCCGTACTTGCAGAATTTCACGTGAAGAAAAACCAAAAAAGATCACTTGACACAACAACCGACGTTTTTATAACCTCCTCGCCGGTTCTCGAACTCCCCTCTTGTTCACTCCCGCGCTTCATTTTCCGGGGACAGCGGTGGGGACTCAGCGATGTATACGACCCGGTGACGAGTCGTACAACTACTTCATCGCGCTCCGATGGTAAAGAGTAGCTCCTACTCACCGCGACACGATAATCAAAAAATTAAGTCCCGCGGGAATTCAAATTCCCTGTCACAAGTCATTAATAAATACTTATTTGGTTTCTGATCGTTCCACTCTGTAAGTACGCCTTCAATTTGGCTCCAATCAAAATCAGTGACAACCACGTCAAAAATTGGCCGGTTAAAATTTTTCACTGTTACGAAATTTTGGTATTCTTTCAAAAAGATACAAAACGAGTTTTTATCAATCTCTGAAGTGATCATCCCGCAAATCGGAATTGTTGTTTTCTGTGCCTCGTATACTAATGCATAATAAAAGATGTAATTTTCTTTTATAAATTGTGGCGCTGCACAATAAGCCTGTGTTACACACAAGTGTAATACATTACAACTGCTAGTAATGTCTACTACGTCTAATTGTTTTTTTGTATAAATACAAACCCTTAGAGGAAAAGCTATTAATTACATTGGACTATCAGCATCTTCTTTATTTTTCAATACCCACAACTGTAACAAATCATTAGCATCAATGGATTGTAGTGGTTTAATGTCTGACAATGTGTCGTCGGAATGAACTCGATGAAAAGTATTGATACTCCGAACTGTTTGAGTATGTCCTTCTCTATATTGTTCCAGGTCCGTTTTTTTCATATGATTGTAATAAACTTTCCTCGCAGATTTGGATCTCAATTCTTCTTTCGCTTCTTCTCGAGCCTCGTAACGTAATTGTGAGAACTTTGTTTCTCCTGGATTAACCGGACAAGGTGATATTTTTTTAAAGCTACTACAATTTATGTCGAACATTTTTCCATTACTGGTGAGATATTCATTAATATCTAATTTCCATTCAGCATCATGTTTCATTTTCTCGGCGGTGCAGCGTAAATAAGCAACTCTATTGGATCGATTTTCTCGAATTTTACCAAAGACCATGACGGGACAGCGTATATTTAAATTGAATTTTAGTTGCTGTATTGCAGTTCGAAATAATTTATCATCGAATTCGTTGTTTTTCATTAATTTACTGACTTCAACATTAATGGAGCCTACATTAAAACACCAGTTCTTGCGGTTACTAGTTTTAGATTTTCTGTCATTCTTTTTGGAATTTTCCAACTGCGATGGCTCTGATGGTTGGTTTAGCAAATCATCTGTTTCTTCCTCAGATTTAGTGTCTACACTCGGGCTTTTACACGCCATTGAGTTGCCTCCGTTATTTTCTGGCTCTACATCTTTATTATCTTCAGATACATTTCCATCCAAGGTTTCATGGATTTTTCACCTAGATTACATGAACTTTTGATTCTTCTTCGTCTGTTTGGGCATGTTCTAAACCAACTAAATCTGGAATTTTAGGTGTGGTTTCGGGACAATGGGGAATTCAGTCTGAATTTTCGATGTCATCAGTAATTTCTTTGTCATTTTCGATACTGGACGAAGTTTTTATATGATCAGTTCCACATTATTTCGACGAATCTGTTTCACAACATTTTTCGTTAGTGGGTGAGATTTCAACCGTTCTTTTTCTTACTTCCTTAATTTCTTCCATCGCTTCAAAATGCCCATCATCTCGCTTGCCGGAGAAAGCTATATAAATAAATGGATCATTGGGCACATCGCTTCCTACCAAGGGTATGATATCACTCTCATCCAGTTTTTTATTGTTATCTAATATAACCAACTTGACGTTTGTTTGAAATTTTTTCGCGAAATTTCCGATTTCAAAATCTGTCCCTAAACAACCTTCAGATCCCATTTTTGTCGCATAATCTTGGACATTTATGTACTTTACTGTTGTACTGGAACTTTCCAATATATCTTTAACATCAGACCAGTTATCGACGGCATATTGCACAATTTCGTTTCGAAAGAATCGATCCTCATTTGCGTTGCCTGTTTTAAGATACGCGAGCGAATAAAATAAACAATTACCATGCCCATCATTATCAATTCCCATAAATCGTTTTCCATCGCATTCGATGATCTTATTTTCGCTCAAACTTCCTTGGTCGGGCTTAGTAACTTCCGAGAAATCTTTTGGACTGTTTTCAATTTGTTTTGTCTCCAAGCTAGCATCAACTGAAGTGATAATTTTTGCAGGATATTTAGGAGCTTTATCAATTTGAGATGTCCCCAAACTTGCTTTAACTGAAGTGACAATTTTTGCGGAATTATGAGGAGCTTTATCAATTTGACATGTCCCCAAATTTGCTTTAATTGAAGTGATAATTTTCGCAGAATTTTGAGGAGCTTTATCAATTTGACATTTCCCCAAACTTGCTTCAACTGAAGTGATAATTTTGGCGGAATCTTTAGGAGCTTTATCAATTTGAGATGTCCCCAAACTTGCTTTAACTAAAGTGACAATTTTTGCGGATTTTTGGAGAGCTTTGTCAATTTGACGTTTCCCCAAACTTGCTTTAACTGAAGTGACAATTTTTGCGGAATTTTGAGGAGCTTTATCAATTTTATGTTTCCCCAAACTTGTTTGGTTGGAATTGATAATTTTTGAGGATTGTTTTGGACGTTTTTTAATTATTAGGTTCGCATTGTTTGGTAATGTGCCAACTACTGAAACTTCATGATACCTTTAAAAAACCTTATCCCTAAAATTGACCATCGACCACAGACGTCGTACGTTGTTCCGTAATTTAATATCCCACTTTACTTTTAACTTTTTAGCAATCTGAAATCCAAATACATAATATTGAAACAAATTGTTATTGCACTGATGTTAATTTTATTCAACACTTAGAAAAAAGTTAAACACTGAAAAAAAAGTTTATCCCAATGTTATTGAAACTTTTAAATTATACCGATAATATAGTAAAATGCAATAATAAAAAAAAATTAAAATGCCGCGATTATTTTTGAGCATATGCCAAAAATTGTAATCTTCGATAAGACAAATACTCATATAAGAATAAATGCCATTCGTCAGTTGGAAATAAATAGAAAATAAGCTCATGTGGCATCTGAAATGAAGAAAGATTTCGTGTAATTTTACAACTTGAAAAAATAAAAAAATATCATAGTCAATACGATTTCAATAGCAATATTTCAAAATTAATTGTAAGGTGGACATTTTTTGGCCTCAAAATATATGTACATGTGCATATTACCGCTTGTTTCCTAATATTTAAGATGAATTTTACATAAATTCAATATGTCGAATCACTAGAAAGTTATTTCCAAGAAAAGCAGTAAGACAGTAAAGTTTTCGTAAATCTAAATTGCTGAAATCTCTGAACTAATCGACAGGTTCAGCTCATATTTAAACTTGATTTTCGTAACCGTGTATAGACTATACCCTGTTTAAAATATCCAATAGGATCCCATCAAAAGCGACATAAGCCACTTAGAAACCTATAAATTTTATTGGTTTCTAAGTGGCTATTGTCGCTTTTGATGGGATCTTATTGGAGTTTTTCAACTGGGTACTTATACTAATTGAAATTGGTCATATTTTTTAATTTCAGATCAGAGGGAGAGATGAATTTACTTTCACCAGTCAGGTCCATTTTTTTTAGAGGGGGACTTCAGCGCCATTTTTCTAATTAAAAAAAAAAATTTTTTTTGTTTTAATTTTTATTTTCATGTAGTTAACAAGTTTAAAAAAATATGGGCTCTACGGGGACTCGATGTCCGATCCCCGATCCGAGACAGTGCACGTGCGCCATTCCCCTCAAACCGTTGTCGGATAAAAATAGGGGAAATAATTCGCAGTTGTTCCGCGCTTACCTCCTCCCTGCGTGCCAAATACCACTCGTACGTCTCATTCTCATCAATGGCGTTCGGAGGTATCGGAATACGACGTCGAGGTATCAATGGTGGGCCGAATGCACTGGCGCTGCTCGTCATCGGTGTGATCCTTTGTGACATGGTGTACATCGGACTACTTGTTTGTACTGTCGTACTCGTCGTGCTAATTCCCTGCCCTGGGACAGTTGTCACAATATTCGCCTCCTCCCGATTATTCTGTCGCGTTGAATTATCTACGATCTGATCCCATGTCATCATGGACTCATTTCTCATTCCATCAGTCGGGGTCGATTTCCCGTCTCGCTCACTCATACTGCCGATTAACTAAACTACGTTCTAATTTAATTATATATAACGCGTCGTAATTTGCCCTTTTGTGTGCCCACGTTGGGCGCCAAATTATATAACGGGTATTTTCGTCCCCGTGCGTTAGCGAGGACGAAGTCCGAAATAAATAATCTGGCCTCCCTGCTTATCTGTTGTTGGGCGCCAGGAGCTTTGCTCCGATCACGTCGATTTCCGGCTACTCCGGTCCGGGACTCTCTTCGTCGGGTGGCGGGCCTTAAGGGTACGACTTAATTATAGAGGAACGGGGAAAGTATTCGGGATTGCTCGCAATTAATTAAAAAAAATTAATAGAGCAATTTAAATTATAAATTTATTAACAATAAATGAAACGATTGGTTCAGAATGACAATCAAGAAAAGAAACGCACGGAAAATTAATAACAATAATAATCGTCGACGCTGTCGTCGATTCGCAGTTCGCAACCCGAACACGGAAAAGTTCAAAGTCACCGCAATAGCAATAATGAGTTACTCGTAATAACCCACTTAATACTCACTCGCTAAATACTCAAAAAAAAATTATAATGAGCCTTTCGCTCAGCCCAATTAATGACCAGCGACAAAAAAAAATTAAATCTGTGCTCAAATTAATTAACGGCGATTAATTAACTAAATAAAGTAATAATATTCGCTGAACTCACCTAAATACCATTAAGCAAGATAATAAAACATAAATCGTTGCACCAATTCAGTTAATTTCAGTAAAAGAAAAAATAATAATCTCTGCTAAATTCGGTTAATAGCAATTTGTTAACTCAAAGACATGGATCGAATCGCCAGCGTTAATTAATGATGATTAATTAAAATTAACAACCATCAAACAAAAATAAATCTCCGCTTGCTTTAGTAATAGCGACTAATTACATAAGTAAAACTCGATAATCGAGGCACCAAACTTCAATTAAAAATAGCCAAATTCAAGTTCAAGATTTAACTAATTTATTCGCCGAATTTATTTAAACCGTAAATAATAATATTCAATCGTCGAATTTACTCAATAATTAAATTAAATACTTAAAAAACATTAAATAATAACTCAGTTCTCTGTCACTGATTCTCACACAGTTAAATTTTAATCTAAGTCCCAACTGCTCCGCTGAGAGTGGGCAACTTACGTCCGATTGCCTGCCTCGGACGCGGCAGCCATTTCTGGGGTTCCCTCTCCGTAGGCGAACCTATTACTCAACGTCGGTAAATCGCACGAACCCGAAGCTCGATCAATGGGTAATCGAACTCATCGATTACCCCGGGAGTACACAAATCAACCAGTGTGTTTATTCTAACGAACAATAATAATTTTTCGACCGTACACACACATACCAATAAATTATGACGGTACCTAAATACCTTGTGGGATTATCTCGGCTAACTAACTCAACGTAGCCTTGACGTTTTCACACGATGACTCGACTAGTGTCGAGTACAATTATTAAGAAATAAAGTAGGATGTAATGAACCCATCCAACTGTTTGAACTAACAAAATCGAACCCCACGAGCTATTTCTATTGAGACAAAGCCACTCACCCTGGTCACAGCGTTGCCCTGAAGTTATTCCTGGGTTGTATCTGCCATTAAGTCGCTCTCGGCTTCCACGTCGGACTCTTGGATACTGGCTTTCTCGAAAAAGACAATTGTTAATCCTTCGGAACACGGACACGTCGACTAACAATCACCCAAAAACACGTCGTACTTTATGACGCTTTCGTCGAGTAATTAATTAGCAACAGCTACTTAATTTCGCCCTGTCTTTATTTTTCGGCAAACCAAAATCAGCACAATACGTCGTGGCTAATCAAAAAAAAATCTACGTAACTTTCAACGCAAGAATTACTCAAGGAGTTTTTCCAAAAATAAAATAACCAAAAAAAACTAAGTCGCAAAAAACGTGTCTGCACACGGCAAGTCGGAAACGTGGAAGGAAGAAAAACATCAGAATGTCGCATTCTTTTCTCCCTCCCCTCTCTGCTGGGTCCGTCGTTAGCTGTGAACTCCAGAGATGGCGCCGTAAGTCCAATTTTCCGATATCGATATTTTGAATGATGTATAGGCGGGAGCATTGGAGCGCTCGCCAGCTAGCTTTACCCTTCACGCATGCGTCGAGTGCTCACTTCGAGTTCCACTCAGTCCGTCGTTTCACTCGCTCTCGAGACAGCCATCCTTCTGTCGTTGATGATCTTGCAGGTTACCCACGTCGATGATCCTCGTTGTTTCTCTTCGTGGGTTCGTGGCCGGCGTCGTTAGTACCGTCACAATAATTAAGTACTTAAATCTAACTTAACGCTACTTACTTACTAACTCAAGTTACATTTTATCGCATTCGATTTAGGTTTCGCACGCAATCGAGCTTCGTTCGAGTTTCTACACGCGAGGGCGACTCGGTCGCGGCGAATCCAACCAATGGGCATGAAATAAAATAAAAAAATCAACTCAATTAAATTTTCCTTTAAAATTAAATTCCAAACGTAAAATTAGAGAAACAACACCTTAACAGGTGGCGCTAAAAGCGGCCTGTTACAACACCTCCCCCCAGCCGTCGACCAGGAGCCCAGGAGCCCACACGGCGTATTCAGTCAGCGCCTTCGGCGCATTTAGTCGTCTCCTGGACGATCCACAAGCTTAATACAACTCAAGCAAACGCATAATATAAAAACTTCAAATAAATACAAAAATTAAAATGCAAACAAAAACAAAAAAAAACTCGAGTATAAGGAAGAGAAGCGTCGTCTGCTCCGTTGGCGACCCTACTGGCGTCGTGGACCGTCAATTGGGCACTCGGGTTGGCACCGGCGACACTCCTCGAAGTATACTCCGATTTCCCCGCATCGTTGGCAGAACGTGCCTCGAGGGTAGGGACACATCACCATGTTGTGCGGCATCCCGCAGTTCCAGCATCCAGCTCGGCTCCGCGATGGCACAGTGGGATTGGCTCGCAGCTCCCGGGCAAGAACTCGAGCGTTTTCTAACGCTCGGGCTCTAGGAATTCTTGGGAGTAACGTCCGCGGTGGGTTACGTTTCACAAACGCGAGTGCACGATTCAACCGCTCCGCCAACGGCAGCAACTCCTCCAACGTTGCTTCCGCTCGGCGCACTCGTTCGACAAGCGTCAGGTGGGACGCCAGGATCGCGTCAGCTCCTCTCACGCACGCTTGTGCTGCGTAAGTCGGTCGTCGGCACGTTGGACACCGCCAGCCCACGGCGATCGGCGCCATTGGAATTTGGATGGACAGCAGATAACGCTGATACCATCCCAGGCGCATTCGTCAGGTAGTCGGAAGCGCAACAATGCGACAAAGCTCAGCCTGCATTGTCCGCTCCTCTCTCTCCAGCAGTTCATTAAACAGGTGCTGGTTCTCGGCACGAAGACGGGCCAGCACGCGACGTCGAAGTTCGTCGTTGTTCGCCATCTGGAATAACACATACACCCCACTCTAACCATTACATGCTTGAGCAACAACTAACTAATTATAGGGGTTCGAGCTTCGGTTATTCGTCGTTCTCGTCGCTCTCGGGTGCACGCTCAACTAAACGCAACGCTTTGACGTGCTGTTGTCCTGCTGGACGATTATTTTCACTCACTAGCTCATAAACAACCAGCGAAATTACTTTTGAGACGACGTACGTCTCCTGCGAGTATTTACGCGCCAGTTTCGACGAAAAACGATCGGCCCCGCGTGACAACGTATGCTGTCGCACCCTCACGACGTCTCCTACCGCAAATCGTTCATCTCGGTGATGACGATTATAATATCTAGCTTTTCGCTCAAAGCTTCGACCTAGGTTATCTGCAACTAAGTCGTGTAATTGCATTAAATGTCCAATACGGTCCAACCACGTCGCACCTTCGATCAACTTCCGATAGTATTTCGGCGCACGCGGTTGCCACCCGTAATTTAACATCGCTGGGGAAACGTGCAGCGAACTATGTACAGCGGTGTTATACGCATGCCTAAATTCATGGACATGTTCATCCCACGCTCGGTGATCTAACTCAACGAAAGAGATGATCATCGTCTTCAAAACGCGATTTACTCGTTTGACGGGGTTCGCTTGCGCGTGATACGGTGGTGTACGCGAATGATGAATACCATAAGCTTTAGCTACCTCATCTACCAGCTTATTCACAAACTCTGTGCCGTTATCAGTCAAAATTACTTCCGGACATCGAAAACGATGAACGATGATTTTATCGAACTCCCGAATTATCGTTGGTCCATCAGCCTTTTTAATTGGGCATAATTCGATCCACTTCGTAAATAAATCTTTGAACACCACCATGTATTTACATTTTGCATGACTAAGTAGAAATTCCATACAATCGATAGCAACCACTGTCCATGGTGTGTTCACAATTCGTTGACACATCAGCCCAGCAGCTGGTTGTTGCGACACTTTCGACGTCTGGCAAACATCGCAATCGGCGATGTAACGTCGCACGTCTTCGTCCAGCCCTGGCCAATAGTAATCTACTTTAATTCGTGACACCGTTTTCTCAATACCTAAATGACCTGCATCAGGTGGATCATGGTTTTCTTCGATGATTCCCTGATGTGCGGCCTTCGGTGGAACTAATTTCCAGGCATCCAAGTCCTCAACGACGCTCGATACAAGGGAGTTCGGCATATGTCTGTACACACGCTCCTCTTCTACACGCCAGTCCTTGTATTTCGTCGGAAAAGCTAATATATCGCGTTTTCGTCGCGAGTACCAATCGTCGACGACTTCAGCAGCAGGAACTTCGTCAGCCTGCTCTCGCAATTCGTCAATTGCCATGATTGCATCGCAGTATTCCGGTTCGTCAGGTTCAAACATTCGTGATAACGCGTCAGGCACGTCGTTGAATGAAACCTTTCGATACTCGATCGGAAACTGGTACTCGGTCAAACGCATCGCCCATCGACTCAGTCTCGGCGTCTTAATTTTCAGATCACGTAACCAACGAAGACTACTGTGATCAGTAATAACTTTAAATCGATATCCTTCGAGATATCGTCGAAAATGCTCACATTCCCACAGAACTGCGAGGCACTCGCGCTCAGTCGCTGAATGATTTCGCTCGGCTTTATTCATGACGCGACTCGCGTATGCTACAACTCGCTCACCATCTTCATGTTCTTGAGTTAAAACAGCTCCAAGGCCAGTTGCGCTCGCGTCAGTTTGCAACACGAATGTCTTTGAGTAATCTGGACACGCCAGCACTGGTGCTGTCGCCAAAGCCAATTTCAACGCTTCAAAGGCCATCTCTTGTTCTGCGGTCCAGGTCCATCTGACCTTTTTACTCGTTAAACGCGTTAACGGCTCAGCTATCGTCGCGAAATCAGGTATAAAACGTCGATACCACGAGGCCATTCCTAAAAATCTTCGCATTTTCTTCAACGTTGTCGGCCTCGGGAACTCAAGCATCGGTTTTATACGCTCTTGATCTACTAATAAACCCTTCTCGTTCACGCGATAACCCAAATAACGGACCTCATTCGTACAGAATTTACATTTATCAGCATTTATCTTTAGATTCGCGGCTTTTAGACCGTCGAAGACTTCGTCAAGCACCTCCAAGTGCTCCTCAAACGTCTCGGTGACGATAATCAAGTCGTCAAGGTATCCAAATACCTTCATACCACGTCGTTGTCCTAACATTTTGTCAATTAGACGCTGGAAATGCGGCGGCGCTCCAGCAAGGCCAAACGGCATGCCTACATACTGGAACATACCCCTTCCGGGTACACAAAACGCTGTATACTCTCGACTTGCAGGGTCGAGTTTCACCTGGTGATACGCATGTTTCAAATCTACTTTTGAAATAAACTTTGCACCACTCAATTGGTCCAAGATCCATGTCATCAGCGGCAATGGATACGCACATGGCTTCGAAATGGCATTTAATCGTCGGAAATCCAGGCACATTCGGTACTCGCCTGTCGATTTCTTTACCATGATGACTGGATTATACCAAGCACTCGTCGAAGGCTCAATTATGCCCGCCGCAAGTAGATCGTCTATTTGCCGGCACATTTCTGCCTCAATAATCGAAGAAGTCGGATAATTACGCTGTCGAATCGGTTCATGACCCTGCACGTCGATTTCATGGGTCATAAGATTCGTAAACGTCGTTTCCCCGGTATAATTCACGTCAGGCAATCGTCGTGTCAGCAATTCATCTAACGCTGCTTGCTGATCCGGGGTTATCTCGACTATTGCCGCTATTTCCTCCTCGATGAGGTACTCTTTCGCATTCCAATCATAAATTTCGCCCTCGCGTCGAGTCCACCATCGCTCAGAACCCCCATCGTAGCAAATACCAAACGCAATTATCGCATCCATTCCTAATATCATCCCGTACTTCAACTTCGGGATGACACGAACCTCGATCGGCATGATTTCGTCGTTAATCGCAAGCGGCAGTATTATCAACGATTGTACTGACACCATCGAACCATCCGCAACTGCTGCTGAGTTTCGTGGTGCTGGCCTCACTCGAGCACCACACCCATAAACCCAATTCAACTCGTCAACTTCTCTGACGCACGTCATCGTCGAACCAGTGTCTAACAAAGCCTTAAGTTCCTTTCCGCCTATCCTAACATCAATAAAGGGTCTTACGTCGTCACCCTCGGATTGCATAGGACATACTTCGTCGGCTAAGTCAAGAAAACTTCGCTCACGCTCATCAATCGGTACGCAAATCCACTGATGGATCGGCCAATCAGCTTCTTGATGTTCGCGCGAGCAGTAAAACGCATTCTTGCACCCCACACATCGCCATAATTTGCCTTCTGCGCCACAAATGCCACAGAGATGACGTTGTCACAAAAGGTCTTCTTCTGTTATCGTCGGTGGTTTCACGTCACATCCAGGTGAAGAACCAGCATCCAAAGACTGATTCACGGGCCCGCAAGGCTCGATGTCGATGTTGAATATGTCTGGCAACGGCTCGTTCGACATCTCGGCTTCAACATCAATCATCGGCCCATTTACGTCGCGGGAAATCAGTTCTGGACCCGTCCTTACTGATTCCCGACGTCGTTTTCCGGCCGATTGTATTCGAAGAACATCATGCAACACGTGCATCCAGGCGTCGGTTCTGTTCGCGTTCCACAACCGAAACTGAACTTCGCTTGTCTTGCCTCGGTACAACTACGCCATCCGTGATCCGCCGAGAAGCAATTGTAGAATTTGCCCCAGAGATCACGACATACTGGCGGCCTGGGTTTACCCTGCTTTGGACTCGAACGACCGTTCGATGGGCCCTGGTAGCCTCGCTGAGCTCTATCGTTGTTTGGAGACCCAGAAGACGATCCTTGGTTCGCATTTACCGACGCTTGCGAATTCATCGCAGCAACCTGATCATTTAACTGATCCGCGTTGTTCGATTTGTTCGAATTATTCTGCTTCTTTCTATTCTTCTTCGCATCCTGGGGAGGACTCGATACAGCAGCAACCTGACCAACAGTACGTCTCTTCGTTTCGTACTTTTCAGGTTGGTAGGCATACTCTGGAACGACGCTCTGTTCCACGGGTACCGGCTCACTTCGTTGAAGGCGATTGCGGGGAATATCAACCGCTCGTCCGTGCTCATACATCTCTTCAAAATTGTTAAAGTCGTACCGCTCGAACTTCTGATGGTATTCCGGGCGTAAACCATTATATGCGAAATCCAATTGATCCTTCAACGGCAATGGATCGTCTACTCGCGACCAAAGCGCTATTACGGCGTCTAGGAAGTCTAATCCCATCTCAAGCTTCCCTTGAGTACGCGTAATAACTTCCCATTTAATCCTGCATCCGACCGATGGCTCTCCAAAACGTCGACGCAACTCTGATCTGAACTGAAAATACGATGATACACGATGTTTCAAGTGTGACCACCACGTTTTGGCCACATCTGACAGCAATAACGGTAATATTGCCAACGCATCCGCATCCGTCATCCCACACGTCGTCAAACATTCATCCAACCTATTCAAAAACGATTCGACGCGCGCGCTGCCTAACCCGGAGAACTTCAGGTTCCATTTCGACACTCTTTCATACATCGCTGGTTGGTAATGTGGTCCACCACCCATTCCAGACAGCACACAGTGCTCACTGTGTGAATGATGACGTGAATTCGCACCCAGTGGTGCCACCCCTGGTGCAAATGTCACATTGTGTGCCGGCAAATGTGTCGAATTTGCTGTAGGCCTCAGAAGTCCCTCATTTAGGATGTTTCGTCGCCTAGGGCTCGGGATTGGACGCTCTAGCGGCACCGTCGTCATCCTCGAGCGCTGAGTGTTAATCCCGTGGTGCGTCCCGTATGATGTACATCCATTGACGTCCACATGTACTGCTCCTGGAGCTAATGTCGTCCAGGTCGTCGTCGTGTTGCTCGCGGTCGTCGCCGTGATAATTGTCGACCGCGGTATCGTGTTGTTCGCTGTCGACCAACCTGTCATTGCGATAGATCAGGGCGTCGTCCTCGGTTGGCGTCGCTGCTCTCTCTCAAACGCGTTCAGAAGCTGTCTGTCGGGTATCGCCTGGTCCTCTTGTGTCCAGACTGTGTTCGGAAACCGCTTTAGACGCAAGCACCGATGCAGCCGGTCACGAATCACCGCAGTACTACCTATCGGGTTAGCATTCATCGTCACGAGGATCTCCTGCACCTGCAGGGGTGACGCGTCCGCGATCCAGTCATACTGCCCGCTTGACCCGCTCGATCCTCCCATCGATCTATTACGTTCTTCAATCGCGGCTAACTCGTCTTGCACTACACCCTCACGAATTGCCAGCTGCGCGAGCTGATCAGCCAAGTTGCGCTGAGCCGCTTCCAGTCGCAGTCGTTCCGCGCTTACCTCCTCCCTGCGTGCCAAATACCACTCGTACGTCTCATTCTCATCAATGGCGTTCGGAGGTGTCGGAATACGACGTCGAGGTATCAATGGTGGGCCGAATGCACTGGCGCTGCTCGTCATCGGTGTGATCCTTTGTGACATGGTGTACGTCGGACTACTTGTTTGTACTGTCGTACTCGTCGTGCTAATTCCCTGCCCTGGGATAGTTGTCACAATATTCGCCTCCTCCCGATTATTCTGTCGCGTTGAATTATCTACGATCTGATCCCATGTCATCATGGCTTCATTTCTCATTCCATCAGTTGGGGTCGATTTCCCGGCTCGCTCACTCATACTGCCGATTAACTAAACTACGTTATAATTTAATTATAACGCGTCGTAATTTGCCCTTTTGTGTGCCCCACGTTGGGGGCCAAATTATATAACGGGTATTTTCGTTCCCGAGCGTTAGCGAGGACGAAGTCCGAAATAAATAATCTGGCCTACCTGCTTATCTGTTGTTGGGCGCCAGGAGCTTTGCTCCGATCACGTCGATTTCCGGCTACTCCGGTCCGGGACTCTCTTCGTCGGGTGGCGGGCCTTAAGGGTACGACTTAATTATAGAGGAACGGGGAAAGTATTCGGGATTGCTCGCAATTAATTAAAAAAAATTAAAAGAGCAATTTAAATTATAAATTTATTAACAATAAATGAAACGATTGGTTCAGAATGACAATCAAGAAAAGAAACGCACGGAAAATTAATAACAATAATAATCGTCGACGCTGTCGTCGATTCGCAGTTCGCAACCCGAACACGGAAAAGTTCAAAGTCGCCGCAATAGCAATAATGAGTTACTCGTAATAACCCACTTAATACTCACTCGCTAAATACTCAAAAAAAATTATAATGAGCCTTTCGCTCAGCCCAATTAATGACCAGCGACAAAAAAAAATTAAATCTGTGCTCAAATTAATTAACGGCGATTAATTAACTAAATAAAATAATAATCTTCGCTGAACTCACGTAAATACCACTAAGCAAGATAATAAAACATAAATCGTTGCACCAATTCAGTTAATTTCAGTAAAAGAAAAAAAAAATAATCTCTGCTAAATTCGGTTAATAGCAATTTGTTAACTCAAAGACATGAATCGAATCGCCGGCGTTAATTAATGATGATTAATTAAAATTAACAACCATCAAACAAAAATAAATCTCCGCTTGCTTTAGTAATAGCGACTAATTACATAAGTAAAACTCGATAACCGAGGCACCAAACTTCAATTAAGAATAGCCAAATTCAAGTTCAAGATTTAACTAATTTATTCGCCGAATTTATTTAAACCGTAAATAATAATATTCATTCGTCGAATTTACTCAATAATTAAATTAAATACTTAAAAAACATTAAATTATAACTCAGTTCTCTGTCACTGATTCTCACACAGTTAAATTTTAATCTAAGTCCCAACTGCTCCGCTGAGAGTGGGCAACTTACGTCCGATTGCCTGCCTCGGACGCGGCAGCCGTTTCTCGGGTTCCCTCTCCGTAGGCGAACCTATTACTCAACGTCGGTAAATCGCACGAACCCGAAGCTCGATCAATGGGTAATCGAACTCATCGATTACCCCGGGAGTACAAAAATCAACCAGTGTGATTATTCTAACGAACAATAATAATTTTTCGACCGTACACACACACACCAATAAATTATGACGGTACCTAAATACCTTGTGGGATTATCTCGGCTAACTAACTCAACTTAGCCTTGACGTTTTTACACGATGACTCGACTAGTGTTGAGTACAATTATTAAGAAATAAAGTAGGATGTAATGAACCCATCCAACTGTTTTAACTAACAAAATCGAATCCCACGAGCTATTTCTATTGAGACAAAGCCACTCACCCTGGTCACAGCGTTGCCCTGAAGTTATTCCTGGGTTGTTTCTGCCACCAAGTCGCTCTCGGCTTCCACGTCGGACTCTTGGATACTGGCTTCCTCGAAGAAGACAATTGTTGATCCTTCGGAACACGGACACGTCGACTAACAATCACCCAAAAACACGTCGTACTTTATGACGCTTTCGTCGAGTAATTAATTAGCAACAGCTACTTAATTTCGCCCTGCCTTTATTTTTCGGCAAACCAAAATCAGCACAATACGTCGTGGCTAATCAAAAAAAAATCTACGTAACTTTCAACGCAAGAATTACTCAAGGATTTTTTCCAAAAATAAAATAACCAAAAAAAACTAAGTCGCCAAAAACGTGTCTGCACACGGCAAGTCGGAAACGTGGAAGGAAGAAAAACATCAGCACGTGTCGCATTCTTTTCTTCCTCTCCTCTCTGCTGGGTCCGTCGTTAGCTGTAAACTCCAGAGATGGCGCCGTAAGTCCAATTTTCCGATATCGATATTTTGAATGATGTATTGGCGGGAGCATTGGAGCGTTCGCCAGCTAGCTTTACCCTTCACGCATGCGTCGAGTGCTCACTTCGAGTTCCACTCAGTCCGTCGTTTCACTCGCTCTCAAGACAGCCATCCTTCCGTCGTTGATGATCTTGCAGGTTACCCACGTCGATGATCCTCGTTGTTTCTCTTCGCGGGTTCGTGGCCGGCGTCGTTAGTACCGTCACAATAATTAAGTACTTAAATCTAACTTAACGCTACTTACTTACTAACTCAAATTACATTTTATCGCATTAGATTTAGGTTTCGCGCGCAATCGATCTTCGTTCGAGTTTCTACACGCGAGGGCGACTCGGTCGCGGCGAATCCAACCAATGGGCATAAAATAAAATAAAAAAAAAAAACAACTCAATTATATTTTCCTTTAAAATTAAATTCCAAAGCTAAAATTAGAGAAACAACACCTTAACAGGTGGCGCTAAAAGCGGCATGTTACAACGTTTACAATTTTCAAGTCGCAAACTTAATGCTGACTCAAATGCGCACGTTCATTCCCAGTCGCAATATATAGTATCATTGCTGACGGTACAATGCTTTTACAATCTTCAAGTCGCAAACTTAATGCAGACGGTATTCAATGCATTTATCTATGTACAAGTCGCAAACTTAATGCTGACTATATCCAGTGTACACACACATTGGATCGAAGTATATTCTTGCCGAATATGGTACATATTTCAATGTCGCAAATTCAATGCTGACCATTTTAAATGCATTTATTTATATCAGTCGCAAACTTAATGCTAGCTGTAAAATGTGCTTCCACATTGCTAGCCGTAATATATTTATGCCGACTGTACGATACATGCATGTTTTCAGTCGAAAATTCAATGCTGACTTCATAATTATTATGAAATATTTATAGACTGTACCAAAATTCAATTAGTTCATTGTCAGTACGTGACTAATAGTCATTTTCTTCCAATGAATCATTTATTGAGTCATCATCAAAATCATCATTTTCTGAATCTTCCGTAAAGGAGTCAATATCATCATCGATATTATCATCATCATTTATGTTGGAAGGATCTGCATTATTTTGATTTTTATTATTATTGTCAGAATTATTTACTTTTGAAGTGTCTCGGATTCGAACAATTGGAGTTAATGAAAACCATTGCTTCACTTGTTTTTGTCCATAATAAAACTTCTGTAAGAGTTCATCTCGTTCGTCATCAACTTTAGGGTCAGCCGTATGGAGCTTTTCTGATTGATCTTTTTCTTCTTCATCAGTTGAACCATACAGTAAAGTTGGATTCAATAATTCGGGTACTAAGAATTTTCAATAAAAATCATTTAGACGAGGAAACATTTCTTTGGTCCAAAACGTTCTGTCATAATCGATTTTCAGATTTAGTGAAGCTTTAGGTGTCCATATAGATAAAATACACAATTTTCTTTGTGTAATGTGTAATTGTCCTTGAATTTGATAATAATAAGAACTGCTTGTTCTTATAGATATAGGATCTTTATCTTTAAAGTGCTCATTACCCCATTTCGTACCTTTTTTGACAGCTTCTGTGGGATCTGCATCTTTTAAAGTGTAAGGACATTTAATTCCAACGATGCCATCATCACCAACTAAGCCATCTGGTGATGCTCCAAATCCAAGAATTTTGTCATCAATAAATAACCCACAAGGTTCAATTTGAATATCTTCATGTTCTTCGAGTCTATCGAGTGCATTTGATTCATTATTTTTACCGTACACCATTACAGGAATATGGATATTTCTTGATGGATACAAAATTTTCTTTACATTATCTTTTTTTGTTTTGTCTGTTCTACATTTACATGCGTTCTTAAAGTTCGATGCAGTTAAAAAAAGACGACGAATGGTATGCCATTTTTCGCACTCAGCTTGATCAATTGTCTCACGTTCTAACTTGACACGATCATTTTGAAGCTGCTGTAATTTTTCTCGGTGCTTAGCAAGTAAGTTTTGATATTCATTTGGAGTAATTGCTATACCTGCCTTTGGTCCATAGTAGCAATCTTGTGTACCTTTGCCTTTTTTGCAGTAACGACCTTGTGAACCTTTTTCGGTACAGCGACGATTGTTATATTCTACTTTTTCTTTTCGTTTATTTTCTTAAGTTACCAATTGTTCAGGAATACTTTTTTGCCAAGTAGCCAAAGTGTCGCACATAGCTGCTTTACTATTATATTGAATTACAGCAAATCTCACGCGAATTGAGTACCCATCTAATTTGCAAAAATCTATTCGCTTACCACCGACTTTTGTAGCTATAATGTTATTGGCGCATTCAGCTGGATTATTACTCGAATTTAATAGTACATCTCCTGGAACTGATTGACATCGAGCAAAGTATCCGAGTATTGTATTCCAGACATTCAATTTATTTAAGTCAGGTACGTGATTGGTTGCCGGATTTTTATCACAATAATAAGGTTTACAATTTTCATGTCGTCCAAATGCATGGAATGGCATATTTTCTAAATCTTCTTCGATTATCTTAACTTTTGTTTTAAAGGCAGTGTTAGTGGACATTATGTGACGAGCAGCTTGTCGAATTGCTTTTGAACTTCGTTTACCAGCTTCCTCAGTGGCCTTTTGAAGATTTTTTTCGTTTTTTAGCTGGCTTGATTTTTCAATTTTTCTCAAGTTTGTTGATAATCTACGAAGCATGTGATTCATGCAATTTATTCTTTCTACTTCAACACCATGTGTTTTATATTCATTATTGGCCCAATGTAATTAAGGCAGCAGTTCAACTGTTGACATTCCTCATGAAACGAAGCAAGGCGATGTTCATAAAATGATTGATTAAGTTGTTCTGTTAAGTATTCCACATCAACTATCAATTTTTTGTGAGCATTACTTACAAAAGAGCTACGTGGACGCTTTTGTCTTTTCTTCTTTTTTTTTGGTTTTTGATGATGGTTTATTATTATCTAAATCAGTTAATGGTTTTTTATGTTTGATGAATTATTAACTGTAGGATCATTTGGAACACTGTTTGGTGAAGAATTTACAGTAGGATTCATAGGTTGATTACTTAATGACGTAACAGCCGATGAATTTTCTGCTACATTTTCCTCTACATTTGTTAAATACGATTTTAAAATTTCAGATAGTCTATCTCTACATAGTCCTTCGACATTGTAAATTTGGTCATTAGCTTTACAATTATTTATTTCTATGGTAGCTAGTAGGTAGACATTTCTTTGTGCATCTGTATTTTCCTCACAAATCGACATATTTGTAACAATCATGGTCAATAATTGTTCTAAGTTATCAAAACAACAAACACAAGATGTACCATCTGCATCAACAGTGCCTGATTCATTTCGACTGTGTGAATCGAATAAATAATATAAACCATCACAAGAAATAATTGCTACTGAAACGTTATTCATTGACAGTATTGCGTTTATATTATTTCCTTGAAACATCTCAAGTCGTTGCTCTAGTGACATAAGCTTTGCATCAGGAGTGTTAAAACATTCTCCATAAAAAGTTTTCTTAACTGTAAAGGTAGAACTAAAATTTGGGAAAATATATACTTCATTACAAAGCTCATGAACTTCCAAATAATATTGATCAATAGGTCCTCCATCAACAGGAGGATTATCCCGTAAAGACATGCTAGCCTCATAAAGAGAATCTCCAACTTCAAGTACGATATCAATAATTCCGGACTTCCAAGTTTCAATTGGAATAAAAGTTGCCGTTGCTATGGCAGAAGCAGCCATCGCAGTACATTGGTTACCAGCAGACATTCCAAATTTAGGATTAGCTTGATTTATACTACCTCTAATAATACTATAAGGCTTTTCTTTGTATGAACAATGCGGTTCAGGTTCTGACGAAGGCAGGCTATCGTTCGAATTCTCAATATTAATGTTAATATTTCGATTACCATGGTCATTATCAACCATCATTGTCTCGATTCCTTCAGTGACTTCGTTAACATCGTTATAACTATTAACGGTGGATGTCTGCGGATCACTGTTTGGTTGTGAATCAATAATGTCTTCTTCAGAAATTTGTGACTTTTCACTCTCTTCATAATTATCTGAAACATTATCAATCACTGTAAATTGGGAAGGGCACTTACCATTTTCTGCCACTAGTGATTTATTTTGGGGTTTTTTGCCTCGGCTCTTTACTAACCTAGAGAATATAAATAATTCGAAAATGAAGTGTGAGCTCTACAAGATCATTTAATTTTTTTGTTAATTACACCAGCACACCAAAAAAATGGTTTGTATATTTCATCAGAACAACATCGAATTATGTATTTCGATACGCTGAATCCGAATTTGAAGATTATGTAGCTGGTAAATTAAGTTTGTCTAGATTATGTTTGTCCTCATGTATTTTGATGGGATAAATGCAAATCTGAAGTTGGTTTGGCTTGTACACCCTTCAACTTAAAAAAAATTACAAAAAAACGCTAAAAATAGCAAAAAATCATAAGAAATAGTCATTAAGTAGTAAATAATATCAAAAAACAGTATTGTTCTTACTAGCAGTAATGAACTATAGATATTATTCTTTTGAAATTATACTATGAAATCTATAGATTGTAATAAAAAAAAAAAAAAAAAAAAAAAGACTTTTCTTAATTTTACATCGTTCTTCGCTTGTATCGAGCTTTTATGTCTACACGGAGAAAATTAAATGTTAGGGGTTATCATACCAAATTTGTAGCTCCAATCATCTAGGATGATTAAAAAATTTTTCAATGCAAAGATGGTTACTGTTATTATTTTTTTATGATAACAGTTTCCATTTTTTATAGTAACAGTTACAGTCAGGATGATAACAGTCACTATCAAGATGGTTATAGTAAGTCTCAGGGTGATAATATTTACTATCAAGGATAGTAATTAATATTATTGAATTCTATGAAAAAATTGATCAAAAATTCAATAATTTTCAAGTACACGGAAAGAAAATTATAAGTACTTTTCAATTCATCACGGGAATAGTTTTCATAATCATATAGAAATTTTTCCTATACTGCTATAAGAATAGTTTCCATGATAGTATTGGAATGATTCCTATAATAGTATGGAAACATTCAATGTTTACTGTCACTGCAAAGATCTTGACTCGAATTTGTGTCTTTTCAAGGTTTTATATCATTCTCACCGATAGTCAAGTTATTATGATAAGTATTTAGTCTGCATTTGAAAATGCTCTGTCTCTCTAGATACATAATGAAGAAATGACCTTGTATCTATTGAACCATTAACATTTTTAAAGATATAAGCTCATCCCGATGTTACACTTATCAAGACCTTTCATTTGAGTACCTTTCATTTTTCACATACTTTATATATTTATATATTTCACAAATACCATACATATAAAATATATAAAAAATGCCATGTGGGTACTTAGGTGAAAGGTCTCGATGAGTGTAACATCAGAATGAGTTTAGATCTTAAAAAATGTCAATAATGTTTCTTGTTAACTATTGACATTTTTAGAGATATAAGCTCATCCCGACATTACACTCATCAAGAGCTTGCATTTAAGTACCTACATCAATTTCTCATATATTTATATAAATCATTTATATGTATGCATGAAAAATATATCAAAAATGCATGTGGGTACTCAAATGAAAGCTCTTGATAAGTGTAACATCTGGATAAGCTTATATCTTTAAAAACATCAATGGTTAAGAAAGTACAGTGCAATTTAACAAGAGTCATTGTTTAATAAAGCAAAATTCTATTTATTTATGGTTCAGAAGTCACGGCTCCTATAAATGATGGAAACGATTCCTGTAAATATAGGAACCACTCCATTTATTCGTATCGGAACTATTTCCGTAATTGTTGGAAGCGATCTTATAAATTTTAGGAACACTTCCTAATATTATGGGCGTCATTCCCATAATCATAGTAATCATTTCTACAATCAGTACTAGATTATGTGGCGCGCGCAAGCGCGCGCGTTTAAGCGCGGTCACATTGTTTGAATATGATAATAATATAACTAAATCTGAATGCTGAGAGTAATCATAAATGTAAAAATGGTGTACTTGGAGAAATGTTCGATCACAAAAATATTTATAAATAATCCTTGATTTTTTTTATTGTCATACATATTGAAACTTAAAAATTAGTGTATCTGAAATAGTTAATTAGGAAAGGTAGAAACTGGAAATATTGACAACTGTAAAATTAACATGGAAAATTTCAGTAATTTTGTTTTAATTTGCAAACATTTTATTACTTTTTGACACATGAACCTATTAAATCTCATAATTTTTGAATAGAAAAGTGACAATTATGTAAGTAATTTTAATGGCTGGCATTTTGAACATAGCAGTAAATGTATTTTAAAAAATGAAATTAATTTTCTAATCTAATGACGTTTAAAATAAATTTAGGTTATATATATACATTAGGAGAAAACTTATTATGAAGTTATTAATATGATTAGAAAAAAAAATATCATAAACGAATTTTGTCAATGAATTGAAAAATTTTAGGTTGAAAGTTTTTTCCTAGATGTTAGCACTGGCAGTAAAGAAAAGTATGACAGATGTTTCTAAACATGTCTTATTTCGAGTGAAGGATCAACTGCATGAGTTCATATTTAGAAATTTTCACAATGATCTTGGTGCAGTTGAATGCTGACAAAGTCGCTAATTTATTGAATGAAATCAACGCTTAAAAAGGGTTTGCCTGCTCCATAAATTTAAACACCGAAGTCTTCATAACATCCTCAACATGACAGACATTAAATTCAGTAGAACTTGAAAATATTAATTAATTTTTGTAATTGTTTATTTTTTCGTTTTAAGTACATAGATAAAAGTAAATTGAAATATTAATGATTAGAGAACTTAAATTATGCTCTGAAAGACAGATGTGTCTGGGCCAATTTAATAACTTATAGACACATTCATGTAACCATTTATGTATAATTATGTGGTATGGCCATAAAAAGGTTTATTTATTTCTTATGATTTGTATGTAACCACTTTAGTAAGAGCAGGGCTAGACGTAGGCATAGTAACACTTAAATTTGGCAAATGAGAGTAAATGTGGTGATTTCTTTTTCTATTTATGTACATTATAGAATTACTTGAAAACAACTTTTGAAATATAAATAAAATTCTACCACAAAAAAAAAAAATCGACGCAGAAAAAACAACGCGGATTTAACACGGGTATTGTATGTGTGTACCTCAAGGATCATAATAAGAGTGCAAGCGACAAGCAAGCATTTCTAATTTTTAGTAATGTCGATGATAAATGATTTTCCAGTATTTGACAATCATTCCATAATAACCCTAATAGATTTTTTATTGAATATCTTTTTAGCGTTAGTAAATATTACTTGTGACGTTGCTGTGAAAATAATGGAATCAGAACTCGTGAGAAAATTTCGATATAAATTATAGTGATTCCACTAATTAATTTAAAAATTAATGAGAGCTTGAAATTATTAATTGATTTTTTTAATTGTTTATTTTTTCGTTTTAAGTACGTAGACAATAGTAAATTGAAATATTAATGATTAGAGAACTTAAATTATGCCCTGAAAGACAGATGTTTCTGGGCAATTTATTAACTTATTGACACATTCATGTAACCATTTATGTATAATTATGTGATATGGCCATAAAGAGGTTTATTTATTTATTATGATTTGTATGTAACCACTTTAGTAAGAGCAGGTCTAGACATAGGCATAGTAACACTTAAATTTGGTGAATTAGAGTAAATGTGGTGATTTCTTTTTGTATTTATGTACATTATAGAATTACTTGGAAACAACTTTTGAAATATCAATAAAATTCCACCACAAGAAAAAAATCGATGCAGAAATAACAACGCGGACTTAACACGGGTATTGTATGTGTGTACTTCCAGGATTATAATAAGAGTGCAAGCGACAGGCAAGCAATTGTAATTTCTAGTAATATCTATGATAAATGATTTTTCAGTATTGGACAATCATTCAAAAAGTATCCCTGATAGATTTTTTCAGGCGAAAATTTCTTTATAAACTATATTTTCAACTACTTTATCAAGCTTATCATGAGCTAAAGAGACTGTTAACGCTGACCAAGATCGTACTCTCGAAAAAGCAACGTAAAGTTGATCATGATTGAAAACGTCATTAATGAGATCTATTCCAATCTTTTAAAAAGTTTGACCTTGGGCTTTATTAATCGTCATGCAAAATGCTACCTTAATGGGAAATTGTCGCCTTTTAAAAGTAAAGGGATACGTATTTTCACAATACAGTGTCAGCCGATTTATGAAAACAATTTCTCCAGCTTTGTCGCCTGTTAATATTTTGCATCTCAAAACATTCACGCCTAATTCCAAGATCATCAGCCTTGTTCCATTACAGAGTCCTTCACTCAAGTTTAAATTTCTAATCAACATTACTATAGAATATTGTCGTAATTGAATTTCATATGGCGGAAAATTGGGTGGATTCAAAGTATTTAAGTATTCGGGTAAAACTGCATCATCCATGTTCCCGTTGTGACAATTCTCAGTACTGTCAACACCTGTATAATTTTTCTGGGTCGAAGGATCCAATAGTTCAACTACTCGTTTATTTATTTCATCAACATCTACATTTCTTGCGGATAGAATGACAGCAGATGTTAATTGATCATAACGTTTATCTCTGATTATTTTTCCGTAAATATTTCCTACAATGTCATTATTATTCGATGTAAAACCCGAGTCAGGAAGATTTACTTCATCATTCAAATTATTGACGGTTCCATCGCCGATATTTAATAAAAAGTTTACGAATTGTATTTCTTCCGGTAATGCTCGCATATTCTGTGTCAATGAAAATTGATGAAAATTTTTCCATAATGAACTAAATTTAATAGAAAGATTGACAGTTTCGGTTCGAGTTGCATGATGTTGTACTGGAAGTGATTGGCGAAAATTACCACCCAAAATCATTAATTTTCCGCCGAAGGGCATTTCATTATTCATAATATGACGTAACGTACGATCTATTATTTCCAAAGCATATCTAGGCGACATTGGAGCTTCATCCCAAATAAAAACCTCAACATTTTTTAAGTATTCACCTTATTTCGAATTTGGTTTAATGCGTGAAGAAGAATCAGAGAACATTGGAACAGGCAAGCCAAACGTTTTATGAACAGTTTTTCCGTTTGGTAATAGGGTTGCGGCAATGCCCGTATAGGCCATAGTACAGACGTTTTTATTTTGTTTTTTCAAAATTTGACAAAGAGTGGTATAAATAAACGTTTTTCCGGATCCACCGGGTCCATCTATGTAAATGCAATTAGAAGAAGTAAATTGCCTTTCACCGTTAATCGAGTTTAAAATGTAATCAACTACTTCCTTTTGACGAACATTGAGTTTATTGTAATAAGTCTGTGGATCGTCCAAGTTGTTAGTTTGTAACGATTCGCTACTTAGTAATGCTTCATCGATTTCACTAATCTGAATCATACTGGGGAAATCTGAAAGACTGTAGCCTTCACGATTAAGCATAGAATTAATAAAAATGTACGCTCTTTTTTCTCCTTCTTCTACTCCAAAACGTCTGTTATAATCTTCAGACATAGATTTTTTAAACTCGTTCCATAATTCTTCCGGTCGAAGTGGTTGACAATGGATTAACATACGAACAAATAAACTACGTAATTGTCGTGGCATCATCCATACTATTGCTTCATTTAAAGTTCTTCTCCACTCTTGATGGTCTTCTATAAGTCCTGCTGTTAAACACGCAGACGTGAAAGTATCACAAAGTATTCCATTTATTGTTCTGAGATCTTCAAAACTTCTAGCACCTTTCCTGTGAATTAATAATAATCTAAGATGAAATAATTCAACTTGAGCAGGACTAATTGAATACATACGACCAATAACGTTCAGATGTTTTTTTCGTGGTTGCCAAATTGTAATTTTAGTCTCATTGTCTTTTTTAAAAACATAATGATATGGGATATCGCTATAAATGTATTGGCGAGCATTTGAATCACGTTCATTCAATTTAAAATAATCTATCAACATAGATTGTTTCTTTAATGCTTCTCGAAGTTCCTCATTGTTACAATCATCATTAATAGTGATATTGTAACGTCCACGTTTTCAAAAATTATATAAATAAATAATTTATTCGTCCCCGGCTTGAAATTTGCTCGCCGGAGTCCAGGGTCATAAACGGGGATTACATTATCAATAACAAAATATAAACAAAACACTTCATTTTAAATAAATCAAAGAAAAAGGAAAACCTCTTTATTGGCCTGATCATGTTAATAAACGATATAAACAATATAAACAATATAAACAATATATTAGAACACTCTTTTCACACATACTCGCGGTTCAAAATCGCGAACTAACTGTCAAGAGCTGGTTTCCCGCTTTCCCAGGAGACTAGCCGTCACCCCTGGGCCTAAACCTCTACCCCGAGAGCGAATGGAGAGTGTCCTCTTCGCCCCCACCTACACGGCTTATGATCACCTACCGTACCTCAGCTGAAGGCTTCGGCACGGGGAGAAGCACTTTCATCCGGTCGGTTCATGATACTTATCTGGGCCTTGGTCAGACTCCAGGTAGAGTATCATCCTCTGGAATTACTTGGTGAAGAGTATTCGCCCGAGTAATTCTCCCGAGAAAGAACTGCTTGCTTTATCGAGCCAAATTTTGGCGTTTATCATTTTTCCCCTAACTCTCTTGTAATGAACCGGAAGGGTCGTTTTAGACACTTGTCCGGTGCCCTCGAACTAGCATTCAAAAATAATTATTTATTATTTTAATCGTAATTTCCTTCATTTTCTATCCATTCGTCTCGCCAAATTCTAAGTTTTTATTTTCCAAACTCAATTCTTTATTATTTTAATCGTAATTTCCTTCATTCTCTATCCATTCGTTTCGTCAAATTCACAATTCTTTATTATTTTAATCGCAATTTCTTTCATTATATATCCATTCGTTGATTTTCCATACTAAATTGTCCTCGGGACTTATAAAATCTTCGCTTACCTAAATTATTTCTTACAAAATAATAATCGTCATTTCTTTCATTTTATATCCATTCATCGCTTTCCCATACTAAATCTTGTTCGGAACTTAGAATAATTTTCCCAGTCTTTTAATTTCTTTTACAATTAATTCGTTCGGCTTCGTAATAATTTCTCACACGCCTAATTTCTTAATTTTAATCATACCTTCAGTAACAATAATATAAAATTATTAACTAAATAAATGCAATAATTAAATAATAATCGCCGCACTAATAACAATAATTGTTTCTATTAATTTTTAAGTGATTAATAAAAAATAAACTAAAATACTCAAGTACAAAAAGTAAAATTTGGGTCATAATATTTTGTTCATTTGGTAAGTGTACTGGTAGACGGATTATGGAATGACTTTTGTTCTGAAGATTTTTTGATAAAATGCGCCAAACAGCTTCAACAGGACCAACATAACGAGCATCAACAAAATCACGTACTTCGTCATGATCTTTAACATTGTTCAAATTTTCAGAATCATTAGAATTAGAAGACAAATGCATTTCTTCTCTTACTGATTCTTCTCTAGTATTCGGTACACTTCCATGTATTGTTATTCCTGCTTTATCGTGGCCTTTGTAAGTATATTTAAATAAATACTTAACAGCTGTGACAGAGCATACAACTTCTACATTAATATGACAATTAAAAGTTTCTAGTAAAACCTTATTGTAACTTTATAAACAGGTGCGGGTAACACGGTTGAGTGCCGACCGGGCGCGTCCCCGGGTGGCGGATAGGGGGGCCATGGATTTGGGTAGAGAATCCTGGACATCTTACCACAGGAGGCAGGGGCCTCTACTCGGATCTCGGCCTGCAGAGGCATCTGGAGCCCTGCCGCGGACCAACTCCCCAAGCTAAGGTGGAAGCAATCGTGCCGATGGCTGAATGGTACTAGGGTTATAGTGCCGCAAACGATGCCCTTGGGGTGCCAGGTGCAACCCCATTGTATTGATGCGCCTTCCGACGGCATTCAGGCTCTGCCGGCGGTGACCTATATTTCCTGACTACTCGTGGGTCCAAAAATGGAGAACACAAATACAACACCTACCGGACCGGGGAACTCTACAGAGGACCCCGGTCTTTCCATGAAAATGGACATTGTGGAGGAGGCGCAAGGCTCAGCGAATGCCGGGCACAGTGACTCCTCTAAACACAATGGGAAGAAGAAGAGCCGCAGTGGCGTGGCAAAGAGACGTGCCCTCAAAGCCAGACTGGCAGAAAGGGCTCAAACTTTGGAGCAAGACTGCGGAGCTATTCCTCCCATTATCCCTAAAGACAAGGTGGCGGAGGATCCCAAAGGAAATGGCGTTAAAAGGCCAAGACCCGAGGGCAACACCCCACCAGAAGCCAAATGCAAGGCCAAAAAGGGCAAAATAGCCCACAGGCCGAGTGGATTCAGCGACGCGGTACGGGCAGGCATGAGGGTGGCAATAACACCTTCTGGCTACCCTGACGTGTTACTGAGCCAGGAGACCAGCGACCTGGTAACGCAGGCACTTGTCGAGACGTTGAACGCTACCCCTATGGAGCAAGCAGTCCCCCGCTTCGACGGATGCCGATGGGAACAGGGAGTACTGTGGGTCACTTGCGCCGATGAAAAGGCAAAAGAATGGGTCCTAAAGACGGTCCCATCTCTTAGGGCAAAGGAAGACCTCATTCTCCAAGTGTTGGAGAAAGAGGCACTTCCCAGGCTCAGGAAGCTGACGGCGGTCCTAGGGACCAATGAAGAGAACGGAGTCATTCTTCGCAGACTCGCTCGTCAAAATCAGGGACTCAACACCCAAATGTGGAGAGTCTGGGATAGACGAGTGGTCAGCAAGACTGTCCATCTAGTTCTAGGGGTGGACCAAAGGTCACTGACAGCACTCTCAGAGTGTAACGACTCACCACACTTCGGAATGGGTAGGGCCCGTTTTTACGAGGTCCAACCTAAGTCCGGAGAAGGGAAAGGGAGTGCTGCTGGGACTGCTGGGCCAGCGTCAGGAGCAGAGACTCGCAAAGAGGAACCGTCTGTGAGAGGAAGAGAGGCACCGGGCGCCGTCACTTCTTCGAAGGAGAACCGAGAGGTCTCTAAAGAGAAGGCACAGATGGAAGAACCAAGGACCTCTACTTCCTTACAAATACAGGGCAAAATGCCCTTATTAAGGGCTGCGCGTCTTCTAGTTAGAAGGAACTCCGATGGATCAATTCCTGAGAGACAATCTGGATCCAAAGGAAGGCCTACTAAGGCGGAGGCAGTAGCCAGGGAGGGGGCCAAGGAGCTTCTGCTAGGGAAACAGTTTACCCTTGCACAGGCCATGGCCAAACATGAAAAGGGGCCTGGCACCCCAACTAAGCCAAATACCGATGACAAAAAGGAAGAAGATGGACACTAGAATGTCCCCTTCCTCCTTGCGTCCCTCTAACCCCTCATCCAATTTTCCACTTCCCTCTTTCCCCAGATTCGCGAAGACTGTCAACAATGCAGTAACTACAACTGCCAGACGACGTTTTCGCAAATTAACTTGCAGCACTGCAAAGCAGCCTCTGCTTTACTCAGCAGAGACCTGGCAGTGAGGCAGACAGATGTATCCCTGATACAAGAACCATGGATTAACAAGGGTCAAGTATTAGGAATAGAGCTGAAAGGCGGCAGCCTGGTCCATGGTGACTCAGAGCGGGGGCCTAGGGCCTGTGTTTTCATCAACAAGAAACACACAGTGCTCAAGCTGCACCAGTTCTGCACCAGGGACCTGACGGTTGCTTCAATAAAAATTCCTCTGGGGGAGACAAGAGCGGAAATCATAATAGGATCTGCCTACCTCCCCTATGAAGACAATGAGGTGCCCACCGAAGAAGTCATCAGACTGGTGGAGCACTGTAAAGCTAATGAGCTGCCACTCCTGATTGGGTGTGATGCAAATGCGCATCACACGGTGTGGGGCAGTTCAAACATTAACAAGAGAGGCTCAGCATTGCTGGAATATCTCTCAACCACAGGGTTGGAAATCCTGAACGTAGGATCCAAACCTACTTTTGTCACTTCTCGAAGACAGTGTCAGTAAAGAGGATACGCTCTCTGACCACAGGCAAATAAACTTCTCAGTGAAAGGCAACAAGGACAACGGAACTAGGGACACTTACAGGAATCCCAGATCTAAGGACTGGCTCAAGTACAGAAAAGAGCTAGGAAATAGATTAGGGAAACCCGTGAGGGGACTAAGGAACGTGCCAAAGATTGAACAAGCGGCCGAACACCTTCAACAGGCCATTGTTCAATCCTATGAGATTGCTTGCCCGCTGAAGGTTAGAAAAAGCAGCAAACGGGTGACATGGTGGAACACAAAGCTGAATAAGCTTCGCACCCTGTCTAGGAGGCTGCTGAACAAGGCGCTTAAGACAAAAGCGGACCAGGACTGGGCAGACTATAAAGCTACCCAAAAGAGATACAAAAAATGTATCAAGGTCTCTAAATCAGAAGCCTGGAAGAAATTCTGTGAAGAGATTGAAGATCTACCATCGGTGGCTCATCTACGCAGAATTTTCACCTCAGGACCTACAACAAAACTCGATGTTCTCACCCTCCAAGATGGCAGGGTAACGGAGAACGACGAAGAAACACTGGCCCACCTCTGTGAGGTCCACTTTCCTGGCTCGGAACTTATAGAACTGGAACAGGGAGAAGCCTCAGAGGACGTGATAAAGAGAACGGTCACAAAACGAGGTGACTGGAGCACAGCTGCCAGAGTGGTAACACCTGATAGGATAGGGTGGGCAATCGGAAACTTTGAAAGATTCAAAAGCCCAGGGGTGGACAAGATTTTCCCGGCTTTCCTGCAGGAGGGAAGAGAGATCCTTATCAAACACCTAACCAGACTTTTTAGGGCCTGCTTGGCCCTAAGCTATGTGCCGAAGGCTTGGCGCGAGGTCAGAGTTGTCTTTATACCCAAACCTGGCAAAAGCAGCTATGACCTGGCTAAATCCTTCAGACCCATTCGCCTCACATCGTTCCTTTTGAAAACACTGGAAAGACTGGTGGACAGACATATTAGGGATAATGCGCTAAGCAACAGGCCAGTGTATTATTCTCAACATGCATACCAGGCTGGCAGATCTGTCGAAACGGCCCTGCACGATGTGGTCAGCCACATTGAAAGGGCCTTACGAGTGAAAGAATCAGTCCTGGGCGTATTTATTGACATAGAAGGGGCGTTTGACAACACCCCCTTCGAATCAATATGCGAGGCAACAGAGCTCTTTGGGGTGGAGAAATCTATCACCGGCTGGGCTCATTTTATGCTTCGGACTAGAATAGTGACTACCGGACTTAGTGACACTGAGGTCCGGGCCCGAGTGAGGAGGGGCTGCCCACAAGGAGGGGTAACATCTCCTCTCATGTGGATCCTGGTCATTAACGAGCTCCTAGTGGTGCTGAAAAACCTAGGAGTGTACACTGTGGGCTACGCTGATGACGTCGTACTGATGGTCAGAGGCACAAGCCCAGCAGAGATGAGATGGAGAACGCAACGTGCTCTAGATCTCATACAAAAATGGTGCACCGGGAAATCTCTAAGGGTCAATCCCACTAAAACAGAGATGGTGCTCTTTACGAAGAGGAGGAAGCTGAAAATCATAGCTTCCTCAATTTTTGGCACGGAGCTTAAATTCTCAAAGGAGGTACGCTACCTAGGCGTAACTCTGGACAGTAAGCTCACGTGGAGAAGCCACATCGAAAAGCAGACCAAGAAAGCAACTGCCACTTTCTGGGCATGCAGAAGAATATTTGGCATAACATGGGGTCTGAGGCCGAAATTGATAAAGTGGATTTACACTGCAATTTTGGTACCACAGCTCACCTTTGCCTCTGTGGTATGGTGGTCTTCGCTTAAGAAGAACATCAACATCAAGACACTATTTAAGGTCTATAGACTTTCTTTGCTGGGGATAACTGGGGCTTTAAGAACCACAGCAAGCCTAGCAATGGGGGCAATCCTGAATCTGGAGCCCCCTCACATCACAGCAGAAGCTCTTGCTATGGAAACAGCAATGAGACTGCATTTCAACGGATACTGGAAAAGGACTAAGACGGGACATGCATCCCTCCTAAGGGATAGGGGACTCGATGGGCTCCTAGCCCGGGGAGGAGACATGAGCCCTCGTAGTTACCACTTCAGTCATCACTACAGAGTCTTCATTCCAAGTAGGCAGGAATGGGAAGAAGAAAGCAAGAGCATCCTGTCCCCCGCGGGGCTTGTCTGGTATACGGACGGCTCCAAAATGGAAAAAGGGGTAGGGGCTGGTATCTACAGCAGTGGACCGAAAACAGAAATTTCTCTGCAACTAAGGGACACTGCATCGATTTTTTAGACAGAGGTTTACGCGATTTGGGCCTGTGCAGAGCACATCAAAAAGCTCAATCACAGGAACAAGCACATCTACATCTGTAGTGATAGTTGCGCAGCGCTCAGAGCACTGGAACAAATAGAAGTGTCCTCGAGGCTGGTGCGTAGCTGCATGAATTCGCTGGATGAACTGGCGAGATACAACAGAGTCAAACTCCTATGGATACCGGGTCATAGCGGGAACGCAGGAAATGACAGAGCAAACGAACTGGCGAAGGCAGGAGCCCGCAAGAGGGACCCCGAGCCAATGTTCGACATAGCAGCGCCTTTCAGCCTCATTAAGCAACAGACTTCTTTATGGGCTGATAACAAGTTCCAGGAAGTGTGGACTGAAGCAAAAGGCATGGTGCACACGAGGGCACTAATAAAAGGACCCTCTAGAACACTAGGCCTGTCCTTGATAGGGCTCGACAAGAAAACGCTAAGGCTAACTGTCGGGTTCATCACAGGACATTGGATAACTGGCAGACATCTGAAGCATATGGGCATCTCAGAGAGCTCTGTATGCTCTAGATGTCGATCAGAGGAGGAAACACCTCGACACCTAATCCTCCATTGCGAGGAACTAGCAACAGTTCGAGAGAACATACTAGGATTCCGCAATGGAGAGTCGATCGATGTGCTGGAGATTGGCGTGGGACGGCTGCTCCACTTTCTGAAGCCGACAGGCCTGGCCAATTCTTCGGCGACGTAAAGTAATTGACCTAGGAAGGCTGAGTACAATGGTCCAACAGTACTGAGTGCTCAGCCCAATGTCAGTTACAACATCCCTACCCCTCTCCCCCCCCCCCAATTCAATTCAAAAAAACCTTATTGTATGGTACAACATGTTGATTAGTAAATACGAAATTATTTCATGAAAATGTAATGTTTTCATCCCGACGACGGTAATAAGGATATCCATTTCCATCCATTGACGTCTCATTTCGAAACTGTTTAGGAAATTTCTTCGAACAAATATTGTTGATCAAACACCAATCTCCGCAAGGACCATGCAGCATATTTTTCGTTACGATATCAAATAAAGTCGGATCGCTCATAGGATTTGGAATCTCTGCAGAGATCAATCTATCAACTTGTTCAGGTGTTGTTATTTTAGAATCGCTTTTTAATGTTATTAACATATGTAAATGTGGCAAACCACGTTTTTGGAATTCTATTACCCAAGTGTAAGCAGCTACTTGACCAAAAAGATGTTGTTTTACAATCATATCAATCAAAGCATCTTTTTAAATGCTAAATACTCGTGCAACTAAATCCGGTCTATCCGATGCAGTTTGTCCAGGTAATAAGTTCTCTGAAATTTCACGCCACTTCGGATTACATGTCATAGTAAGAAATACGTCTGGTTTTCCAAATTGACGAACAATTGACATTGCATCTTGATAATGTTGTATTATATTTCGTGGTGAACCATAAAAACTGGACGGTAAAATAATAATTTTCCCGATATTTGAACTTGTATTATTACTGGTATTTTGCGATCGTAGATGATCTATTAAACCTTGATAAGATTCAGCTCGTAGTTTCTTTTGGTTAAATTTACAATAATTCAATCTGTCTTTCTCAATCTTGACGTAACTATCGACTACCCATTGTTGTGTTAAACGTCGTCCCATAAGAAAGATATTAAAATTATCTCTAATAGCCAATTTATATTTGTAATAATCCGCACGAGTCACTGTTCGATGGGTTTTGTATTGATAAGGTATTGATTTATGCCATCCTTGATTACCATATGGATAAAAAAGGGGATAAATCCAGGGTTCGGTATTAGGATCCATAGTGCTTAAAAATTGGAAAGATTTGGTTGTCTTATTTTGAACTGTAACATATGATTCAGGGATTTCACCATCAGCTGTAGTAGAAAAAACAGCAGCAACTTCATTAATCCTCTGAAAATTATAACGACGCGCGTCCATACCGGGTTTTAGTGTGAAAATTAAATTCAATTCAGGTTCAATAGCATTGCCGTCTGAGTCAATTGTTGAATTGTCTTTCAAAACATCTTTCATCATCTCATATGATCGTGCAAAAACGTTATGGTGTCGTAACGTGTTGTCAATAGCTTTCAAAAGGTCTACCTCACAATTAATATTTCGTGCAGATCTACACTCAGCTGCTTCATTAGTATCTACAATAAATAATTGTCCATAACTGGGAGATTCATTTGGAGATGGATACAATGATGTATTTACTTGATAATAGATTTGGCCTTGGATTTTAAAGCAATATGGGCCACGTCTTTAGGATGAAAAATTAGCCAAATTAGCATTGAAAGAAGCGAAAGAGAATGGATTGTTATAATTTCGAATACAGTCAAAGAAATTTTTAGACTTCACATGAGTTCCTGAAAACAATGTTTTTAATAATTCTGGAGGATCTCGTTCAAGGCCTAAGTTTACTTCACCATGTCGACAACAGTCATTGAAAGAATCATATTTATTAGCAACTTTTCCAGCAGTAAAATGTTTTGCAGTACAATGCCGACACTTTACAATCATTTTACCTATGTAATGTTCTGAACTCGTATCTTCATTGGCTACATTATTTACGTTTATTTGATCTAAAGGTTCATTATAATTGGAATTTTCGTTTACTGAAGCGGCACTGGAAGAAAACGTATTGTTTATTATGCTGTGATGCTCTAAATGATTATGTGATATCGTTGAATCTAAAACCAATGGATGGGAATAATCATGGTCAGTGAGTTGATGTTGAGATTGCGAATACGTAAAGGATGATGTATCATTTTGTTGAGAAGGGACATTAGATGTAATACAGTTTAGGATTGAAGGATAACAATAGTTATGATCAGAGTATGATGATAATGAAGAATCATTTCTTGTACAAGAGGTTTCTAATCTTACAGGAAGAATTGAAGATAAATCAGACGAATGCATACAGCCAGAGTTTTCACTTTCATATTCTGCGATTCTGGATGTTGATGTATCTCTCGACGTTGATGGATATTCTGAATATTATTTATAATATCATAAGCAGTGGAATTCAAGGGAGAGCATGTATTTTCAGGTGTTGCAACATTTTGCACAATGTCATCAATATTTTGCGAATTTAAAGTATTCATATTAGATACGCCGTTATGACAATGTAATTTTTTCTCTTGCATATTACGTTTATTATACCTGCTTGTTTTTCTTTTTTCATTACGTGATCTTTTAATGTCTTCTTCTTCGGCTGGCGTTCGTTCAATTTTTCTTCGACCCATCGTCACTTAAAAATTGAAAACAATGAAAAAAACTATTATTTGTAGAATTACTTAGAAATATAATAATCCTTAATAACTTCAAAATTAATAAATGAAAATGAAAAGAATCAAGCGTTATTGAGTTATATGAATTTTATTTATTATAAAATTTAATTTCACGTAATAAAATACAAACATATAAATACCTAGAAAGAAGTAATTGATTTAAATTAAATAATACATTTACCTAATTAGCAAAAAATTTCATAATAGTTTCCAATAATTAGAATAAAGCATATGCTTAACATAAAGTATATGCTTTAGTATTTGTATTAAACTTATAATAGAAAATTAATATTTAAAATTCCTTTTAGAAATGTTTGTTATTGCTTACTTACAATATTATCAAAAAATTTCTGTAATATATTTAATTTAATTTAGTTGTTTTATATTGTATTCAAATTTTTGGTCTTATTTTGATTTTATTATATTCGGTTTTTTATCTCATTCTAGTGTTGTTTAGTTTTGTAATTGTTGTTTTGTCATTAATTGGTCAATTTATTTGGTTTTCATTAATATTTCTGTATTTATATATTTTTTTCTGCCCTCCAGGCGGAAAGTGGCAACTTTCGGCCCGCTGCGCTAAACGAAATTGCCGCTTTCCGCCTCTGTCGGACAGAAAAATAGTATACAAACCTATGGCAGGAAAATAATAAATATCTCAGATCACATATATGTCGACCTCGGCTTCGCCTCGGGCAACATATATGTGTTCTGAGACATTTCTCATTTTCTTGCCACAGGTGTGTAATATACTATTGTAGTATTCATATTGTTGTGTAGTATTTTTGTTATTAATTTATTAATTTTTAGTTTACTAATTATTGTGTTACTGCTACCGTTGAGTTATAAGTATAGGAGATAGACTACAGATTTATAACTTAACTGAGATGCGTAGAAAATAGCAATAACAACAGTAATAGCAACTATAATGGTTATAGTTATAGTTATAGTTATCGTTATAGTTATAATTAAAGTTACAATTATAGTTTCATTAATAGTGTTAGGTATGTATCAGTTTTTATTATAAACACACTAAGATTTTGTCACATGACATCGCTGAACCCCATACAGATTATGGAGATGATATAACGTCGCAAATTATTATTATTATTCCTGTATGATCCTTTTTGAAATTAAGCTTCAAAAATTTGCCTTAATATTATTTATGACAATTTATTCATGTCATACATTCTAATATTTATCGTCAAGTACCACAATTGTTATTAGATTAAAATTTTAATTATAGTTTACGAACTCAAATATTTAGCGAAACACTTTCAAGAATAATACTGATAATAAACTATTATCATTAGATGACCTATCGTTAATAAAATATAATTAGAATCTATCAGTATAATTAGTTAACAATTAAAGTTATACTTATACATTACACTAAAATTTATCGTTTCCCGTTTTATGAAAATAATTGTGATTTAAAGACTTGATTTTAAAAAAAATTGGCAATAGTCTTATAAGTATTAAAACATATTTTTAAATAATTAACTTCACTACGATTATATAAATTGAAATACAACACTACAGAGTGCTAATAAAAAGTAAAAAAAAATATTTTGATTGAATTAACGCCATTAGAGTTATTAGAGTTATAAAACTTGTAATACGACACTATAGAGTGTCAGTGCAATGTAAAAAAAAATCATTACTATTATAAAACTCGAAATACAACACTATAGAGTGCCAATATAAAATAGAAAAAAATTATAGATAAGAATTAAGAAATCAACCATAGAATTATATAGTTTTAAAAGTAAAATAAACTTGTCATCGTATAATTACTATCAATGACTAAAATAATAAAAGATAATTTAAAATATTAAAGTCTCATTTTTAAATTAAGTAAAAGAGACCGGTAAACGCTTAGACAGATTTTTATCCAAAAGGAGCAACCTTTTTTGGGACTCCTCCTTGATCTTCTTGAGAGCTTCTTTTAGGTGTAACGAATCCTGATTTGTGGAGCTCGGCTGCAGTCATGGCAGGTTTGCCTGGTGCAATAACAATATCATCACTGTTGCGTACTATCAGATAAGAGTTTCCCTCTGTAATAAAAAAAAAAAGAAAAACAAAATAATGAGCATTCCATTCGTCGTCTAAGAAGATCTTACAAGCATTTATTATCGAATATTAAATTTCTTATAACTTTCGTTAAAAAATTTTCCTAATAGATTAATATTTTCATCGTAATATCAATTTACTATAAGTTAAATAATAATAGAAAATAATTAATACGTACTTGTATTAACGGAGCTCTGACACAATACTTTAACATTGTGACATGGGAAAAATTTTCTAAAATTTTAAATTCCGAGTTTTAAAATTATTAGGTTGGCTAAGATGAGGAAAAGCAGAGATTCGACGCGCCTGTGTCGCCCCAAGCAGCCTCCCGATCAGAATGACAAGCTCGAGGTAAAATTAGTAAAAGAAAACGCGCCGAATTTAAATTAAAAATTCAAATAAAAAGAATACCGGAATGAGTGTGAACTATTGTTGAATGCATGAGTGAGTGAGACTAGACTATAGCGATCAGACGACCCGCGAATTTCTACGAGCCATCGACGATCAACGCGACATCTGGCCGCGAGGATGGAACGACGAGAAAATTTGAATGGACCAATGACGACGGAGAGCGATCAACAACAAGTATGCGAGGCGCCATCTGAACACGAGGCTGATCACTAATCGAAGTATCGACCAATCATCGATCGCAACGGAATACTGGACGCATCCCGTAATACAACGGCCGGCTAGAAGAAGCTGTGAGCTGATTGTATGCGAGTTTTTGGGAACGAACCGAAAAGAAAAGAGCATGTGTTGCCGGGGAGGCAGCCTTATTAACGAGGAATTCTGATCTGGACGCCGTGACTGTGGCATCGTGCAGTTCTCTTTTTGATTATTTTTGCTGTTTAATTTTTTTTTTTTAATTTGTCGCTGACGTGAGTACAATTGTGTACATTATTGTGAAATATTTCGCCGAATTAATTTGGACACTACGACCCCGGACACGCCATCGCCGAGATATCGACGCTCTTCCGTCAGTTTTGCCGCCAACTTCGCCTATTTACCCAGCATCGCCCGAGACGTCTACGGTAGCTGCAGGGTAAGTCTGGTCGCTGTCTTTATTAGCGCCAGGGTGTCATCACCACGAATTTCGTCGTGTTAAAATAATTTGTTTATAATTCGAGTTGCACGGAATTAAATAAATTCCGTGCGGTATTTTTGAAGCTTAGTGACGACACTCTGCGGCACGGTACCGTTGAGTCACGTGTTTGTATGTGTGGAATATTTGGTCGGGATTATAAGTACTGTTTACCTACCTCGAGCTTCAAATACCCGACAAAGCGGCTTAGTAGATTGCTTTGCAAAATAAGTTGACTAATTCGAATACTTCGCATAATTTTTTTTTTTCTTGTCAATGTTGAACCATTTGGCGATTTGAATTATTTTGGATAATTTTGAGATCTTTATTAGGTTTTTGCGATTGAATTTATTATATTCTCTAGAAATTTGTGTATTAAAAAATTTTGCGATTGAAATTATTGGTTGAATTTTTCGATTGAAATTATTATTTTTTTTTAATAAAAAAAAAAAAAAAAGAGAAGACTTCGTAAATAAATTTTGCGGTTGTGATTTTTGATAAAGTTTTGCGATTGAGATTTTGTTATTAAATTTGGCAATTGAAATGTTTGATAAAATTTTGCGATTGAAATTTTTGATAAAATTTTGCGATTGAAATAATTATTTCCTTTTTAATTTTTGAATAAATTTGGCGAGTTGAGTTAATTATTTGTTTTGAAAATTTTGGAATAAATTTTGCGAGTTGAATTAATTATTGGTTTTGAAAATTTTGGAATAAATTTTGCGAGTTGAATTAATTATTTGTTTTGAACATTTTTGAATAAATTTGGCGAGTTGAATTAATTATTTGTTTTGAAAATTTTTGAATAGATTTGTCGAGTTGAATTAATTATTTGTTTTGAAAATTTTTGAATAAATTTGGCGAGTTGAGTTAATTAATTTTGTTTTAAGAAAAGACTTTGTAATTTGATTTTTGGTTACTCGAATATTTTTTTTTTTTTGTAATTTGTTTTATTTTGAAATGTTGAATCATTGCGTATTACTAGTTTTGGCGTTAGAATTATTTTTGCGTTAAAATAAGTTTTGTTATTAATGCGACATTGCCGACAGAATATATTTGTTGTTGAATAAACCGTTGCTGGATTAGAAGTGCACGCCTCAATTATTTTTTTTTATTGTTGTTGCTCTGATTAACCGATCCCCTCGTCCAATTTCGATTTCTTTGTCCGTCGATTGCCGTTATTCGATTTTTGAATCTCTTTAACACTGACCCGCCGCCCAACGAAGATCAACAGCGAGATTGACCCGTGGAGCATTGAGTTCCTGGCGCCCAACCAAATCTACGAACCAGGTAGGCCAATTAATTTTGTTGACCTGATCCGGTCCTGTC
The DNA here is from genome assembly GCF_020080835.1 of Cotesia glomerata. Taxonomy (NCBI): domain Eukaryota; kingdom Metazoa; phylum Arthropoda; class Insecta; order Hymenoptera; family Braconidae; genus Cotesia; species Cotesia glomerata. Next base: position 10,610,210 of record NC_058163.1, read on the forward strand.
GACGCCAGTGCCGGAAAAGGCATCACAACATATACGCCTTTGACCAGTAATGGATTTGTCACGTAGTTTGCAATTTGTACTCGCAGCCGATAATTACCGTCGATTATTGCACCACTACCATGTGTACTACCGTACAATGTAACTGGGCCGAATGAAAGTTTCACCCATGCTAGGACGTCTAAGAAAACATAAAGAGGATCAAATTAATAACATTATTCGTTGAAATAATAAAATTATTTTATCGATAGTATAAATACTTACACATCTTTTTCTTATAATTGGGTGCGTCGATCAAACGTACTACTTCAATTGGAGCATCGTCGATAACCTCATCAAAAAGGTCTCCCGGGATATTCACCGCAGAAAAATTGTTAAGAGTCAACTCTAAGGGCCCAATAGCTTCATACGGGTTATTCAAAGTGACATTTCCTTGAGTTGTTTTTGCCCGTTCAATTGCAATAACCTATTAAGTCCATCATAATAATAATGAAGCTAAATTTCCAAGTTAAAGAATAAAATTAAAAAATTTTAAGAATTTGCCAAATCATCATTTTTAAATTGACAAAAAAATTAATGAATCACAGAGAAAGTTACAAAGCCTAACTGATAATTACTTTTCTTCTTTCTACTGTAATTTTTTTTATTTTTATTTCATTTTAGTTTTGTTTAAAATTTTTTTTCGACTTTGATTTTTTGTTTTTAATCAATAACTTTGATTTTTTTTAAATATCAATTTTTCTTTATAAAAATCAATAATTTGAGTTTTTTTCTATAATAATTTTGATTTAATTTTTTTAAAAACTAAAATTTTTTCATTTACTCATGAATAAAAAAAATTTCCCGCAAAACTATTAGTACAATGTCCAATTCTAATTTTCCTATTTCTATTGTGGATTTTTCTTTCTTCCATTTGATTTCAATTTTTATTCGACTTAAATTTGTTTTTAATCGATAATTTTGATTTTTTTAAATATTAATTTCAATTTTTTTTTTTTGATCAATAATTTGTATTTTTTTTTTTAATAATTTTAATTTTTTTTTTACTTATTTGACTTAAATTTGTTTTTAATCAATAATTTTGATTTTTTTAAATATTGATTTCAATTTTGCTTTTTTTTTAATCAATAATTTTTATTTTTTATTTTTTAAAAATAATTTTTATTAGTTTCCTAAATTTTTAATCGACTTAAATTTTTGGTTTTCGATCGATAATTAAAATTTTATGGTTTAATTAATAATATACTTTAAATAAAAAAAATCGACTGAAAAACTATTATTACAATTTATAATTCTAATTACTAATTTTTAATAAAAAAATTGAGAGTAAGATTATGTACTATTAAATACTAAAACTTACCGATCGGTCACGAATGTTGGCCGAATGGACAGTGGCCATTTGTCCCCAGAAAAGGACGCGCACCTTGCTGGAACTCCCATTGCTTACGATGATCTTGTACAACGATGTCATCTCTGTGCTTCCTTTTGATACCGGCACTCTTTTGGTGCCTTCAATCTTGTCCACGAATCCTTTCAATTCTCTGAAATCACCACATATAAATGAAATACGATCGAGAAATCTCATAATGCATGCATTTAATTGACTATTCATTTAGTTATTATTAACAAATACATAGCAAAAGACTGATATTTTTTCGAAATCTTTTGAATGAATAAATCGTTATAAGCGAATTATAAAACATTTTGCACGTGTAGCAACGGAAAAAAATTAGAAATGCAATTTGATAATAACTACCCACTATCAAAATAATTAAAAATATTATATTATATTTAATTAATATTATTTTGAAAGTAATATTTACACAGTAGGGTCATTCGTAACCCAATTAGCTATTTATTCGTCAAACGTAAATCCGTCTAACATCGCCTGTCTGTTAACGGCAGCCATTTCAAATTTTTGTACAAAATCACGAGCGACGTCCTGCCTGCTAGAAGTCCGGATCGGAAAGGACGCTAGTAGCATGTTGAGCGGCAAATTGGGTGTAGGGAAAATAGTGGGGGTATGGAGTCTATACAAGTGTATATGCAGTCTACATCAATAAGGGTATAGATTAGATATTATAAAAAGTCATTCATGCAACTTAACGACAAAAAAATTAAGATGTCTCTATTGTGGAACTGTGGAATTCCACGGCAATAGTAATTTTTTTTATAGTTGTTATGCTTCCATCTAGTGGATGTTATTTTTATTTATTGAAAACTTTACTTACTGTAGTTCTTTCGCCCGGGAGTATTAAAATACTCGGTTTCAGCGCGGGAAAGGAATAATTTTCACACTATTATATAATATATTTCTATTATATTTACATACATTTATTTATAAATTATATATATTGCAGTGGGTTAATATTTGTATTTTGCAAATTAGATTAAGCTTATTACTATTTCTATCAATCTATAATTTATTAAAACAATGAAATAGTTTAATAGTTAATGTAAGAGATAAATATCATTTAATAATATTATTTTATAAAATCTTATTCTTTTAACATTAATTAATAATTATTTATAAGTTGGATACAGGATATAAATTGTGAGTTTAATTTTTATATATTTTGTTGCAATATTATATTAAAGCAAGTTTAACAAAAATATGTTATTTAACGATCTTATTCTTTGTTAGATATTTGTTACGTTATTATTTAGTCGTTGAAACAAGGGATCATAGAATTTTTCTCACACGTGTCTTTTATGGCTTTTCCTCAGAATCTCAAGTACCTAAGGTTTCTCAGAACTCAACTACAATGTCCCTTTGTACTCGACAATAGCTTACATTTATTTGAAACAAAATATACTCTATAAAATAAATATTCAACGATACGGAACCTAAGCTTTCTAATTTGGACAGTGTTCACTATCTAAATTATGAATTAATAAAATAATTTAATATAATTTAAATTACATTTAAATTTGTACTTCACTGCTGGTAGCGTCATCTGCTGGATGTATCTAGAGGCATTACATAGTACAGTGAGTGTAGACGCTCCTTTTGTATTTCAGTGTAGAGTGCAACCTTATAACGTTAAAAATCTAGTGAACTGTACTAAGTTTTGTACATATATTATACATTTTTTTTTTTTAACTATTATTTATAATTTATAATTTATAACTAAACTTGAAAAAGTATTATAATTTTATAATATTGTATATAATTTGTATATATTTTGTATATATAATTTGTATATAATATAATATGATATTGTATTGTATATTGTATGGTTTTTGATATATTGTTGTGTCGTTTTTGTATATTATAATTACCTTCAACCAATCATGTAACGAATAGTTTGTGCCACATATTATTTGTATATTTTTCATCTAAATTATAGAATTGGATAAGAACTAATCCCATCAATTAATAAGAATAATACCTATATTTTTCTTCTAATATATATATATATATATATATATATACCATTTAGGGTGATAATGGTAACTAACTCTAGTTTAGATACAAGATTGTAACAGTTATTATAAATATGGTAGATGCTACCATCTAGATGATTTCTACAATCATCTAGATAGTATTCACTACCATAGGGTTTATGGTAAAATTTTTTACCATAAGTAGATAGTAACTGCTATTATTTAATTTTTTCCGAGTACAAATGATCTACGCAGCGGATTTCTTTTTCGTTTCCTTTCCTATTTCGGTATTTCTGTCGGTGATACGAAATCCATTTAAGACGAAAAAATTCTTTTGCTTACATGATTGTAATTTTTTGCGATTTTTAGCTATTTCTGAAGGTTTTTCGCAGTATACTAAAAATTTAGGTCATGTGCGGACTAAACTTACCACAAATTCTGATTTAGTGCATCGAAACACATTACCCTAGGTAGGTCTGGTCAAATGTACAAACCACTTTTTTCTTGTTTGCAAAGTTCAAAGTCTAGTTCTGCAAAAGGAAAAAAAATAAAAATTTTTTTTTCAAAAGATATGCAAATTCAAAATTTCGCGATTTTTCCAGTTTTTCGATTTTTTTTTCTGTAATATCTCAAACACTATTATAGATACAGGAATGAGCTTTCGTTTGTTTGAAAGGCACACTTGGGGCTATTGATAAAGAAATATTTTATAAAAAAATTTTGAAAAATGCCAAAGTTGTCAAATTTTGAATTTTTGAAAATCGTCAAATATGACGAGCGCCAATAAAATTTTGGCTCAATTTTTTTTGTATAATACCTTGTACTGATCTTAAAAGATTCTGGAATTTTTGGAGAGGCGTTTTTGGTTTTTAACCCTAGACTGGTCAACTACAATATTATATATCTGTTAACTTTTTTATCATTTAGAAGTAGCAAAAAACAAAAAAAAATTTTTTTTTGAAATTCAAAAATTTATCATTTTGAAAAAAAAAACCCCTTTTCAAAAATTTCAGGATCTTTTAAGATCAGTACAACGAAAGCTCATTCCTGTGTCTATAATAGCGTTCGAGATATTCCAAAAACAAAATTGAAAAACTGGGAGAATTGCGAAATTTTGCTTTTGCATATCTATTGAAAAAAAAATTTTTTTTTTGGCAGAACTTCGTAATATGATAAAAGAAAACTTCTGACCAAAATTTAACCAAATCGAAAGCAGTCGATTCCAACTATTGGCTGATTTAATATGGTATGACCCATATAGATTTAGTAATTATAAGCCTATGATTATAGTAATATGTGCAAATTAAAGCTTCTTGATGGGCTTTTATATGAACTTTATAGAAAGTTAATAAGTTTTTCCAATCAAAATTTATTCTAGATACAAGTGGAAAAAGAGTGATTTTTTTTTTAAATGTATATCAACATTTTCTATATTTATCAACCTAAGAGATTAATTATTTAACAAATATCAAAGATGAAATATTTTTTTTCTAACTATTCAATTTTTTTTTACCGTATTTTGATTTTTGACAGTTATTAAAAAATAGAAATAGCGTAGTAATAGTAATAATACAATAATTTAATAATACATACTTCTTCATACGGTTGTTTAAACTTCTTTTTTGATACGGCTCATGGTTTTTACCAAAAGACTTATTTTTTTTTAATAAAGGCATTATTATTTATGTAAATATAAATTAATCACAGTAATTTTTTAATTTTTATCACTTGAAAAAAAGCTCAATTTGTCAATATGTCAAATGACATAAAAAAACAAATGAGATGCAAATTTAAATTTTAATACAACGTGAATCAAAAATTCAGTACTTGACGAGAGATAAAAAATAAAAATAATAAAAAAATAAATATTAATTGCCCGTTGAAAAGTCATTTAATATGATTACATTGTTTTTATATTTATTTAAAAGACATGAACAAAGTAACTGCGATAATAAAAATTAATTTTCATAAGTTTTTGTAATAAATAAAAAATTACAAATATTCAAGTTAGTGGAGTTGGTATCATGAGTAGCAATATAAAACCTTGAAGTAAAATACAAAATAAATATTTTATAGAATATTATATTAAATAAATAATTATTTATAATTATAAAATATTTATCTGTATGATAGCAGGCATGATTAGTACTTTTTGTTCTATGGGTATTTCCCTTGGTAACAAATAAGAAGATACCACAACTGCCATCTAGCAGATTAATACTTAAATAGTAGCAGCAGTGACATCTTAGCCTCTTTAGACTTATGGCGCTGTGAGTACAAACAAATATATATAAATATATGGCCAATTATAAAATGCTTGAGGATAATGTGTTCATTGGTGATAGACTTTTAACTTCCAATGGTAATGCACCAAAACAAGCTTGCAAACATATAAAAAGAAGTATTGAGTACTTGTTGGTACTGTGATTACTATATTTTAAAAGAAATAAATGAATATCAAAATTTATACATTAGCTGTCAAAAGAGGTAAGACAAATATTCATTTTTTTACTGAAGATTATGTACGTTATATTGAATATTTTAAAGCAATGAAGATAAATACTACCCAAGCGGCATAAATTTTTTTTGTTAATGTTTTGTTGAATTTAATTTGACGATTATTAATTTTTTAACTTCTTGTTGAATAAAATCTACCAAAAAGTCAACATTTTTTTTTGTGACGCTTGGGTTATTAATGTTATTTAAAACTTAAAATTTAACAGTGCAAACTAATTTTTTTCAGCATAAACTATAAAACATTAACATGTCTAAAGAAGAGATTGAGCTGACGGAAACTCTTTCAAATTTCAATCTAGGCAATCCAGATGTAACGGGTAAAAAAGAAATTTTTTGATGCAATAACTCTAGAAATAACGTTTTTTAGGTAGATTTCTTTAGAAATCTATCTGTTGTAGCCGGTTTCATGTCGTAATTTAGAAAAAATTTTGTCATTACATCGAGTAATGTAGAAAAATCGCATTGGCTCACAAGTTTACAAATGTATTTAAGTATGTATGTATGTTTGTATATATCTATATACCTATAAATATCTATATATATATATATATATATATATATATATATATATATATATATATATATATATATATATATATATATATATATATTAGGGTGCATTTTATTTCAACTACTTTTTTTCTTCGGTCTCATCGTGAAATTTAGTTGCAAGTACCCAAAAAAAATTCCCTGAAAGTTCAGGCCCTTAATATTAATATTAAGTCCTCGACCTAGGCGTGTAAAGATTTCCTATTAAAAAAACATGGAAACTCTGATTTTTTATCGGTAAATTTCTGTATTTCAGTGCCATGTTCTAGCATCGTTTCATCCATGGACTGATTTTGTTCAGAATTAAATGCGCTACAAAAGTGTCTATTGCGGTCAAGCCGTAACTGAAACCGGCGAGGTAGTACAGGCCTCTAAACTTGATTTTTCCATGAAATTCGCGTTTCCTTGCATTTATCTTCCGAATGACAAGAGCTATACAAAAAATGTCAATGACAAACTTGTAGAAAATTCAATTTCCTACAAAAAAGTTTTAGGCACAAAATCGCTAAAATCAATATTTTCAGTGATATCAAATAATAAATTTTTTGTAATTTCAAATTTTCATCGAAAATTGCGTCAAATTATAAGAAATATCTTTTAAAAATATCATTAAATATCTTCAAAACTAGTGATTTTAGCGACTTGGTGCTCGAGACTTTTTTGTAGGAAATTGAATTTTTTACAAATTTTTCATTCACATTTTTTGTATAGCTCTTGTCATTCGGGAGATAAATGCAAGGAAACGCGAATTTCATGGAAAAATCAAGTTTAGAGGTCTGTACTACCTCGCCGGTTTCAGTTACGGCTTGACCGCAATGGACACTTTTGTAGCGCATTTAATTCTGAAGAAAACCAGTCCATGGTTGAAGCGATGCTAAAAAATGCCAGTGAAATACAGAAATTTAAAGATAAAAAATCAGAGTTTCCATGTTTTTTTTATGGGAAATCTTTACACGCCTGTTCCGAGGACTTAATATTAATATTAAGGGCCCAAACTTAAGGGAATTTTTTTTTTTGATACTTGCAACAAGATTTTACGATGAGATCGAAAAAAAAATAGTTGAAAAAAAAACACACTTTTGATAATTTCTGTGGTAGTTTGGAGAATTAAAAAAAAATAAAAAATTAATTAATCGTCGGCTCATAACATTAAAAAAAGCCATTCGGCGACACCCGATATGGATAGGTAGATTTTACTTTTCATAATTTTTTTTGAAATTTATTTTATATTTATTTATAATTTTTTCTATTAATTCAGCTATTCAAAAACTGTCCTCTGACGTAGAGAAAATAATGAAGATTCTTCAACAGAACCATGACGCCTACAACAGGCAAAAGAACGCCATTGGATTGTTGTAGAAGAAGCTGTTGGTTAAGGTTAGTACCTCCGCGACAGTCCAGATAAAAAATTTTGGCTCACCATCCTGTACTCGTCGACTACTATATTCTCTATACATGTACACACACACTACGGTTTCAGTGACCAGCGGCTGTTTTTCGTATTCCTTCTCCTAAAAATGATTCTCTAAAAGTGAAATTTATTTTAATTAAACTCGAAAATTACACGGTAAATAATTTTTATTTTTTTTATAATTGTTCGAAATATCATATTCTTCAATCTACTAGGTTTTCGATAAAGTGGTGAAATTCCTTCGATGGAAAAAATTAAAAATACTGTCAGTTTCCCACGCTTCTCCTATGTTACATGTACAAAAATATCATTTTCAATTGCAATTATCTCAAGTTAGGTACGGTAAATCGTTTTCAAATTTTAACAGCATATGTATTATGTATTTAATGACTTATATATTCAAAGTTTCGAGGATTTCTTAAAATATTGTTTTCATAACCGTACTACCTTAAACATTCGTCAGTAAGTTCCTTCCCAAGAAACATAAAATCAAATAAAATTCTTGAGCGAGACCCTGATAGCCATCTTAACTCAAACTTTTATTCAATCTACTGCCGAAATTTGTAGCTAATTTGATGAAAAAAGTTGCAAACCAAACGTTTTTATTTGAGTTGTCTACAAGTTACACTGCAATTTGACGTCAAGACTTGCAGTACAAGTATTTTATTCAAGTTGTAATACAATTTAACCAAAAGTTCGGTGTTAACTTGTATTCAAATTGGGGCTGTAGATTTTAGTCAATTTGTTTACAACTGTTGTACTGTAATAATTTACGGCAAACTTGATGTCAAGTTAACTGTAACTGCTGAAATCCAACTACTTTAAATCAAAGCGTGGCTATCAGGCGAGCTTGTGCAAAACGAATAGTTACAAGCGTCTCCATCTAGAAATAGACTCAAGAATTGTACATGACTTTTCCATAGTTGCACTGAAGAATCTTGCATGCAGCAAATGTTTGCACATGGCTTGAAAAGGAATAGACACAGATATGTAATTTGTTGTTATAAGACCGAGTCAAATCTTTGTGGTAGACTTGCACAACATCGGCAATTTCTACCTGTAATAATTATCTGCTACAAGCTCCCTAGATAGAACACGACGCTAACAACTATCGAACTTAAGAGCAGTCTTGCACAAGCCTAGTAAAGAATTGTGCAGTATGATTTGTTAATTTTTTTTTTTTTTTTAGAATGACGATGATGAAGAAGTAGATGAGGGAAGCGATGGCAGAAGAGTTGGACCAGGAGGAAGAGAAGAAGGTGGTGAAAGAGGTGGGCGAGGAGGAGGAAGTGGCCGTGGAAGAGGAGATGGCTGTGGAAGAGAAGGTGGTCGTGGAAGAGGAGGTGGCCGTGGAAGAGGAGGAGGTGGTCGTGAAGGAAGAAGAGCTGAAGGTGACCGTGGGGGAAGAGAAGGTGGCCGTGGAGGAGGTGGCCATGAAAGAGAAAATGGACGTGGAAGAGAGGGTGAAGGAGAAGGTGGTCGTGAACAAGAAGGTGGCGTTGAAGTTGAATATGACCATGGAGCAGGAGGCGGCCGTAGAGGAGGAGGAGGAGGTGGCTATGGAGGAGAAGGTGGACGTGGAAGAGGAGGAGGAGGTGGCTATGGAGGAGAAGGTGGCCGTGGAAGAGGAGGTAGAGGTGGAGGAGAAGGTGGCCGTGGAGGAAGAGGTGGAGGTGATCAGTGGCAAGACGATATGGAAAAGGGTAAGCATTATATATATGTATATATATATATATATATACTTCTTAAAAAAATTAAGGGAGCAAGAAAAAAATCCAAATTTTTGGGGGATTTTCAACAGGCTGTAACTTGTAGTAAAATGGTCTTACAGAAAATAAACAAAGGCAAATTGTAGCTCTAAGTGTCTAGTTTTTGGATTTGAGCTTGAAAATTTTTTATTAAAATTTTTTGTCGATTAATCTTAAGAAAACCACCGAAAAAAAAAATTATCGAAATTTTTATAGTTCTCTTTTATAATTTACGGACTTGGAAATAGTATATTACACATCTAGGGCAGTAAAATAAATAATGTCTCAGATCACATGTAATTTTTGTCCGAGGTCAATAAACATGTGATCTGAGGCTTTCTTATTTACTGCCCGTGGTGTGTATACTACACTGATAGAAAATTTATGTTGACTCAAGAGATATTTTGTTGATCTAAGAATTTATTTTGGAAGACAAATGATTATTTTGCTTTAAGAATTTCTTGTCTTGATTTAGATTTTCTTGGCTTAAGATCTATATTATGTTCAATCGATACATTTAAGTTTTTCAATCAGAATAACATTGTCGTTTAAAAAACTTAAAATAATTCATCTAAGTGAATTTCAAAAACTAAATAGTCTTTAATTGTTATACCAAATAAAAATTATTTATTGGAAATAAGTAAATTAATGAATGACTCAAAAAAAAAGCCATTCTTAACACAAGTCGGTAACATGTTGAATCAATGTTATCACCTATCTTGAACCAAGAGACAAAAATTCTTGAAAGAAATATATCTATATCTAGTTTCAAGAGTTCAAGTTTTGAAGGAAAAAAGTTTTTTGAATCAAGATTATTTTTCTATCAGTGTATTTTTCTCCTCGACGGAGGCGGAAAGCGGCATTTTCATTTAGCGCAGCGGGCTTATATTATTTACATTACTTATATTATTATATTTTACAGATAAGATGCAATGTAAAAGAGGGAGCAATGGAGGGCAGAAGCGGAAGATGAGGAATGAGGCCTACAAAGTCGTGCATCGTTATTTGAAGAAATTTAAAAATAACAATGAGAATGATGATGATAATAATGATGATAAACGTTTTCTTTTCCGTGCAGGCCCAAGTTTTCATTTTTACAATTATTAAATTTTTTTTTTGTATATTTTTAATAAACATCCTTTATTTTATTTTAAAAATTATTTATTGAATCAGTTAATTTTGAGCTCTTAGAGCTCAAAGGGATGGCTCTTTTATGCTTTTGAGCTCTTCGAGCTCAAAAGTCTGATGTAAGTTTCACAGAACACTTTTTTTTGAATTTTCAAACCACAATCACTTTAGAATGAATTTATCTATTTTCACGCAATTGGCAGCATTTGACGCAGTTTTTTCAGCCTCATTAGGAATGTTTGAGTTTGAATTGATCGAACTAGGAATTTTGGAGCAATTTCGAAAAAACAGTTTTTTCGGTTTTCTTTCGTTCACGATATCTCTCGAACGAATAAACTGATTTTGACCAGATTGGAGGCGATAAACGTGGTTTTTTGATGTCCAAAGCTGATAAGTTTTTTAAAAATCAGTACAACCGTTTAAAAGTTATTCCAAAAAAACAACATTAGAAAAAATTTTTTTTCGTGGTTATTTTGAGATTTCTCAAAATTGACTTGTCCGAATAGATCTATATTGTATTCAAAATCAAAGTTTGGTCAAGCCCTTTCGAAAGATACAAACCGCGATGAAATTGGTTTAGGCGTTCAAAAGTTATAAGCGGTTCACATACTTTTACACACACACACACACACACACACACACACACACACACACACACACACACACACACAGAAAAACGGTAGAAATCATCAAGTTGAGAGTCGGAGAACAAGAAATCACATCACAACCATTTATCCGTTATCTGGGAGTGATGCTGGATGCACGACTCAACTTCAAACAGCAGGTGGAACATGTCAGTGCCAAAGCGTCAGTAGTGAGGGCTAGTCTCGCACGGCTGATGCCTAATATCGGAGGCCCAATGCAGAGCAGGAGGCTACTATTGTCATTAGTAGTCACATCAGTGCTCACTTACGGAATATCCATTTGGGCTGATGCACTGGAAACCCAAGAATCATGGAGAAAAGCTGGACCAATATACCGACTGAGTGCCCTACGAGTAGCTAGTGCCTTCCGCACTATATCAGAAGAAGCAGTGTGCGTCATTGCTGGAACCCTACCTCTTAGAGTTCTAGCAGAGGAAAGACGGGCCCTTTACCAACGAAAAAGGTCAACTGCACTGAGCCCGGAAGAACTTAGAATTAAAGAACGGCAGAAGAGCATAGGCCGATGGCAACTACAATGGGATACTGCAGAGAAGGGTAGGTGGACGCACCGTCTCATACCTCGGGTCGACATTTGGCTTAACCGGAATCACGGTGAGGTCAATTACTATCTTACGCAGATGTTGTCGGGACATGGGTGTTTTCGAGAGTATCTACACCGCTTTAAGCACGATGACTCTTCGGAGTGCCCGTCCTGCCCAGGAGCTGCTGAAGACGCGGAGCACGTCTTCTTTGTATGTCCTCGTTTCGATCCACAGCGTGAAGAACTGGAGAGGATCCTGAACCAGAGAATGCAACCAGATTCACTAGTAGAAGCAATGTTGTCATCAGAAGCTGCCTGGAACGCTACCAACACGTTTGCAACAGAAGTCCTTAAAGACTTGCGTTCCACCGAAAGAAAAAGAGCAAATAGCAGAAGATAGAAGGAAGATAGTTAACACCTTAGCCACCAGAAGGAAGAGCAGTAGCTAGATCCTCCCTT
>NC_058163.1:10622690-10628370 GCF_020080835.1 Cotesia glomerata
TAAAGCATAGACTATGTGGCGCGCGCAAGCGCGCGCCTTTAAGCGCGGTCACGTTGTTTGAATATGATAATAATATAACTAAATCTGAATGCTGAGAATAATCATGAATATAAAAATGGTGTATTCGGAAGAATGTTCAATTACAAAAATATTCATAAATAATCCTCGATTTCTTTTATTGTCATACATATTGAAACTTAAAAATTAGTGTATCGGAAAATGTTAGTTAGGAAAGGTAGAAACTGGAAATAAAGACAACTGTAAAATTAACATGGAAAATTTCAGTAATTTTTCTTTAATTTGTAAACATTTTATTACTTTTTGACACATGAACCTATTAAACCTCATAATTTTCGAATAGAAAAGTGACAATTATGTTAGTAATTTTAATGGCTGGCATTTTGAACATAGCAGTGAATGTATTTTAAAAAATAAAATTAATTTTCTAATCTAATGACGTTTAAAATAAATTAAGGTTATATACATACATTAGGAGAAAACTTATTATAAAGTTATTAATATGATTAGAAAAAAAAAATATCATGAACGAATTTTGTCAATGAATTGAAAAATTTTAGGTCGAAAGTTTTTTCCTAGATGTTAGCACTGGCAGTAAAGAAAAGTATGACAAATGTTTCTAAACATGTCTTATTTCGAGTGAAGGATCAACTGCATGAGTTCATATTTAGAAATTTTCACAATGATCTTGGTGCAGTTGAATGCTGACAAAGTTGTGACGCGCCTCGATATTTTATATAAATTTATATAAAAATTACATTCTTAGTTATTAAGAAATAAACTCAGAAAAGAATCCAGAAAATATTACGTGTGTGAGAAAAGACAGCCGCTTGCGCAGCCTACTCGAGGAACGAAAGAGAAGAGAAAGAGAGACTGGCGAAAGGCGCCGGAGACCAGCCGGGAAGTAGCTGTGGGAAGCAGCCGGGGAATCACAGTAGCGGGGGAGACGCGTAGTTCGCGCGCGCTCGCCAAAGTGAGGGCAACGGTGTCGCTCAAATGGTTCGCCCGCAGACTCTTGCTTTCTAAGAAGTATTATAAGCAATTTTTCTGAGCAGTTTTTGTCCCAAGGTATCAGCTTGAGCTTCTGAAGCAGAGTGAGGTACACTTACAGAAGAGGTCTTGAGTGCTTGTGTTGTACCAACAGAATAGAAGGATATATCCCCCTTCTATATTAATCTGTCCTCACCAGTAGATCTTTTTGTACCAGAGTCACGACCTGAGGTACTCGGGTCACCGAATAGCTATTGCACGGTAAGGGGGCGAGGCTGTGGTTCATAGTCTGTCGTTCATCGTACGAATATCTGGGGGATAAAAGCTAGGAGGGTTGGCGACTCCTGGACTTGGAGAGGTACTCCTCGTCGGAACACCCTAGGGGAGATACGGCTGGGCGTCCGAGGTACTTGACGAAATCCCGGTATCTCTATATTGTGGACAAGCCAGGCCTCTCTTGGTTTGATAGGGGAACTGGCAAGGGGAGGGAGTTAAGATGAATCCGCGGACGCGACGCGAAGTCCTCAATGTAGGCTGCAAGTAGGTTACAGCTTGTCCCAGTAGTATTTGTATATTATATTTGTGAGATAAAAGTTAAAGATAATACGTATTGTTTCTTTAAGTGAATTGAATATTGTATAATTGTATCTTGGTTTGCAATAATGAATTTGATTTGATTATTATTTTTATGAGTTTTGATGAATAAATTAACCTGTTGGAATCTGTGTGTTATTATTTGGTTAAGATTAGTTAGTTGTAAGTTTATCTGTGTTGCGTGATCCCCATCCCGACCCTGGACACGGCAGAGCTAGAGCACAGGGGAAGACGTGTTCATCACGACGAGGCTTTAAAACCTTCCGCAACGTCACAAAGTCGCTAATTTATTGAATGAAATCAACGCTTAAAAAGGGTTTGCCTGCTCCATAAATTTAAACACCGAAGTCTTCATAACATCCTCAACATGACAGACATTAAATTCAGTAGAACTTGAAAATATTAATTAATTTTTGTAATTGTTTCTTTTTTCGTTCTAAGTAGATAGATAAAAGTAAATTGAAATATTAATGATTAGAGAACTTAAATTATGCTCTGAAAGACAGATGTGTCTGGGCCAATTTATTAACTTATGGACACGTTCATGTAACTATTTATGTATGATTATGTGGTATGGCCATAAAAAGGTTTATTTATTTTTTATGATTTGTATGCTACCACTTTAGTAAGAGCAGTTCTAGACATAGGCATAGTAACACTTAAATTTGGTGAATTAGAGTAAATGTGATGATTTCTTTTTCTATTTATGTACATTATAGAATTACTTGGAAACAACTTTTGAAATATAAATAAAATTCCACAACAAAAAAAAATCGATGCGGAAAAAACAACGCGGATTTAACACGGGTATTGTATGTGTGTACCTCAAGGATTATAATATGAGTGCAAGCGACAAGCATGCAATTGTAATTTTTAGTAATGTCGATGATAAATGATTTTCCAGTATTTGACAATCATTCCAAAATATCCCTGATAGATTTTTTGTTAAATATCTTTTTAGCGTTAGTAAATATTACTTGTGACGTTGCTGCGGGCATAATGGAATCAGAACTCGTGAGAAATTTTCGATATAAATTATAATGATTACACTAATTAATTTAAAAATTGATGAGAGCTTGAATTTATTAATTGATTGTTTTAATTGTTTATTTTTTCGTTCTAAGTGCATAGATAAAAGTAAATTGAAGTATTAATGATTAGAACACGTAAATTATGCTCTGAAAGACAGATGTGTCTGGGCCAATTTATTAACTCATGGACACGTTCATGTAACTATTTATGTATGATTATGTGGTATGGCCATAAAAAGGTTTATTTATTTTTTATGATTTGTATGCAACTACTTTAGTAAGAGCAGTTCTAGACATAGGCATAGTAACACTTAAATTTGGTGAATTAGAGTAAATGTGATGATTTCTGTTTCTATTTATGTACATTATAGAATTACTTGGAAACAACTTTTGAAATATAAATAAAATTCCACCACAAAAAAAAATCGATGCGGAAAAAACAACGCGGATTTAACACGGGTATTGTATGTGTGTACCTCAAGGATTATAATAAGAGTGCAAGCGATAGGCAAGCAATTGTAATTTCTAGTAGTATCTATGATAAATGATTTTTCAGTATTGGACAATCATTCAAAAAGTATCCCTCATAGATTTTTTCATGCGAAAATTTCTTTATAAACTATATTTTTAACTACTTTATCAAGCTTATCATGAGCTAAAGAGACTGTTAACGCTGACCAAGATCGTACTCTCGAAAAAGCAACGTAAAGTTGACCATGATTGAAAACGTCTTTAATGAGATCTACTCCAATCTTTTCAAAAGTTTGACCTTGGGATTTATTAATCGTCATGCAAAATGCTATCTTAATGGGAAATTGTCGCCTTTTAAAAGTAAAGGGATACGTATTTTCACAATACAGTGTCAGCCGATTTATAAAAACAATTTCTCCAGCTTTGTCGCCTGTTAATATTTTGCATCTCAAGACATTCACGCCTAATTCCAAGACCATCAGTCTTGTTCCATTACAGAGTCCTTCACTCAAGTTTAAATTTCTAATCAACATTACTATAGAGTATTGGCGTAATTGAAGTTCATATGGCGGAAAATTGGGTGGATTCAAAGTATTTAAGTATTCGGGTAAAACTGCATCATCCATGTTCCCGTTGTCACAATTCTCAGTACTGTCAACACCTGTATAATTTTTCTGGGTTGAAGGATCCAATAGTTCAACTACTTGTTTATTTATTTCATCAACATCTACATTTCTTGCGGATAGAATGACAGCAGATGTTAATTGATCATAACGTTTATCTCTGATCATTTTTCCGTAAATATTTTCTACAATGTCATTATTGTTCGATGTAAAACACGAGTCAGGAAGATTTACTTCATCATTCAAATTATTGACGGTTCCATCGCCGATATTTAATAAAAAGTTTACGAATTGTATTTCTTCCGGTAACGCTCGCATATTCTGTGTCAATGAAAATTGATGAAAATTTTTCCATAATGAACTAAATTTAATAGAAAGATTGACAGTTTCGGTTCGAGTTGCATGAGGTTGTACTGGAAGTAATTGGCGAAAATCACCACCCAAAATCATTAATTTTCCGCCGAAGGGCATTTCATTATTCATAATATGACGTAACGTACGATCTATTATTTCCAAAGCATATCTAGGCGACATTGGAGCTTCATCCCAAATAAAAACGTCAACATTTTTTAAGTATTCACCTTGTTTCGAATTTGGTTTAATGCGTGAAGAAGAATCAGAGAACATTGGAACGGGCAAGCCAAACGTTTTATGAACAGTTTTTCCGTTTGGTAATAGGGTTGCGGCAATGCCCGTATAGGCCATAGTACAGACGTTTTTATTTTCTTTTTTCAAAATTTGACAAAGAGTGGTATAAATAAAAGTTTTTCCGGATCCACCGGGTCCATCTATGTAAATGCAATTAGAAGAAGTAAATTGCCTTTCACCGTTAATCGAGTTTAAAATGTAATCAACTACTTCCTTTTGACGAACATTGAGTTTATTGTAATAAGTCTGTGGATCGTCCAAGTTGTTAGTTTGTAACGATTCACTACTTAGTAATGCTTCATCGATTTCACTAATCTGAATCATACTGGGGAAATCTGAAAGACTGTAGCCTTCACGATTAAGCATAGAATTAATAAAAACGTACGCTTTTTTCTCTCCTTCTTCTACTCCAAAACGTCTGTTATAATCTTCAGACATAGATTTTTTAAACTCGTTCCATAACTCTTCCGGTCGAAGTGGTTGACAATGGATTAACATACGAACAAATAAACAACGTAATTGTCGTGGCATCATCCATACTATTGCTTCATTTAAAGTTCTTCTCCACTCTTGATCGTCTTCTATAAGTCCTGCTGTTAAACACGCAGACGTGAAAGTATCACAAAGTATTCCATTTATTGTTCTGAGATCTTCAAAACTTCTAGCACCTTTCCTGTGAATTAATAATAATCTAAGATGAAATAATTCAACTTGAGCAGGACTAATTGAATACATACGACCAATAACGTTAAGATGTTTTTTCGTGGTTGCCAACTTGTAATTTTAGTCTCATTGTCTTTTTTAAAAACATAATGATATGGGATATCTCTATAAATGTATTGGCGAGCATTCGAATCACGTTCATTCAATTTAAAATAATCTATCAACATAGATTGTTTCTGTAAAGCTTCTCGAAGTTCCTCATTGTTACAATCATCGTTAATGGTGATACTTTGTTCATTTGGTAAGTGTACTTTACAGTAGACTTGGATTAATAGAATGACTTTTGTTCTGAAGATTTTTTGATAAAATGCGCCAAACAGCTTCAACAGGACCAACATAGCGAGCATCAACAAAATCACGTACTTCGTCATGATCTTTAACATTGTTCAAATTTTCAGAATCATGAGAATTAGAAGACGAATGAGTTTCTTCTCTTACTGATTCTTCTCTAGTATTCGGTACACTTCCATTTTTATTGTTATTCCTGCTTTATCGTGGCCTTTGTGGGTATATTTAAATAAATATTTAACAGCTGTGACAGAGCATGCAACTTCTGATTAATATGATCAATTAAAAGTTTGT
>NC_058163.1:10628470-10640831 GCF_020080835.1 Cotesia glomerata
AGCAATATATTAAATAATTGAATTCTGGAATACCTTAAGAATTTTTGTCATTATCGATAAATTGATTCAATTATTATTAAAACTGAATTAATTTATAAGATATTGAAAATGAAATTAATTTTTTTTAATTTTACTAACTGCTTTTTAATAAATTCATTTTCTGAAGATATGTGGTCGGCAGATATATGATTTACCGGCATTTTTAAACTGTTCGATAAAATAATTATCAGCTTAAAAAATAGTATTTCCACTAAATTTCTTTGTTTAAATATTCTTAATAATTTGATCTTCAAGTTGTTGTAGTATTTAATTCGTTCATCTTGAATTCCATATGTTTATTTAATAATATATTAAAATAATATTTTTATTTTTTTGTTCAAATATAAATTCGTTTTATTACTTTATTCGGATACTATTAAATATTTCAAGTTAATAAAAAAATCTTGATTTCTGAAATTGTAACATTGAACAAATTTTTAAATTTTATAATTTTTAATTTGTTATATTATAATTTTTATTGGATTCACATTTTAATTTTTTTTTTTTTTTTTTTTTTAAGCAAATATCTTCATTTATACATATACCTATAACAGTATTATGAGTTATGCCTGATTTTAGTTATAAATTTTAAATTAATTTAAAATAAAGAATTTTTTACCTTCGATGAAGTACAGTCGAAATTAAAATATATATATAAATCCGTAAACACCATTTAAGAATTAAGTATGTGTAAATGTAAAAAATACAAATATTTCACGGTACTTTATCTGTATACAACATTATCTTCAAATCATAAGCGCTGGACATGAGATTGAAAAAAAGAAATATGAATGTCGTATTATCATTGATACTTTCATACGTTACATATTGAACAGAATTAATGATTGTACTATAATGTCTCTGAAAATAATTGACATACAGCACATGAGTTGAGGAGCTACACTGATAGAAGGATTTCTCAGCATTAAAGATGATTTCTTTGTATTTAAGAAATCATTTCTTAACGAACAGTATTTAAGAAATATTTATTATTATTTAAGAAATGATTTCTTTCTAGTCAATAAACAATTTTTGATGGTTAATAGATATTTATACATATATATATATACAAATATTTATTAACCATCAAAAATTTTTTCTTGACTTGAAAGAAATTATTTTTTAAATAATAAAAAATATTTCTTGAATACTAAGAAATATTTCTTAAATATTAAGAAATGATATTTAAGAAATGATTTCTTAAATACAAAGAAATCTTCTTAAATGCTAAGAAATCCTTCTATCAGTGTATGAATAAAATAGATATTCAACAGAGAATTTCATAAGAATGTTATTTTTAGCAATTTAAAGAAAAAAAATTGATTAAATTCAATTTCTCTTTGTTACTATAAAGATTAAATTGATTTTTAGAACCTCTAAATATGCGCCATTTAACTATAAAACAAGTAACCATTCCCTCACTGTTATTCAATTTTTAAAAAAGTCGAATAAAGAAGTTAAATTTCTTAGTGTATCAATGATACATATATTATTTTTTTTTTCTAATCCAATGTCAAGCGTTTATGATTTAAATTATTGCTGGGTAAAAATATAAAATAGACGCCAACGATTTTAAGTATAAGATAATCCTTACGCATAGGCATTCTGTTTACATATAGATTTTATGTGTAATATATCAGTGATATCGTTGTGTGAAATTTAGCTAGTATAAAGATTTTTCTATTTAAAAAAAAAAAGAAGAAATTAATTTAAGTCGTTGAGATATAAATTTAGTAAGTTTTCAATTTATCGACAAAATTTATGTGGAATTGTACTATACCTTTATGGTTCTTAAAAGCTGGATAATTTTTACTGTTAAAAAAATTTACTTATATATATATATATATATATATATATATATATATATATTAATGAAATATTTCTGGAATAATAATATATGATCAATATTTTTATGCGTAATTATTGGAATGCACATAAATTTTGTAATTGGAATTAACCTGCTACAAATATTCTCTGCGAAATACGTACTTTAGACATGAAGTGTAAATAGAGAGGCTGGTGCTCCCGAATGTGCGGCCAGGTCGTGGGTAGGAAGTTCCCTCACCATGTTATTTCGCCTTAAGTGGGAGAACTTTTTACCCACGATCTGGTCGCACTGCCTCTCGACGCTTGGTGCCGTTTTCTCGATGCTGTTTTATTTGAAGTGTTAACATTTGTCTGTAAAGAATGACCCTACCACTCGTGGTGGGCGTGACTTACACAGCATACGAAGTATGCGTGATGCACCAGAATATAACATATATGGATAAAATTAATTTGATTTCATTCGAATGATTAAATGAAATTAATTTTTTTAATTTTACAAATGGAACTTTTATAAATATATTCTATGAAAGTGGTTTACGGGTATTTTTCAATTGTTCAATAAAATGATTGTTGTTTTTAACAAGTAAAAGGTTTATTATTAAGTAAAGGTAAAAAAATATACTTGTTATGTGTTTGAAAATTGTCAAATGTTTACTTTGAAATTATTTAAATTAACGTGAATTGTGGTATCTTCATAAATTTTTATTTCTTGTACTGACTGACAAAAAATTGTTTTTGATAGTTACAATTTGTTTCGGTAAGAATTTTTAAAAATAAAAAAAAGTTTTTAAAGTAAAAAATTTTTCATGTGTATTAAAAATTGTTTCTTCTCAAAGAGCTCAAAACTTCGTAATATATCAGTTCTGAAGCTTTTTTAGGTCGTACAAAGCGAAAAGTTTCAGGGATGGCCTGCATCAGGGTCAACCGTTCCTGATTTTTTATTCTTCATTTCACTCTGAGGTAATAACTTATTATTATGATGATATAATCTTATACTCTTTTTTTTAAATTAATTATATCTATATTTTATTATCAATCGCACTGCAATACTTTACTACAACACAAATTAATTGTCACTGTTTTCATGTCATTAGTTATAAATTTTATTGAAATTAAATTTGTAAGGGCCAATTTTTCTATCCGAGATAAAATGTAATCCAGGATTACATTTTTTTTACCAGTATATCTATATACATAAAATATATAAATAGATACATAAGATGTAGTTTAACGATTCTTGATAAGACTTTTATCCCGAATTGAAAAACTGGCCCTAAATACTTTTTAATTTTTAAATTTATGATGTTAGTAAAAGAAAGTACACAGAAAATAAATTTTAACGTTTAAGTACATTAATGAAAGTGAAAATTATCGCATATGGGTATACTTTCAGATTACTATTGATATTATAAAAATATCGACGAGTGACTAATATATAGGTATTAATAAAATAGTAATTTCTTTCAAAGATTTTTTTTTACTAGAAATAAAGTGCTAAGATTGCAAATATAAATCATCTGTTATTTGCCTGTGTAAATTAAATTGTGAAGAAAAAAAAATATTTGTTTAACGTAACTTAACAAATAATAAAATTTTATTCATTGATTATAGTTATTTCAGTATTAGTTTAATGAACATAATAAATTTAATTGTTATGTTTGAAACTGTTTAAATGATTAAACGAAGCTCTCGTTTTAAATCTAAAAATTGTAATTGGAAGTCAAATAATAAATACGTAGTTAATAAATCATTTTTGTTTGTTAAATCTTTGAAATTAAAACAGAAAAAATAATAAATTACACTCAAAAAAAATTTAAAACTCATTTATAATATAATTCCAGACATAGTAACCACTAACATTCAAATAACCATAGCAAAAATTTCAAAACATTAATTTGCCTTAATGTTTAATTTTAATTTCTTCTGTTGTCTATGACATAACTCAAGTTCAATAACTTGCCATTATCAATTTCAAGAATTCCCTTTAACTTTCAGTTGTACCAGATAAAAATCCATAATTGTTTGGAAAATAAATGAATTTTTGGGAGAACAAAGCTATTATTTTAATGAAAATAAACTTATTGTAATAAGAAAAAAAATTTACCGAAATCAATTAATTAATTATTTTCATAAAGAACTTATTTGAAAGATGACTATCCAACCACTTTTATAAAGGTGAAAAATTTTAGTAAAGAAGTTAGATTTTGGTAGTATTAGTTCCGATGTACCTACAAGTTACCATAGTAATAACACAGCACCTTGTATGACACTCATATAAACTCACAGCACCGTACGATGCGCGGCCTTCCAACTATACACTTATATTTTTTCAAATTTTCTACATGTGGAATTTTTATTTCAGACACACCGACATAAACTGGTTCATTGTGTGCGTCATGCGCGAGACCCAGGGGAGAGGGCAAATGCTACCCACGATCTGGCTGCGCATTGAGGCATACAATAGAACAGCGCAAAGCATCGAGAGCACCAGTCTCTCTTGACTGCTCTTGACACTCCATTGAATGTACTTTGCAGGGAATATTTGTATCGTGTGCTTACAGAAGGTAATAAGTGAATCTCTTTTTTTCAAAAAAGCTTTAATTTATATTGTTTTGTAACTATATTAATTAATAATTTAAAATTTGATTTTAAATAGATAAGTTGTCAAAATCTTAAAAATGACTGAGGAAAGCAGACGGAATAAACGCAAGTCGCGAAAACGACCTGATTGTGGCAGCGTTGTTTCGCTTCCTGATAGAATTTTCGAAGGATTCAAATACCGTTTTGGCAAAACGCTGAAAGATGGAACTCGGTAAGTCTTTCTTTCAAATAATAAATTAAAAAATGAATAGTGTTTAAAATAGTAAGAAGAAAGATTGTCTTGTCAGTATTTTTACAATTAAAAATCGCGAGACTGCCACCGTCATAGGTTATAAATTAATTTGAATAAATTAATAACATCAATTTATCATTAAAAATGATATATAAATATATTATTATATATTATTTTCGTTCGAAATTTTAATTTCTTTGTTCATGAAAAAAAAAAGAATATTTTACTTTTTTTAATCTCTCAATATACGTGTCTTATAGTTATCCCGGGAATATAACCATTTGTTTATTCCTGCACAATGGATAGATATTCATAAATTATTATATTGAAATCGACAAATAAAAATTAATCGAATGAAATGAATGAAAAACATTATTATTACGGTAAAATTATTCATAGTAATTCAAAATTTGACAATCATTAGATTAGACAACTGTTAATACTGATAATCCACCTATGAATTTTCCAAGATTAATTGAAATTTATGTTACTAAATATTAGAATTAATTATTAATTTGAATTGTTTTATTGTATATAAAATACTTAATTTTTTGAATTTGGTCTGTATTTCAAATAACATATTGAACCATGAATTTAACTTACAAAACGAAAGATTGATATTCAATGATAGAAGGATTGAAGCATTTAAGATTTCTTTGTGTTTAAGAATTCATTTCTTTCGAGGCAAGAAACAATTTTTGAAGGTTAATAAATATATATATATATATATAATATATATATATATATATATATATATATATATATATATATATATATATATATATATATATATAATATATATTGTTTGTTTTTGCTACAATAATTAATATATTACTGAAAATTATCATATTATCCGATTGAAAATTCGTAGTTGTACAAGTAATTGAAATACCGCGAAATATTTTGATAATATAATTAATAATATTTTAATAATATTATTTACAATATTGTAATAATAATATTTATAATATTTCAATAATATCATTTATATTATTTTAATAATATTATTTATAATATTTTAATAATATTATGGCACATTAATAAGTCTACCAGTTACTTATCTACCCCTCTAACACGTCTACCATAACTAACTATACCACTAGACAGCTCTACCAATTGCAAGTATACCAGTTACTTCTCTACCAATATTTAAGTCAACCAATCAGAAAATCTACCCGTTAACAACCTTACCGCGAAACAACTCTACCAGTTTGAAACTCTACCACATGTCAAACTATACCACAACAATCTCTACCGTTAATATCTCTACCGAAATCAATATCAACCATATAAAAGTCTACCATTTTACATCTCTACCAAGTTAATATCTACCAGAAATAACTCAACCACATAACAACTATACCAAAATAAATTTATACCAAAAAATAAGTCTACCGTAATACAGCTCTAACATTTTTTAAGTCTATTAAATTAAAACTCTACCATTTCAAACACTACCAATTTTTTTCAGTAAACAGTGAAGAAAATATTGGTTAACGTTCGTTGGTACAGTAGTGAATCACCAATCTTTAAAAATTATCTAGATATAATTTGAATTATGGCGGCAACTGATAAATCTAATACGATAATTTTCAGTATTAATAAAAATCGGCTTGTTTACTTAATAAATAATAAAAATGAGCAGCTTGCAGTTACTATGCGATTTTATTTGCACATATTTAGAATACTTTTTTTTTTTAAACAGGTAGACGGCTGTATACATACCCACAATTGTTTTTCATTTCTTAGAATTGAGAAAAACAAAGAAAAAATATAAAAAGAAATAATATACTTAATCAAGTACACTCTATAAGTCTAATTATTTTTCATTATGTCAATAAACTATAAATATTGTTATAAATAAAAAAATGATGACAGTAAAAAATATTACACATTTTTATTTTCTACAATTATATATTTTATTATGATTATTAATTAGTTAAGTAATAATTAGATAAAAAATTTTTTAAAAATTACAAGTGCTAATTTTAAAAAATATTTTTTTTTTAATTGTAAATTTAAAAAATAAAAAATCATTTGATATTTTTTGATATTAAACTTTTCAGGATTACCGCTTGGACTTTATCGACTGGTCATTTTATTGATTTTTCATAAAAATCATTTAATTAGATTAATTTATTAATTTATTTAAAATTAAAGTGTTTTTTCGGGATTACTCCGAAATTTTTGGTTCGATCAATGAAAACCTGAAAATGACTTATGAGGATGATAAAACTGCGTCGAATGCCGCCAACCGCGTGAAAATCGGTTCATTTATTCAAAAAATATTGCGATTTGAAAATCAAAAAAATAGTTTTTTATCAAACTTTTCAGCTCGTAGAGCTCGTAGAGCTGAAAAGCATACAAAAGCTATTTTTTGAGCTCGGAGAGCTCAAAATAATACACAAATTGTATTTAAGAGCTCGAAGAGCTCTAAAACGTCATAATTGCAATTTCAAGCGTTTAGGTATATAATTGGCGGGAAGTTGCAGGGATGGCCTTTAGGGTGAACCGTTTTTCTAATTTTTTTTAGCCAAGAAGTTGTTGGAATTTATTTATCTTTAATCCAATTTTAAAAAAATAATTTTCTAGACCTTGTTTATTTTTAAATAATAATAAAAAAAATTTTAAGTTTCTGCCCATTCCAATGATACTGAAATTTAAAGACATTTAATAAATAAATTACAACAAGAAAAATTTGTTTCAATAATTTTATTTTTAAGTTCGAAAAAAATATAAATATAATTGTATCTTTGATGTATCTGTTAGCTCCTGGTGATTGATTTAAGTGCTAAATCTGCAGCATCTTCTGCTAATAGTTTGTCCAAGTTAGACTTCTTAATCTTCAGGACATTTACTTGCAACCTATTAACGTAAAATCAATAAATTTATACTACAAATTATTTATAATATTATTTGTTCAATTATTCAATAAATTATTTATTAAATTATTTAATAATATTTCAAATAAAAACTTACAACAACATCAAGATCCAGCTCAAAATCGCTATCAATAACCGGCCAGTTTTGCTGAAGCACGTCCTTGTCCCTCATAAAAAATCTCTTGCTAAGAAATACTTAGCTGAGCAAAATCCGCTCCACAATTCTGAAGCAAACCTTGGAGTTATTAGGCGCTAGTATTATTATTTGTGTAGCGAGAGTTTTTTCGTACTCCGCACTGTAGGTCAGACAGTTGAGAGAGACTTTCCTGATGCTATTAGTCAGTCCTTGTATTTTGGAAATAGCGACACTCAGCTGCTGAGATCCTATTATGTTCAACGTCACGCCTTTCACGTAATAGTTTCTGCTGTTGCAGAGCTACGCATTGTCTTTTATAAATTCGTCCGTCGTTGGGGTATTTGCGACTTCTTTCAGTAATTTAGTCTCGCGACGCTTTAAAAATTGTCGGATTGTCAGCCACAATCTTTGCTGCCAGTTGGAAATTTCATGGAACGCTGAGGAGAGATAAAATTAATCTTTAGTAATTTAATTAAAAAATGAAAAAAAAATACATAAGTTATAGAAGAAAATTATTTTAAATAAGTAACTAATAAAAAAATTTATTTTTTTTCAACTCCATTCAATTTGATAAAAAAAAAAATATAATAAAATATAATTTTGGTTTATTAAATTGATGACTTTTGTTAAATTGTACGTTACTTTCTTAACTATTGACGATTTTAAAGATATAAGCTCATCCCGATGTTACACACTGACAAAAATTTTAACTTGACTCTAAAGCAAAAGTCTTGAACCAAGGACACCAATTGCAAGAAAATGAATTTCTTGAGTCAAGAGGAAAAATTCTTGAATCAAGATAGATTCTCTTGAATTAAGAAAATTATCTTGACTCAAGAATTTTTCCTCTTGGCTCAAGAAATTCATGTTCTTCCAATTGGTTTTCTTGAGTCAAGTCAAAATTTCTATCGGTGCACACATCAAGAGCTTTGATTGAAGTACCCACATACATTTTTGATATTATATTTTTCATATTTATAAAATACATGTAAATATATAAAAAATTGATGTGGGTACTCAAATGAAAGGTCTTGATGAATGCAACATCGGGATGAGTTTATATCTTTAAAAATGTCAATAGTTCATAAGAAATAAGGTCATTTCTTAATTAGGTATCTACAGATAGAGCATTTTCGTATAAATGAAAAAAAAAGATTTACTTGCATCCGACCAATTTTTGCTGGATATTAACCAGTCTCTTAATGTTGAACTGACCTCGTAGCCTCCTATTTTCCACTCTTCAGCCTGTTTCATTGATTGTTGACGCTTTTGTTGGAATTCTTCAAGGGTTAGTCCTTGTAATTTGGTTAAATCGATGCCGTTATTAACTCAAAAAGCTGCATCTTCTTCGGAATAACCTGGAAAAATAATATTATTAATATATTGGTACAAATTTTAGATTGTTTTTTTTTTTTTTTTCAATCGAAATTTTATAAAAAAATTGTAAAAATAAAATTTTGCTTCATAAAATAATAACTATTGTTAAATTAAACTGTACTTTCTTAAATATTAATGTTTTTGAATATATAAGCTCATCCCGGTGTTACATTTATCAAGAGCTGTCATTTGAGTACCCATATGCATTTTTAATATATTTTTCATGTGTAGATATATACAATATATTAAATGTATGAAAAATCTCAATAGTTCACAAGATATAAGATCTTTTCTTAATTATGTATCTAGAGATGGAGCATTATCGAGTGTAGCCTAAATACTAATCATATAAATACACTGGCCACAAAATTTTAAAATAAATTAAGGTTTATAAAATATAATTCTAATAAAAATGAATTACCTGGAATTCTTAATCGATTATCTCTAAGCTGAGAAAATTCAAAATTTTTCATTAAATAAACTGGAATTTCCTTTACTATTAAACAGATTAAAAGCCGCAGCATCTAAGAACACAGTTTCCAACTCCGGATCATCAAAATTCTTAATCCTAGATTTTGCTAAAAAATTATCTCTAGACACAGCAACAAATTTAGCATGTTCAATAAACTCAGGCCTATCTGTCGAGATATTGAAGCTGTCAAGCTTTCTAGGCAAATTAGTAACCAGCTTAAAGTCCAAGGAAGTTCCAGTGCACTCTCCAATCCAATTTTTTTGAATTTTAATAATATCCCGCCACTCTTTAAGCATTGGCTTATCAAGGACTTGGTAAAGGCCGTGGTGCGAATGAACCACGGCTTCAAAAGTTTCCTCTGAACCTTAGCACCAGAGCGCCAGGAGTTTCCGTTCGGATCTACCTGCTCATCAGCGAGCACAGTCTCGTCCACGGGATCCCAGTTTACAAAGGACTGCTTCTGATAAGCCAACGCGTGGTCAAATAATTTGAGGAATCTCACTCCTGGATCCAGCGGTAGTACTCCGGATGGCAAGTTGCTAATTCGTAGTCCCAGAATCTTCAACTGGGTCTTCATGTTCGAGATGTTGCTCTCGGTCCACTTATGGGAGTCAATCTTCCTCTCCAAAGCCACGTTTTCGGTTGGGAGGCCAAACGCGTCCCAGCCCATTTTACGATGGATTTCATTTGTCATGTTCGACTCCCGGAATATTTATTTAATTAATTAAAAAGATTGTAACAACTAGTAAATTTTTTTATAATTAATTTAATAGATATTTAATAATTTTTAGATTTTTATTTTAACAAATACAATATTGACATGTAAAAATATTAAAAAATTTTAAATGCAATTTTTTTAAAGTAATTTTTCAGAAAATATTATTTTATTGAATGAAATTAAAAAAATATCAAGTTAGTTTTAATTTTTTTTACCAATCAATTATGTTAAAATAAAATACTTAACAATTTTTATGACATTAAATTTAGCTCCAACTTAACAATTTTTTAATATTCTTTAATAAATTCTTTTAAAAAAATTGCATTTTTAATTTTTTTTTAATTTCTAAACGTCTAATTTTACAGCTATAAAATTATTAAAAATTTTTTTAATAAATCAATTATGACAAAAAAAGATTATTAAAAGGTTGATTTAGTTTTTTTTTGATAGTTTTAAATTTGTTAATCTGTACTTGATCTTTTATTTTTCTTCATGTCATATTTTTGATTCATTTTTAATTTCCTATATACCAAAACTGAAAAAATATTAAAGATCAGAAAAATTTTTTAAATTTTTAAAAATAAAAAAGTATCAAAGTTTGTTGAAACTGAACAGTGTAATAGCCTTTTATATCAACCAACGGGGGATAAGCTTTACCAGCAGCTTTCTCACAAACATCTTTTAATGCTATTTGATATTTAGGCACATTTTACACGATCCAGCCATCGTACATGCAATTACTTTTTAATTTAAGTAGTGTACACTATACGTGTACTTTCAATGCGGGAGCGACAAATTGGGCAGGTCGGGAAGAAAGCTTGATTTTCTTGCAACTGACGTTCATTAAAGTATTGCATAGTGGTATTGCAATCTATGCATAAACATAAGTGGTAGCATGGCAGCACTACTATTCTTGATAATTCAGTGAGGCAAATTGAGCAATTGCCTTGATTCACTACCACAGCTTCACGAGCATCATCTTCATTGTCTTCTGGTTGCGCAGCTTGTTCTGGTTGCGGAGCTTGTTCTTGTTGCGCAGCTTCTCCTGGTGGCGCAGCTTCTCCTGGTGGCGCAGCTTCTCCTGGTGGCGCAGCTTCTCCTGGTGGCGCAGCTTCTCCTGGTAGCGCAGCTTCTCCTGGTGGCGCAGCATCTTCTTGCAGATTTTCCAAGTATGGAATTGTTAAATCTTCATTGGTAAACAGTACATCTGTAAAATTATCATTTGTTTAAAATAAATTTTTTTGTTATATTGGTTATGTTTATATACTAGACAGATTTCTTCATTTATGAAAGCTGCAATTTCTTTAACTGAAACTTTCAATGCCCATTGCAAATTTTTTTTTTTATAACAATTTATTTATTTTTTCGAACTTGATATCTAAAAAATTGTCTGTTAAATTCAGTTAAATCATCAAACACTATGTAATCAAACAAAAATGATATTTAAACCTCAAGTTATTCATCAATCTGTATTGTTAAATTGTATTCTTTTTTACTTTGTCAAAATATACCTTAAGTTAAATATTTATTAAGTTATAAAATATTGTAAATTAAGCATCAAATATGTAAAATATATTAATTTAAATGTAAAATTTTCTTTTGCCATTTGGCCAGTTAAGGCTTTGGCATAAATAAATGCAATTTTACAGAGCGCCCAGCGCAGCGGGTGATTAACATCTAGTAATTTATAAATAAAATTATACATTACCACTTCTAATCATTTCATTGGAAATTACGTCCGTTACTTCCTTCTTTAGCGTTGCTTTGATAAAAGCTTCGACTGTGAAGCTATAAAAAAAAAAAAAGAAAAGAGAAAAGTAAATTATTTAATATTGACTGAAATAAAAAGAGATAAGTATATTAAATTTTACATCATTATTATAAACTTACGCTTCTTCCAACAGGTATTGTCTGAGGCGCGATAGCTGTAACAATTCCTTTTTTGGCTTCGCAAAGCTACTGGCTCCAGTAATCCATTCTTCTTCCTGTACTTTTATTATTTCAACTGCATTTCCTAAAATAAAATTTATTATTATTTTTATTATTTTTATTATTATTATTTTTATTATTATTATTA
>NC_058163.1:10640931-10648282 GCF_020080835.1 Cotesia glomerata
CTGCTGACTTATTGAATTTCTTTGACACTAGTGCAGAAAACTACAAACGAGCATGGGAATTATTAACTGAAACTTATGAAAAGAAACGCGCTCTTATTGCCAAAGCATTACGATGCGATCATTGACTGTCCTAACGACAAACCCGACTTCGCAAAAAATATAAAACAAATTTGTGAGTTACGTTTTACGTCAAAATACAGCGACTTTAGACGGTTTAGCAGCTCTTAAGAGCGGCGGTTGTGATGGTGCGACTATTTGAGAAAAATTACCGACAGAACTCAGGAAAAGTGGGAGGAAACTTTTAAGAAAGTAACGACGAATTTCCGACAGTTGACAACTTTTGTAGAAATTTTTGACTGACTATTCATTCAAGAGCTAACACACTTAATCAATTTACATTTCATGGTACAAGCTTATCCACTCCTCAAAAGACGTCACTCCGAGACGCCAGAAGGAAACACAAACAAATTTCAGAAGACAGAAACTGACAGTAAAATCATTTATGACAACACACTCGACGAAATGATTTCGTGCTGTGGTAACGATCACCCTCTTTTATAAATGCCCAACCTTTCAAGCATTCTCGATAGACAAACGACCTAGCTTTTGTTAAGGCAAAAGGATTATGTAGAAGTATTGCCTTCAGTACATAAGGAACCGTGTATGGAATTCTAATACCAGATGTAAGACCTGCAAGAAATTCCATCATACCTTATTACATATTAAAATCCTTCTCAACTTCACAATCATCAACTCAGCATCCTCCGAAGAGAGGACATGCTGCCAAATTCAACGGAAACTACTTAGCAAACCAGAATCCCAGTTGAAGAAACTTGGCAGCATGACTGGTCAACCACACTTTTCGCGACCACTTTACGAGCACCGCGATGTCAACTAATGATGAGCACGCTCTCATTCAGATGCGTAATTCGGCTGAAGACACTTTTATACACCAGAAGCTCGTGCGCTTCTCGATACATGTGCTACAGCCAACTTTATTACCGACGAACTAGCAAATAAATTAAAAGCTTCCGAAATGCAGAAAACATGTTCAATTCCTATCGGAGCCGTTAACGGTATGCAAACTTTTTCGAGACACATTGTACAAATAGACTGTAAATCCACTAACGATAAATTTAAAAGATCATTATCTTTCTTAACTATTTCAAAAATTGCAGACTTAAGTCCAAACGAAGTTTTCCCACGAGAATCTATTCAAATACCGAAAACATCAAAATTAGCCGACCCTGAATTTCATCTACAAAAAACGGTTGAAGTACTAATTGGCTCAGGCTTTTACTACTTTATCACTTTTATCGATACGGACAGGAATTAACTTGTCACGCAACGACTGCGACTTAATATTACAAAAAGCTTCCAACTTGGATTGGAGTTTGTTGCAGGGAGTCAATGATGAAAATCATAATCAATCTGTAGCTTTTCAATTAACAGATCTATCAAATCAATTAACGCGTTTTTGGATCATTGAAGATGCCGGGTCTCAAAATTCGAAATCGTTCGAAGAGTCTTCATGCGAAGCTCATTATTAACTTCACACGACACGCGAGACAAGTGGGCGCTATGTAGTACGACTACCTTTTCGCGTAGATAAGGTCGATTTTGGAGATTCCAAAACTCAGGCTTATAGACGTTTTTTATCTTCACAGAAGAGATTAAATGCAGATTCTCATCTTAAATCAGAATACTTTAAAGTAATGCAGGAATATATAAACTTGGGTCACATGATACCGGTATCAGATGAACAAATATCCGGTTATTACATGCCACATCACCCAGTGATCAAGGCTTCAAGCAACACTACTAAAGTGCGTGTTGTTTTTGATGCTTCCATGCCAAATCTGACAAAGGTATACCTCTTTTAAACGGCGCTTTCTATTAACAGGGCCCACTTTTATCCAAGACAAACTTTTACTCATTCTACTCCTCGTTTCCGAACGCACACATACGTTATGACCGAAGCCGGATATCGCGCAAATGTATCGACGAATTCTTATCCCATCCTGGATGATCGTCGCTGGTCAGCGAATACTCCCTATATGTTGACACAGCATCAAAACATTTGAGACTTAATAGAGTCACTCTTCGGAGTTTCGTCCGTTTCTTACTTAAAGGCTATACGCACATTAAGTAAATCAGATGATTAGAAAAGAGTAATTTTCCAAACGCTGCTAAAATTTTAACACAGGACTTATACGTAGATGATCTTTTATCCCTAAATCAATACTCTATCCGAAGCTACAATCATGAGATGAAATTATTTTATTGTTAAGACGTGGGGTTTTGACAATGCGTCCAATCGGGCATTCAGAATCATCTACATATTTTGGATAACTTTGATGAAAGTTAACTTTAGATTTAGATTCAGGTATTGAGGACAATCCAACTTCAAAACTTTCGGAATTGCTTTGGAATTCGGGTAGAGATACATTCATATAATAATAGTCAATTCAATCAGATTTATCTCAAAAATAACAAAAACGAAACATTTTTATCTCAATATTGCAAAAATTTTTCGATCCTTTGGGACTGTTAAAGCCAGTCGTATTAGCTGCAAAAATTATCATCCAAGAATGTTGGAAATTTAAAATTCATTGGGACGTAATTTAATCGGTACCTCAAGAGTTACACTCGCGTTGGATCAAATTCTTCTGAACAATTAAATCTCATTAAAGACTTTTCTATCGAACGTCATATTTGTTCCCCGATGCAGCGAACGCACAATTACACGGTGATTTTGTGACGCGAGTAGGCAAGTATTACGGAGCAAAGTGTTTATAGGCATACGATCAACTGATCAACAAGGACGAGTATTAATACTTTGGTTAGTCATGTGGTGAAATCGAGAGTTTCTCCTCTTAGGGAGAAGTAACGAATCCCAAGATTAGGAATTATGCGCCGCACAATTGCTTTCACGTCTTCTTACAACGAATCGGTGTCAGCATTCGATTTTCCAATTTCTCAAATTGTATTTTGGACGGATTCAACCATCGTCCTTCTCATTTTGTTGAAGCGGTGACCACAATCTCCTCAAGGTCTTCTGAGGCTAATCGAGTCATGGAAATCCGAAATCATTATAAATAAAGTCGAATGGCTTACATGTTCAGGTATTTAAGCATATATTCGGCTGAGCGAAGTTTTATTCAGCTGGACCGAGGATATTTCTTAACTGGTTCAGGCTCATAGTTTAAATTATTGGAAACTTCGATCATATGAATGGCCTATCTCCAGTTTCAATAGAATTGCTATTCATATTAATCGTTGTTGGCCGTCTTCTACATTGTCGCAGGAGTTTACGTAGTCTAACAGTTTAAGGGCAAGTGCTTAGAGGTTGCAGGCCCAGCAGTCTTAGTTTTTGATTCAAAAAATCCAAATGGGTCGCTGTTACGAGTTCCCATCAGCAGGGAGCACAGTCAGGGCCCTCCGGTTGGTCCTAAAGCCTCAGGGCATGGAGCGAGACTTTCAGTTTTCGGAAAAGCAACATCTCTTTTTGTTAAGGCCTTCTGTCATGCAGCGGCCTGTGATCATTGCACTTCGTGAAAACTTGTCATTTCAGACAGTCGACAGCTGCACTTTCGGCGTTTTGCATTGCCGATGGAAATGTCCGGCAGATGTCGGCTGGCCACATCGCCCTGTTTTTATTGGTAGCTGAAATAAGTGCACGACTCTACCGCACTGATTCAGCTGCATTTTCTCATGTAGGAGTGGATTACTTTGGACCTGTATCTATTAAGGAAAAGATGTTTAGAAATCGGACTATTATTAAGGCGTATGGTTGTGTCTTTATTTGCATGGCTACCAAAGCTGTACATCTCGAAATCGTAAGCGATATGACGACTGAGGGATTTTTGGGTGCCTTCGGACGATTTATCGGTCGTCGAGGCGTTCCATCTCATGTTTATTCAGATAATGGAACTAATTTTGTAGGCGCAAACAATGAACTCCGAGAGCTATACTATTTACTTGAATCTGAACAGCATCAGGGCAGAGTTAAGGAATATGCCGTACGTAAAAACATTACTTGGCAATTTAACCCACCATTGTCTCCACACTTGTTGAGATGATTATCTGGAACATCAGAAAGATCATTTTCAGGTAGCATGGTGAGAGGGCGACCAATTAAAACATGAGCAGGTGTCAATGCTAATGGATCGTTAGGATCACTAGATAAAGAGCATAAAGGTCGAGAGTTAAGGATTGATTCGATTTGTACTGCAAGAGTGTTTAATTCTTCGAATGTAAGAATTTGATTTTTTACGACTCGTCTAAAACGATGTATGAAAGATTTGACGGCAGCCTCCCAAATGCCTCCAAAGTGTGGAGACAATGGTGGGTTAAATTGCCAAGTAATGTTTTTACGTACGGCATATTCCTTAACTCTGCCCTGATGCTGTTCAGATTCAAGTAAATAGTATAGCTCTCGGAGTTCATTGTTTGCGCCTACAAAATTAGTTCCATTATCTGAATAAACATGAGATGGAACGCCTCGACGACCGATAAATCGTCCGAAGGCACCCAAAAATCCCTCAGTCGTCATATCGCTTACGATTTCGAGATGTACAGCTTTGGTAGCCATGCAAATAAAGACACAACCATACGCCTTAATAATAGTCCGATTTCTAAACATCTTTTCCTTAATAGATACAGGTCCAAAGTAATCCACTCCTACATGAGAAAATGCAGCTGAATCAGTGACACGTGCACTTGGTAAGTCAGCCATTTTACCATGCAATAAAACTGGGCGATGTCGAATACAGTCGACACATCGCCTTACTATTCGACGGACTTGATTTTTTCCATCGAGCAACCAGAACCTATGTCGGATAATGTAAAGTGTACTCTGAATACCAGAATGATAAGTTTTCGTGTGTGTTTCACGAATTATTAGATCTGTCACATGGTGAGCAGAAGGTAACAAGATAGGATGTTTTTCTGTAAAGGAAATAGGAGTGTGTTTTAGACGTCCACCAACTCGAAGAAGACCATGCTGGCCTATGAAAGGATTAAGACCCCTTAACCGGAGATTTTTTGTTTCCCCTGTCTCCCTTATTTGTTCGATTTCGTAACTGTATTGTTCGTTTTGAATCAAAAGCAGTATTTTCGTTTCTGCTTGTAATTTTTCTGTAACCTCTAAGCCTTTGCCCTTAAACTTGTTAGATTTACGCATGCGCAAACAGTATGCGATTGAATGTATAAGAGTTGTGTAAGAAGAGAAACGTTGAAACATGTCTGTGCAGGTGGCAAATAGACAAGTGTTTTTTCTAAGACCGGGTAATTCAGATGGAATTGTTGAAATGGAGATAGGCCATTCCTTATGATCAAGTTTGAGCCAATGAGGACCCTTAAACCATAATTTGTTAGTTAAAAATTCCGCAGGAAGTTGTCCCCTGGATAAAGCGTCAGCCGGATCCACAGATTCGGTAGAATCTGGCGCCAAGTTCTGTTCAAATCCGTTGTAAACGGAGCGCCAGACTACCGAGTGTGTTTACTGTAAGCAGAACGGTATTTCGAGGTTGCAAAATTTTATTTAATTCTACGGTACTTCTTGTTCCTAAATTTTATATTATAACAGTAATTCATACTTTATTTTACTGATATCAATTAATTATATTCAATTATAACAATTAATCTACTTGAAATTATTAAATTTTATCAGCACAAACTATAGCAAGCTCAAAAATTTCGATCCTGACTTTTTTTCGATGTAAAAAGTGACATGCCACAGCCCAGATAGCAAAATGACGTATTAAGTTATTCCGAATGAGCTCAGATTTCTGATTTGGACGTCAGAGTCTACGTCTAAAAGGCGTCTTTAAGACCTTCTGAAGAGGTCGAATGCGCCACTTATTGTAGACTTTAAGAACTCATCAAAACGAGCTCTTAAAGAGCTCTTTTTTCTGAACTCGCACAAATGAATGATTTTTTATCTCTATACGCTATTATAATGATAACAATAATAAGAACACAACAAAAATAATATTAATAATAATAATAATAATAATAATAATAATAAAAGTAAATTATGAAAAATAATTCAGAGTTTCATGAAGCACCGATGCTGATTTTGAATGTTTATTATTTTAGTTAGACTTAATATTGTCGGTTTAGAGAGAGAAAGTGAAAATCGCAATTGCCGTAACTAAGATTCGAACCCAAGTCGCGCGCGTACTAGATTGATACCTAACCCCCTACGCTATTCAAACGATATGTCGTTACACATCTCATTATTCTTATAAGCTAAGTTTATATAGTGATGAAATGTTGCGATCATTGTCTATATTATTTATTCTATTTGATACTGTGTATCGATAGAGAAAAATTAACTCTTACGAATATTTATATACTAAAAAATATTCAAAAGTCTACCTGTAATATTTTTTTAAATAGTCTATATAAATTTTGTTTACTTTTCACAATATAAAATCTAATAGATAAATTAATGAATATTAAAAATTCAACAATAATTAATAAGTATATAGTTATAAAATATCGTTAAATTCGAATAAAATGTTTAAAATTGATACATGCAAAGTACTCCTTAAATGTAGAAAGTTCACATAATTTTTTCAGATTAGAATCCAATTTTATTATTTTATCTAAATTAGTTTGATTACGAACCAGATTTTAACATTATTGCCGATTACTTCATAATATAATTAAAAATTTTTGAAAAATTTAATTAACCTGGATTAAGAGAAATGAGTTAACCTATGCCAAGTATATATCTATATATTAATCTATTCAAATTGTTTTAAATCATTTAATTCGAATTATTTTTAATCATTTTCAATTTAATTTCTCAATCAAGAAAGTAATAAATGAAAAATGAATAAGATTTTGAGAGCTTTATATTAAAAAGAAATTTGTGTTTTTGTTTATAATGTCTATACCCAGTGAACACATGACTTCAATATGACGTCATTTATAAGTCATAGGAATGTCACAATATTTTACGTAAATATGACGTAAAATTGACCTGTCTTGTAATCCAATTATGATGTAAAAATATATGATATATTTTTGACATCGCTAATTACTGATGTAAGTTTAGTTACTTCTCTATGATGTAACGGAAATGAGTTAGATAGTTACGTACAACTGCAATCGATAATATATAAACCACAATATTACGCTAACATTAATGCCATCATTGTATGTCATAACGACGTAAGTTTAACATCATGCGTTTACATCAGTGACAAGCTCACGGCTGTACGTAATCTTTGACGTGGCTGAATATCATGCGTTTACATCCAGTGACAAGTCACGGTTGTACGTAATCTTTGACGTGAAGATTAATATCATGTGTTTACATCAGTGACAAGTCACGGTG
>NC_058163.1:10648382-10874506 GCF_020080835.1 Cotesia glomerata
AGAATCGCGAAGTATATTGTTTTCCGCCGAAGAGCGTTGATTCGTGTTAAGTTTTTGCGCTTAGAGTCGCGAAGGTTAATTCATTATCTTGAATTACTCAATTTCTTCGTGATAAACGAGATCCGGTAGTTCGGTAACGAAAATACCTGAGCGTCGATTGAGTGATAAGTTTTTCCGCGTAAAGTCGCGAAGATACAAATAATTCATTATTAGTAAATACTTAATTTCTCCGTGACACACGAGATACGGTATTTCGATAGTGAAACTACCCATAGAAGGTGAAAGGGCCCATTAAATTTGAGCCTCTCTACTAAAGAGCAGACTTCCAGGGTAAGCCTAAAACATTATTTACCTTTAAGACATTATTTTTCTAACATTTGTGTTCTTTTTATCTCTATCTTTATTAACCGTTTTGTAAACCCAAATTTGTAACACTTTTACTTGTTTTTCTCAATAAATTCAAACAAATAAACAAGTTGATTCTTTCATTTTTACTTTTAAAATAAAATAAGATCTCCTTTACAAAGTAAAGTTACAACTAAACAATGGAATAGGTTACTAGTGACCGAAGTCAGCAGGATCCATCATCCTTACTCTCTCTAAGTTAATACTTAGAGATAACGTTCGAGCTTGTGTACCGCTCCACACTCCAACGCAATTTTTAATTTAGCTCCCGAACGGACAAAGTGATAACGTTCGGATATTTGAGATTTCTATTTCATATTCCTTGCGCCCATCACTCACTCCGTTCGTGACAAATTTGGTGTCAGAAGTGGGATCCACGCTGATTTTTTTATTGTTCTTGTTTGATTTTATTTTTGAGATCTAAAAATCATTAGAGTTTCACTATTTTTCAAAATTAATTGCAGAAAATATCAAATTCCTTTTACAAAATCAAGATTTTTAATCTTTAAAAATTGTAAATTAACTCAAAATATAACAAGAAAAAAATATATATTATTTTTCATTTATTGATGATTCAACATCATAAAAATTATTAGAAAGTATTTCATCTATTCCACTTTCAATTTGACGGAAAACAGGTTTTATACCTTAAGTTTTCCCGAAAGTAAGAATTCAATTTAAAGTCACCTTTCAAAAGAATAACATCATCTTACAGTATTTGTTTGAATTCTTTTAAATCCAACTTATTTTATTAAGCTTCTTGCCAAAACAATATCAAAATGGGTCAAGAGGCCGAAATTCAGAACCTTACCCACCATCAAAACATAACTAATGCAATAATAACAACTATGGGCAAATCCATGTTATTGCATCAAGTATTACTAAGAGTTCCTACTTTTGACGGCAGAAACATGCCTTTAAAATCATTTTTAGAAGATGTCGAAAGCGCGAAAGAAGATTCGCCCGATGGACTTCACCCACTCTTCTAAAAAACATAAAATCGAAACTTAAAGGTTTAGCCAGAGATGCTATCCACGGCAAAGAAATTCTCACTTTTGACGAATTAAAAAACGCCTTAAAAGAATACTTTGCCAGTAAGAAATCATACCCCCAGTATTGCGCTGATATACAATCGGTAAGATTAAATCAAGACGAATCTGTTCTTAGTTATTACAATCGCATCAAAAACCTTGTTAATAACGCCGTTTCTTCTTTAAAAGAAAAATTTAATAACAACCAAGAAGTAACTAGCATGAAGAAACTATTAGATGGGTTAGCATTAGAGTCATTTAAACGCGGGTTACCTGATGACCTTGTTTACGCGGTATCAGTTCAAAATCCAGCTAACATCGAAGATGCGTACAAACTCGCCATGCGCATAGAAGAAGATTTGAAAGGTAGTAGCGCTCGTAATTCTAACTACCTGCGGTATGCCCAAACTCAAGACCAATCAAATAACTCGGAACGCCCCACTCGCGTGGTCAGTTTTCAAGACGAGGAAAGAAGAGGTACAATCCCTCACTCTCTTAATCCACAGATTCGGTAGAATCTGGCGCCAAGTTCCGTTCAAATCTGCTGTAAACGGAGCGCCAGACTACCGACTATGTTTACTGTAAGCAGAACGGTATTTTGAGGTTGCAAAATTTTATTTAATTCTACGGTACTTTTTTTCCTAAATTGTATATTATAACAGTAATTCATACTTTATTTGACTGTTATTAATTAATTATATTCACTTATAACAATTAATCTAATTGAAATTATTAAATTTAATCAGCACAAACTATAGCAACGCAAAAATTTCGATCCTGACTTTTTTCGATGGGCAAAGTGATCTGCCACAGACTAAATAATTCGAGAATGCATAGTAATCCTTCATTAGATGGGAAACTACAGTTAAAAATATATTTCACAGCTTGCATCTACACCCGCCAGGGTGCGCTGGAATTATTTTTACATAAACTGTAGTTTCAAGGGGATAGTTTGCTATAAAAAATGCAACCAACGCGAGATTTAAGTTGGTACCAATTGTAAATTTTTATTATAATTACAAAAATACTAAAATCCGAACAAAACAGTTTCACTGTAAAAATCGCGCCAAGTCCACGTTCATAAGACTATTAAGAAAAAAAATTTGTTTTTTCTTTACAAAAATATATAAAATAAAAATAAAAATCCAAGTAACCGATATGATTGTTTATGATTTTCGGAAATTAAAAAATTGTGTTATAAATTTAAAAATTAAGAAAAAAATTTTGGAACGTACTTGGTGTGCGTCATTGTGTATTTAAATTTTTTTAAAGTCCTAGTAAATAGATTTTACGAATTTCATTAAAAGTAAAATATTTTGCAACCGCGCACACTAAATACGTTCCAAAATTTTTTTCTTAATTTTTAAATTTATAACAAAATTTTTTTTAATTTCCGAAAATCATAAACAATCATATCGGTTACTTGGATTTTTTTATTTTTTTATTTTATATATTTTTGTAAAGAAAAAAACAAATTTTTTTTTCTTAATAGTCTTATGAACGTGGACTTGGCGCGATTTTTTACAGTGAAACTGTTTTTGTTCGGATAGAAATGACGTTACGTACCCAAGAAATAATTTTAATCAAGAAAACA
Source organism: Cotesia glomerata (assembly GCF_020080835.1). NCBI lineage: Eukaryota > Metazoa > Arthropoda > Insecta > Hymenoptera > Braconidae > Cotesia > Cotesia glomerata. The sequence continues at coordinate 10,651,413 of NC_058163.1, forward strand.
ATAAAGAGTTTAATAATCAGAATAACTCAAACAATTCAAATCGTTACAATAAAAGACGTTCACCTAATAGAAATTACCCTCCTCAATACTATCCTCCGCAAATGGGTTATTTACCCCCTTTTCCATACCCTCCATATGTTCCTCCATATTATCCACCACAAATGCCTTATCCGGCTCCTTATTATCAGATTATCAGATTAGAGGACCAGTAGTCGTGTTAAAGGCCCCTGAATTAAAAGGTGGTCAAGGTCGTTTTCTAGTAGACACGGGCGCCGATATAAACATTGTTAAACTAGAAGCATTGCACCCTCGTTCAATTATAGCCGCTCATGAAGCACTAACAGTCTCTGGTATTACAAATAATAAAGTTAATACTGTAGGCTCAACTGAACTCACCTTCTTTAAGAAACCCCAAAAATTTCATGTTTTTCGAGAAACATTACCGATTCCCACAGACGGGATTATAGGTGTCGATTTTCTGGAGAAAGAGAAGGTTGAAATTTCATTTCACCATAACACCATAGTCGCAGATTCTAGACCGATTTCTCCTATTTATTTTGAACCTTCAAAACCAAATGAACTCGTTCCAGCTAATCCTCCTCCTATGAAATATTCCTTCTGTTGAAAATATTCCTATTTGGGACGATGAGCCCACAACGTTTATTGTTAAAGCACGCACTCGAGCTTGTGTAAATTTGAAATTAAAACCGAGCAATCTTATCACCGGTTATTTACCGCGAATTCGCACTGAACACGAACACATTTATATGGGTGAGAATTTAGTCACAAATTTTGATAATACTTTCAATGTTTTTGTCATTAACGCATATGAGGAAGACATGAAGATTCAGATCCCTCCTCAAGAGATCTTTCCTTTTGAAAGTGACGGATTCTCTGAAGATTTCTTCAATTCAGATTCCAATTCAGAATCCGGTGATGAAAATCCAATAGATGCCCGGATAGAATCGATAGAATCATAGATAATTTAAATATCAATCATTTAAATACTGAAGAACGCGATAAAATAATCGAATTGATAAAGGAATATCCTCAACTTTTCCAGTTACCTGGCGATCCTCTTACTACTACTTCCGTTATTACCCATTCCATTCATACCACGGATGATGTACCTGTCTCTGTGAGACAGTATCGTTATCCGCCGGTCCATAAAGAAGAAATTACTAGACAGGTAGACAAACTACTTAAAGATGGTGTTGTAGTAGAGTCCAACTCACCTTACAGCTCACCTTTATGGATAGTTCCCAAGAAACCCAATAGTAAAGGTGAAAAGAGATGGAGATTAGTGATTGATTTCCGAGCATTAAACGCGAAAACAATTGGCGATGCTTATCCATTACCAAACATCATAGAAATTCTCGATTGTTTGGGAGAAGCAAAATATTTTACTGTAATAGATTTAGCCAGCGGTTTTCATCAAATCCAACTTAGACCCTAAAGATTGTGAAAAGACAGCTTTCTCAACTCCAAACGGTCATTATCATTTTGTAAATATGCCTTTCGGACTGAAGAATGCTCCTCCTACCTTTCAGCGAAGCATGGATAGAGTTTTAGTCGGATTAATCGGTGTATTTGCAATTGTTTATATGGACGATATTATTATTTTCTCAAAGGATCTCGAAGATCACTTCGTTCGAATAAAAAGAGTATTTGACAGACTTGTTACTGCTAATCTTAAATTGCAGCCCGATAAATGCGAATTCTTGAGTACAGAAGTCGGTTACTTGGGACATATTATTAGCGAAGAAGGAGTAAAACCTGATCCAAAGAAAACAGAAGCAGTTTTTAAATTTCCGGTCCCGAAAAATCCTACTAATATCAGACAATTTCTCGGATTGGCAGGTTACTATAGACGCTTTATTGAGAACTTTTCTGGTAGGGCTAAACCTATGTTCACCCTTCTAAAAAAGGAAGAACCATTTGTATGGACTGATGAACATCAAAAGAGTTTTGAAGACCTGAAAAAAGCTCTATGCACTTCTCCAGTACTACAATTTCCGAATTTTAACGAACCTTTTATTTTAACTACCGATGCATCTGATTACGGCCTAGGTGCAGTCCTTAGTCAAGGAAACATTGGTGAGGATAGGCCCATTGCCTATTTATCCAAACTTTTCAAAGCGGCCGAATTAAACTACACAACAACAGAAAAGGAATGTTTAGCTGTAATAAACGGTATTTTACATTTCAGGCCATATCTCTATGGTCGTCACTTTACTCTTGTTTGTGACCATGAACCTTTAAAATGGATAGATTCTGTAAAACCTCCTGTCCAACGACTTATAAGATGGAGAACTAGACTTAGAGAATACGAGTATTCTTTTTGTTATAAGCCAGGTAGATTAAATGTCAATGTCGACGCACTATCTAGGAATCCAGTCATCAATGAACCTGAGTCAGGTCCTCTTTTATTACCTGTTATTCCCCAACCCGCTACGAAAGTACAGAGCCGACAAGCAGTCTCCTCTAGGGTCGACTCGGGGCTTAGAAAACGTAAACCTGTCCTTCTTCCCTCCTCTATAACCGCGACCGTTAAAGCAAGGCATGCGAATCAAAACACGAATCAAAATGCGAAACAAAATGAAAAACAGGATACCAGCATTCCAAAACTGTTACCACCAGAACTTGGAATTCAAAATCCATTTCAAATGAAGAGCCGAGTTCAACGAACCCCCGTGAAAAAGAAAATCGATACAATTGAACCTGCAAATAAATCAATACGCCCGCTTAAATTCACGAACCCCGTGGATCCTCCAAAACCTCCTGATCCTCCCGATGATCCTTTACCAGAACCTAGAGCAAGAAATAGTGCTTTTCCTAACTTTGTGCAAAAACGTAATGAAATTATAGAAACCGATTCCGAACAGGAAAATATCCCTGCGAAAAATCGTACAAATGCATTAAGATTTGTCTTCGATGTTGAAGATGACACAGGCGATTCATCTGCTAATACCATAATAGATCCTTCAGTTCCACCACCCCCGAATAAAAAAATAGTCGAAGTTTCGGCTGATTCTTCTTCTCAAGATCCTTATTGGTGGGATCCCAATGTACAAGCAAACCAAGCTACAACGTCAAAAGGACAAGATAACAAAAATCGGAAGTCTTCTCCGGTCACTTTTCAACATCCACTAGGAAATTCTACACCTCTTTCTCATGTTAGCGATTCAGAGACCGAAGATGATCGTCCCCCACAACAGGCACGTGTTGGTTCATTACCCCAAATACCTGAAGAATTTTCATCAGACTCCTCACTACAACCAGAACAAGTTGAAAATTTCGAAAACCCCAATTCTCTAGCTCATAATATTACTAATGAACTCTTTTATCCAAATATACATCGAGAAAAACCTAAACTTTTAGAAATACATTCAACTAACGAAAATTTGACATATTACCGAGATAATTATTTACACTTTATTTCTGCAGATTGTGAATTTACAACTCAAATTTCTAGATTATTAATTGATACCGATTATATTAACCCTCAAGACATTAAATTAAAGAAACCTAAAGTACAGCAAATTTTAGTAACTCCTAAAGGAAAACATAAAATTCTTAGTGCAGTAATTACCGGTAAACACTTTGATGAAACGTCTATTCCAGAACTTAAAAATATACTACTTGTCCTTAAAGATATTATTAATCATTATGAATTAAAAACACTAAGAATATCTAAAAATGGAGATATGTTATAGAATCTCAGTCAATCTTTGTTTACTGAAATATGCGAAGAAGTACTAGATCAATGTGACTGTGCTATTACTTTTTGTAGAGGAAATGTAGTAATACCCGTCGAAGAATCTCGAGCCGACATAATCGCTGAATACCATGAAAGCCTTACAGGTGGTCATAAAGGTATTACTAAAACTTATCGACGCATTCGAGAACGATTTTATTGGCCTAATCTAAAAGACGACGTAACTGAATTTGTTAGAACTTGTAAAAGTTGTCAGGATCAAAAGTTAACACGTGTAAAAACTAGAGAACCTATGATAATTACAGATACCCCTGCCGAGTCCTTCGATAAAATCTCTATAGACACGGTCGGTCCTTTACCTATAACACCAAATGGTAATCAACACATTTTAACTATCCAAGACAACCTTACTAAATTTTGTGTTGCAGTTCCAATACCAAATTTAAAAGCTGAAACGATTGCTGATGCATTAACTCGGGAATTTATTCTTAAATATGGTTCCCCTCGGGTAATACTTTCTGATCAAGGGTGTTCCTTTGTAGGAAATGTATTTCACCACCTTGCTAAAACATTTAAAATCAAACATGTAACAACTTCAAGTTACCACCCTCAAGGGAATGCTTCCTTAGAACGAACCCATATTGTTTTGGCAGAGTTTATTAAACATTATGTGGATAAATACGAAGATTGGGATAAACTTGTACCTTTTGCTATGTTTTCATATAACACTTCTGTGCATGAATCTACTAATTTTACCCCCTATGAACTGTTATATGGCAAAAAGGCCCGAGCTCCAAGTTCTTTTCCAACATCTGAAAGAAGTGAAACTTACGGTAGATATTTGCATGATTTGATAACCCGGATGAGTGATATGAAAACTTTCGCTGCTCTTTTTTTAATTAAATCAAAACACCGTGCAAAGAAATATTATGACATGCATTTTAATCCATGTCCTTTCAAAATCGGTGATAAAATTTACGCGCTTAAAGAACCCAGAAAAGGGAAATTTGACTCTCATTATCGAGGGCCTTATACAATTACAAATCTTTTCGATAAACATAACGCCATCATAGAAGATGAAAACGGTAAACGTCTACTCAAACATGTCGACAAACTCAAACCTTGTAGATCTAGATTATCAGATACGGACTCCGATTAACGTCTTTCCTTCTCTTTTATTATATTGCTACTAATATTTATTAGACATTCCAGAAATATTCATTCTCACAGGATGATGATGGGAGCCATTCAACTAGCCATTTTGGTAGGCTCTCTCCTGCAGCCGACCTCTGGTTTTATAGCTTTCGACTGTATTACTCCCTTTTTTAATATCACTACGCTTTCCTTATTGGACGTTAAAGATTGTAATATTCCACCACCTAAACCGGTTATTACATACAGCAACGTACAACTTTTACAGACCCTTGACTTTTCGACGATTAAGATCATTCAATGTAAACTCAAGGTTCGTCGTATTATTCGTTATTGTGGAGAGTTAAGCCATCTCTTTGGTGTAATTAATGGCGATATCGAATATATACACGAATTAGGGGTAGATGAATGCAACCGAATTCATAATAGTGGAGTTTTCTATTTTCACGGTACACACTTAGACCTAAAACCTAATTCAACAACCACTCGACCAGTAACCTTCCAAGGCGCATACTCGGTAGACGGCGTCTGCCAAAGAGGTACGTATACCGATGCTTTTGGATCTTGGAACAAGGTTACGGTAACTGGCTATACTACACTCACCATTCAAGATTACTACGCGACAGTTAGTATGGATGATTATAAAATTATTTTAAATACTGGAGTAAGATGCCCATATCAAAGAGGAGAATGCATAGACTCGGACGGTAGTAATGTGTATTGGAATCTATTATCCGAAGATGACTGCGGTCATCGTAAATTCGGTTTATTATATGAAGGTAGAGCTACAAAAATTAAGTCAAAATTAAATTCGACTGAAGAAACTCTTTACATGGTAGAATCTGAAGGCTACGCGTTCGCTCTAACCACTAAAGGTTTTTATTCAAATTGTCAAACTTTACTAATTAAAACTATTCATCCTAAACTATTCATTTTAGATTCTGAAACTAGTGAATTTATACCTCGTAAACAGGGCGTCTCTATTAAAAACTGACTTATTCACTTACGTTAATGCAAAATTTGTTTATTTTGAACATCATCTTAAAAGAGAAATGATAATATTATACAATCAGTTATTTCAACAACAATGCGAATTAGAAAAGAAAGTCTTATTAAATGCTCTAACTACTGCTTCCATCGCTCCAGACGAATTTGCTTATCAATTTATGGCTCAACCCGGCTACATCGCTCATGTAGCTGGAGAGGTAATTCGGATTGCAAAATGTATCGCGGTAGAGGTTAGACGTAGAGATACAAACGAATGCTATCATGAATTACCTATTTCTAGAGGTAACGAATCCTATTTTATGCTACCTCGAACTCATGTTATGACTAAAACGGGTACACAAGTAAATTGTAACCCCCTATATACACCGATGTATCGTTTTAACGACTCATGGATTCAACTAAATCCCGCTGTGTCCCCTGTAGCTGAGCCTCAAAGATTAAGTCCAACTTTAAACTACACCTGGACCTACACCTACGCTAAAGGCCTCGCCTCTGGTGGTGTTTACTCAGACAGTGATTTAAAAAACCTTAGAAATCACATGATGATCCCTATTGAACGAAGCGCTATTCTAAACACCATTGCTCGTGACGCGACAGGTCAAATGATTGCCAATCAAAATATTAAATTCAACACCATCATTGACGAGGAAACAATTAAAAATGTCCTTAATCATGCATGGGGAAAAGTTTGGAATTTCTTTAATTCGGTTGGTACTTTTAGTGTTACTCTTTTTGGAGCTTATATCACTTTCAAGATCATAAAATTTTCTATTGATACTATAGTACATGGTTATGCCTTACATTCTGTTTATGGTTGTAGTGTATGGTTACTTGGTGCTCTATGGGATTCCTTAACGAATCTTTTAATGCATACACGTCATAATGAACGCAATGCAGACGTAGAAGCACAAGCTATACCTTTAAGGGATATTAATAATCAAAATTCATAATTAACATCATTAATCCACCCATATGCATAAACTCCTAAAACTATTACTCTTATTATTAAGCTAATAAGAACTAATATTTGTTTTAATCAGGAAAGTATCCCGTCAGAAAAGATGAAAGTGCTCCTAGGAATTTTACCATTCTTCGTTTTACTACCTGTGGTAGTCACCAGCGATAATAATAAAATACAAACAACACCGTTACAATCCGGTCTTTTATTTGAAGAAGTAAACAAAATTCGATTTAATCAAGGTCATTGGAAAGTAGCTTCTTCACTTTTTCCAATTGATCTTCTGTTTTATAGATCAAATCTTCCGCAGTTGAAAGCTTCTTTAGTCTATAATAATTGCGAAACACACTTACTACACGATATATGCAATCAAATCATAGACCGTCATAACTTCGAATATTTAAATTCGGAAATAGACTTATATATTGCTAAAATCTTTGATGAATTAAGAGCGTTCGATATTTCAACTAAAGACTCAACACCAACATTTACAGTCTCTGATAATATGAAATTTGAATCTTATTTTAGAAAAATAGACAATTTCAACTTGCCAGAAAATTCGAGTCATCATACTCAAAACAATAAAACTTTGCTCTTAAATAAGAATACTCAATTTATAAACTCAATTCCATATGATACTTTCGAAGCTATAAGAGAGAAGACAATCAAATTGCATAAAATTGAGTAATCTTATAATCAATCACTCAACCTCAACTTCTAATTCGAAAACTCTTTCAGTTCTTCTAGATAAAATTAAGACATGGTCTATTCATGCCCGAAAATTATTCGATAACTATCTAGACACACTAAAAGAGATAATGATGGGTATACAACTGGCCAGAGTAGGACAACTCTACACAGGTATAATCAGCCCTAGTAAAATCATTACTATAGCTGAGGAAATGATTAAAACTAAGCAAGGGAGAATATTACCCATATTACTCGAAAAATTTACATTTTGAGGATTTATTGAAAATATCTAAATTAGAATTTAAATATCTATGAGAATAGGATATTAATACTTATAACAATACCTATGTTAGACTCTAAACTCTATAGTTTATATAACCTTCACCCCTATCCTGTTTCACAAACATTCGGCAAAAACACTAAAGCCTCTGCCTACATACAACCTCGAACAGACTACCTGCTCACCTGTATGAACAGATATTGGTACGCTCTCCTAACTAAGAATGAAATAAAACAGTGTACTCCAGTTGCTGATTTCCTTCTGTGCCCATCTATTTTTCCTTTATACGATTCAACTATTGATCCTGCTTGTGAAATTTCATTACTGAATAATCAACCTCATTTTAACGCACTAACGTGTGACATAAAAATGAGTCAAGCACACCAGTCCTACTGGAAACAATTAATCCACCACTCTAGGTGGATATACTCATTACCTGAAACGGAATCAATAATTATAACCTCGCAACGGTAGAACTTCTTATACCACAATTTCAGGCACAGGACTACTTAAAATCAGTCCAGGATGTGTGGTTACCGCTGAAACGTGGTGCAGCTATTCACGAGGTCAAGATCAAACTGAAAACACTCTCAATATTTTAATCCAGTTAATTTCAAATTACAAATAGCCAACGCTTGTTCCCGAATTGCACACATTTACACCATTAGCCAGGACAAGAGAATTTTCGACACGCCAAGAGTCAATAACTATGGAGTTTTGAGATACGATTTCGATTTGCATCAAGCAATATTGGGCATTTTGAAAATGCTATCGAGAAACCGGTCGAGATTTTCTCCTCATACTTATAGGTTATTTTACAGTCTTCTCCACTACGCTTTTTATCCTAAAGCGTTTCCATCGGTGTAATACTAATACTACGGAAAAGGAAGACCCAGGCAACGTGGCCAACTCTCTAAGCATGGAGGGAGATACAACTCTCCATTACCTGAACCTACCACAAATACTTCTTCACTGAGTTTCTCGAAATCAGATGAAATAATTTACGATACTCCATCTGCCGTTAGAAAAGTCTGCAGTTTCAGGGGCCATTAGCATCTTCAGCTTCTCCAGTATTTAACTACTTGCTTTCCTTTCAGGAGGAGAGATTAAAAACAAAATGTGTGTGGAGGCAAGGATTGTAAAGGATGCAAAGAGTCAGTCAATAAGCGTGAATTAGGCAACTATCCAATCGATCCATCCAAGTATCCAGAGATCTTCGAACATTTTCACAATTATACCTGTTCTAAACTTATTCCAGGATTTAATAGAATTTTTATTCGTTCTTTACCTCCCCTAATGTATCAACAATTGAGGAAATAGTATGTACGTCTTGTTACATAATGTTACCCTTTAGTTGATAGAGAAAAATTATCGAATGCAGCGTTACTTCCACAAGATCAATATTGATGGACCAGAGAAATATTGCTCGATTTGCCATAAAACTATGTTAATAATTAATCCGGCAGTATCGTGCGAGAAATGCATCCTAGTTTTCTTAAACCATGAAATGGAGATATAAAAGGATCTAGGAATGCATCTCGATGCTTTCGATGATTAAAAAAAAAAAAAAAAAAAAAAACACTACTCACAATCAAAGAGTAACTTCACTCACAGAAATCAAAAACTTACTGATGGATCTGATGAACTTGTGATCCGCTGTAAACGGTTCACCTCAGGGTGAAGGGAGGGATAACTCCAAAAATTTATTGAAAAAAAAAAACAAACTCATAAAAATTAAGTAGGTTAAAAAAAAACTTTCACTCATTACTAAACAATTTTAAGGAAAAGCTAAAAACATGTCTTACGATCTAAGGAAAGTCGTAAAAATTTTATCTCTCAAATCAGAGCCTGTTATGTGTCGGAAGGTGCACTTGAAGATGAAAAAGAAGGGTCTTGGCATCTCTTCATGTTCTGTATTTTCATTTATTTATTTTTCTTTTTTTAAGGTACATTGTAACACCATTAAATTCAGTCCTAACCGGACAACGGTCCCCGCTTCTAACCAGTTAATCCAGAGGCCAACCTGTTTCCCCGTAATAATACGCAGGGGGCTCCTCGATGCAAACACCCAGGACGGTTCCTCCAGACCATCACCGCGACCAAACAATAAATCAATTCTCAGGCCTCTGCACAAGCTGTGCCAGCACCAGTTGCCAAAAGATAAAGTCCTTCAGTATACACTCTTTCTCAAAGACTTTTACCTCAAACTCAACTGAGTAGCTGCGGGAGCCATGGACAAAAGTGGACGTGTTTCGTGTCTGGGAACTTCAGAAGGAACCACTGAAACGAAACAAAATTCTTAATAATATATATAATGGATGAAATATATGTACCATTACCTGCAAAAAGGTCAGTTCTTGTCCGCAGTAAATAGGCTGCCTTTCTGGAGCTGTCCTTAGGAACCATTCGAAGTCCTCGAATTCAAACCCATCATCATAAATATAAAAGATTGGATCAGAATTACTTACCCAGCTCCATTCGTACGATGATTCACTACCCGCACTTGAAACAGACGATCCCGAACGACACAACTTAGTGTACCTTCGGATAAAAAACTGATAGTGATACTCGAGCATCTTTCATTGTTTATATGAGTGAGGATGCCCATAAGGGACCACATAACTAACTTTCACTCAGAAGTGGGGATCAGGGTCCGGAAGATTTCACTTTTATCTTAACTCAATTCTAGTTTCCAAAATTTTCAATATCTATTCGTTGTTAACGCTTCCGAACAGACCATAGAATACTTATTTATAAAAAGCATATTATAAATTGTAAACCCTCTTGGAAAAGGGTAGATTCCAAGCATGGAGGTGTGACATACGTAAGTTCGCACCCCCAAGCTTCGAACTATTTATGGTGAAAATTTTGTCTAGAAAATTAGAGATAAGTAGTTTAATTTTTACTTACAACTTCTCGTGCCCCCCTCGGAAGTCTGTAGGCTATAGAAATCTGGCCCAGCTTTCCCAATGGGCCATTTTATGACACCCCTTCTAATCTTTCGGATTTCTAATTTTTTTTGTCAATACCTTTCAATTTTCAAATGACGTTTACCTAATTTTTGTATTAAAAAATACAGTGAAAGTATCATCTCGTTTTCTATTTCTCACATTGAAATAACTCAAGGTAAATTTCTTTGAAACTACTCATGAAAGTACCTTAATTTCTCAAGAATTAGAAAACGCGATGACGCACGGACAATTGCCCTTCAATACCTTTCATTTTTTTGAATAATTCTGCCTATGAAGCCCATACAATCACTGATGCATGCTAATCATATAAATACGCCCTGAAAATCATTTTCCGGCAGTTCGATTTCGACTCAGGATACCACTCGGTTAGTTTCCGCGTCGGTCGGCTCCGGGCATCGGAAGCACGAAGTACTTCCGTGATACACGAGACAGTGCTCTCAAGCTCGTGGTTAGGTTACATTTAGTAGCACTGACACGGTAAATTCATTCGATATTTGCCATACTTATATTCCGTTTCTATTCTTTTTTTACATTTTCCGCCGTTGAGCGTCGATTTTTGATTATTCCGCCGTTAGAGCGTTGATTTTCCCGCGAGTAACCTTGAAGTATGAGCGTTTCCGCTTCGTTGCTGCGTTGATTAGTGCCAAGTTTCGTGCGTTGAAAGTCGCGTGAAGGTTAATTCATTATTTGCAATTACTCAATTTCTCCGTGATACACGAGACATCCGGTAATTCGGTTGTAAAAAATCATCTTGAAGCGTTTATTGAAGTTTTCGTCATCCGCGTAAAATCGCGAAGATACAACTAATTGGCTATTATTAGTAAATACTTTAAATTCTCCGCACAAAGGACGAGATACGGTATTGATAGTGAAAACTACCCACAGAAGGGTGCAAAAGGCCCATTAAATTTTGAGCCTCTCTACAGCATCTCCAGGCAAGCCCAAAAAAACGATTATCTATCTTTAAGACATTATTTCTTTTTCTAAATATTTGTGTTCTTTTATCTCTATCTTTATTAACCATTTTGTAAACCCAAATTTTTGCAATACTTTTACTTGTTTTCCTCAATAAATCTCAAAACAAATAAACAAGTTGGATTCTCTCATTTTAATTTTAAAAATAAAATAAGATCTCCTTTTGACAAAAATAAAAGTTACAAACTAAACAATAGAATAGGTTACTCGCACCGAAGCTCAAAGGATCCATCATCCTCACTCTCTCTAAGTTAACACTTAGAGAGATAACGTTCGAGCTTGTGTACCGCCCACACTCCAACGCAATTGATTAATTTAGCTCTTTGAACGGACAAGCGTGACATAACGTTCCCTGATATTTGAGATTTCTGGCTTCATATTCCTTGCGCCCATCACTCACTGTCTGTTCAGACAATGGATATCGTTTTGCTGGCTTTCCTGCATGCACCATCGAGGAAATTGGTGAAAGAAAGTTTCTCGTCTATCATTTATCCCCTGTAGTATCGTCATTTCATCCAGCATGACAATTCACCTCATGACATTTGGGAAATACTGTGTCTGGGATATTTGCAATTTTTATTTACAAATATTTATAAATGCTTTTTATATCAAATTTGAAGTACCATAGAAGAAACCATAAATAGCTCGGACTGGGTAAGCTCATTATACGCAACTCAAAAAGAAGTCCAAAAAAGGGACTCAGTTAGAAGTCAGAAAATTGACTCCAAACTTATGAGTTCATTAAGAGCTCTTAGTTCTGACCTCGTAAAAAAGAGCTCCTTAAGACGTCACATTAGGACTTCTATAAGAAGTTTTTTAAAAGACTTCATACTGAAATTTTTCTGACTTGGATGCTGACTAGGAGACTAAGTAATTCGAGAATGCATGGTAATAGTCCAATAGATGGGAAACCACAGTTACAAAAATAAATTTCACAGCTTGCATCTACATCCGCCAGGGTGCGCTGCAATTATTTTTACATAAACTGTAGCTTCAAGGGGATACTTTGCTATAAAAAATGCAGCCAACTTGAGATTTAAGTTGGTACCAATTGCAAATTTTTATTATAATTACAAAAAATACTGAAATCCGAACAAAAACAGTTCACTGTAAAAAAATAGCGCCAAGTCCACGTTCATAAGACTATTTAGAAAAACAAAATTTTTTTTTTTCTTTATAAAAAGATATAAAATAGAAAAATTAAAAAAATCCAAGTAACCGATATGATTGTATATGATTTTCGGAAATTAAAAAAAATTTTGTTGTAAATTTAAAAATTAAGAAAAAAATTTTGGAACGTACTTGGTGTGCATCATTGTGTATTTCAATTTTTTTAAAGTCTTAGTAAATAGATTTTACGAATTTCATGAAAAGTAAAATATTTTGCAACCACGCACACTAAATACGTTCCAAAATTTTTTTCTTAATTTTTAAATTTACAGCTAAGTTTTTTTTAATTTTCGAAAATCATATACAATCATATCGGTTACTTGGATTTTTTAATTTTTCTATTTTATATCTTTTTGTAAAGAAAAAAAAAATTTTTGTTTTTCTTAATAGTCTTATGAACGTGGACTTGGCGCGATTTTTTTACAGTGTTTTTGTTCGGATTGTCTTTAGTACGAACGTGTCGCCATTCGACTTTATTGCCTAATGATTGGATTTCCATGACTCGATTAGCCTCAAAGACCTTGAGGGATTGTGGTGATCGCTTCAACCATTGAAGGACGATGGTTGAATCCGTCCAAAATACAATTTGAGAAATTGGAAAATCGAATGCTGACACCGATTCGTTGTAAAGACGTGAAAGCAATTGTGCGGCGCATAATTCTAATCTTGGGATCGTTACTTCTTTAAGAGGAGAAACTCTCGATTTCGCACAGGCTAACCGTATTAATACTCGTCCTTGTTGATCAGTTGATCGTATATATAAACATGCTCCGTAGCCGACCTTACTCGCGTCACAAAATCCGTGTAATTGTATGTTCGCTGCATCGGGAACAGAAATATGACGTTCGATAGAAAAGTCTTTAATGAGATTTAATTGTTCAGAAAATTTGATCCAACGCGAGTGTAACTCTTGAGGTACCGATTCGTCCCAATGAATCTTAAATTTCCAACATTCTTGGATGATAATTTTTGCAGCTAATACGACTGGCCCCAACAGTCCCAAAGGATCGAAAATTTTTGCAATATTAGATAAAATGTTCCGTTTTGTTATTTTTTGAGCTAAATCGATTGAATTGACTGTGTATATGAATGTATCTCTACCCGAATTCCAAACAATTCCGAGAGTTTTTGAAATTGGATTGTCCTCGATAGCACAATCTAAATCTAAAGTTCTTTCATCAAAGTTATCAAGAGCGTGTCGATGATTAGATGCCCATTGACGTATGTCAAAACCCCCGCGTCTTAACAATAAAATAATTTCATCTCGTAATTGTAAAACTTCGGATAGAGTATTGGCCCCGGATAAAAGATCATCTACGTAAAAATCCCGTGTTAAAATTTTAGCAGCGTTTGGAAAATTACTCTTTTCATCATCTGCAAGTTGTTTTAATGTACGTATAGCTAAGTAAGAAGCGGACGAAACTCCGAAAGTGACTCTATTGATCTCAAATGTTGCAATCTTGTCATCAGCATACCAGAGTATTCGCTGATAACGACGATCATCCGGATGGATAAGAATTCGTCGATACATTTGCGCGATATCGGCAGTCATAACGTATGTGTGCGTTCGGAAACGGAGTAGATGAGTAAAAAGTTTGTCTTGGATAGTGGGCCCTGTTAATAGAGCGCCGTTTAAAGAGGTATACCTTTGTCAGATTTGGCAGAAGCATCAAAAACAACACGCACTTTAGTAGTGTTGCTTGAAGCCTTGATCACTGGGTGATGTGGCATGTAATAACCGGATATTTGTTCATCTGATACCGGTACCGTGTGACCCAAATTTATATATTCCTGCATTACCTTAAAGTATTCTGATTTAAGATGAGGATCTGCATTTAATCTCTTCTGTAAAGATAAAAAACGTCTATAAGCCTGAGTTTTGGAATCTCCAAAATCGACCTTATCTACGCGAAAAGTTAGTCGTACTACATAGCGCCCACTTGTCTCGCGTGTCGTGTGAAGTTGATAATGAGCTTCGCATGAAGACTCTTCAAACGATTTCGAATTTTGAGACCCGGCATCTTCAATGATCCAAAAACGCGTTAATTGATTTGATAGATCTGTTAATTGACAAGCTACAGATTGATTATGATTTTCATCATTGACTCCCCCCGCAACAACCCAACCAAGTTGAGTTTGTAACAGGGAAAATCGAACTTCCCGGGGTCATTATCGACCACTTAATTAACGCACGGTAGGTCAGGGCTTTCCCTTACCTTTCGATTTTTGACAAGTAGTTTCGACTTGTCACCGGGCGTGCTAATCGAAAGTCCCCACTACAGTCCCCGTAAAATAAAGCGGGGCATAACAATAGGAAAGTTCGAGAGCCGGAGTTGGAGGGTTATAAAAGAGCCGACAGGAGGGACATGGAGGCTTTTTCCCTTCTGGAAGCCAGTGGCCTTTTGCCCTTGTGAATCAGTGACCTTGTTGAGATCAGTTTAAGTCAATAGAGTGAAAATTTGGACGTCGAGAATAAAGAGCAACTGCAGAGGAAGTTATCGGGGCATTTTTGGAATTGGACAACCCTGCTGCACCCTGGTTCAAGACGACAAGACGCCAAGCAGCTAAGCCCGCCAAGTTGGATCGGAGTATCAGTCGTCGTTGAATAAAACAATAATTGAGTCTCCAGGTATTTTCGATTATTGTAGACCAGATTTGATTATTGATTTAATTAAGAGGCTGAAATAATTAAATTTAATTTCTCAAGTGGTCATTTTTATATTAACGAATTCGTACTTTAGTTTTTATTGTCAAGGTCAAGTAGTTAGTTTTGTCGCTGAACTTTTATATTGAAAATTAAATTTAATTGATTAATTGTCAATTTATTGGTAGAGAATTTATTAGTAATTTATTATAGGTCTGTTGGCTATAATAAATTAATTTTAGTTAAGAATTTTCAAGACAAAGTTTGAATAAGAAATGAAAATGCGTGATTAAGTTAGTGAAGGTCATTCTATAATGTTCTACGGTTGTAAATTTTGTTGAGACGTTTTAGAATTTCAGAGTTGGATTTAAGAAATTGTGTTAAATTTAATTTAGGCCGGTGGGCTAAATTTAATTAATTTAGTTAATTTAGCGAATGTATTTATTGAGAAATTTAGTGAATTTAGAAAATGATTACCGAACTTGTTAAGAAAATTATGTAGTGAACTTTGTTAAAGATTATTTAGTGGAGATCAAGAAATGAAATAAATCAGTGGGTTTAGTAGAATAAATTGATTGATAACTTTAGTAGAAAATTTGGTTAAGTAAGTTGGAAATGAATTTAGTTAAGAAGATGTATTAATGAATTTAATGAATTAAAATCGAAGGTCGGAATTTTGTGTTAAGTAATTGTTAGGCGTAATTTTGGTAATTTTGGAAAATTCGAAGTTTTGAGATTCAGTTTTATTGGTAATTAAGATGTATGAATAAAGTAGAGAACTCTATAGAATGAAGTTAGCGTCGGTGGACGATTTTATATGGAAGTTAGGTCATTATGGTATTATATGGTATTCCGTCAGTTAGACGAGGTTGTTTATGTGAAATTAGTTCAGATAATTGAATAATTAAGAAGTTTTTATTGGGTAAAATATGTTGTTTGTTATTCCGTCAGTTGGAAGAGGGTTTAAGAAATTAATAATCTAGATGCGTAATGGTCTATGATTAAATTAGGAAATTAAAGATAGATGCGTAATGGTCTAAAATTGAGTTAAGAAATTAAGAAAATAGATGCGTAATGGTCTAAAAGTGAGTTAAGAAATTAAGAAGATAGATGCGTAATGGTCTAAAATTGAGTTAAGAAATTAAGAAGATAGATGCGTAATGATCTATGTTTAAAAGAATTTAATGATATTTAGTTGTAAGTTTTGGCAAGTGCCTGCGTAGGTGAGAGGTTCTCACAATTTAGTGATTGATAGGTTAATTTTAGGGGCAATATTTTAAGAAATTTTGTTAGAATTAAATTGTTTATATTGAATAAATAATTGAATTGTAAATTGTTAATAATTGTTTCTCAGCATTACTTTTACAGTCTTTCTCAACTTCTCACGACCCGATCTTTCCTTCTCATGCTCCCCGGTTTCTGGGACACCGAGTATAAAATCCCAGTGGCGCCCTTTTCAAAGAGAAAAGGGGTGACCAATTGGACAGGGCTAACCACCCCGTTACAAGTTTTTTGTAATATTAAGTCGCAGTCGTTGCGTGACAAGTTAATCTGTCCTATCGATAAAAGTGATAAAGTAGTGCCTGAGCCAATAAGTACGTCAACTGGTTTTGGTAGATGAAATTGAGGGTCGGCTAATTTTAATGTTTTCGGTATTTGAATAGATTCTCGTGGGAAAACTTTGTTTGGACTTAAGTCTGCAATTTTTGAAATAGTTAAGAAAGATAATGATCTTTTAAATTTATCGTTAGTGGATTTACAGTCTATTTGTACAATGTGTCTCGAAAAAGTTTGCATACCGTTAACGGCTCCGATAGGAATTGAACATGTTTGCATCAGAAGTTTTAATTTACTTGCTAGTTCGTCGGTAATAAAGTTGGCTGTAGCACATGTATCGAGAAGTGCACGAGTTTGTATGAAGTGTCCAGCCGAATTATGCATCTGAATGAGAGCGCTCATCATTAGTTGACATTGTGGTGCTCGTAAAGTGGTCGCGAAAGTGTGGTTGACTAGTCATGCTGCTGTTTCTTTTTCGATTGATTCTAGTTTGCTAGTAGTCGTTGAATTTGCAGCATGTCC
Organism: Cotesia glomerata; assembly: GCF_020080835.1. Classification (NCBI taxonomy): domain Eukaryota; kingdom Metazoa; phylum Arthropoda; class Insecta; order Hymenoptera; family Braconidae; genus Cotesia; species Cotesia glomerata. The sequence goes on from NC_058163.1 coordinate 10,669,059, forward strand.
TCTCGGAGGATGCTGAGTTGATGATTGTGAAGTTTAGAAGGTATGATGGAATTTCTTGCAGGTCTTGCATCTGGTATTAGACCGGCACGGTTCCTTGTGTACTCGAAGGCAATTTCTACATAATCCCTTTGCCTTAACAAAAGCTAGTCGTTTGTCTATAGAGAATGATTGAAAGGCTGGGCATTTATAAAGAAGGTGATCGTTACCACAGCATGAACATTTCGTCGAGTGTGTTGTCATAAATGATCTTACTTCAATTTCTGTCTTCTGAAATTTGTTTGTATTTCCCTGGCGTTCAGAGTGACGTCTTTTTGAGGAGTGATGTTTGTCATGAGATGCGAATTGATTAAGTGTGCTAGCCTTGAATGAATAGTCAGTCAGGAATTTACAAAAGTTGTCAACTGTCGGAAATTCGTCGTTACTTAAAGTTTCCTCCCACTTTTTCCTGAGTTCTGTCGGCAATTTTTTCTCAAATAGTCGCACCATCACACCGCCGCTCTTAAGAGCTGCTAAACTGTCGCTGTATTTTGACGTAAACAACTCACAAATTTTTTTATATTTTGCGAAGTCGGGTTTGTCATGTTAGGACAGTCAATGATCGCGTCGTAATGCTTTGCAATAAGAGCGCGTTTCTTTTTATAAGTTTCAGTTAATAATTCCCATGCTCGTTTGTAGTTTTCTGCACTAGTGTCAAAGAAATTTAATGTCAGCAGCAGCGCCGGTTAGTGAACCGCGCAAATACAAGAATTTATTAAGATCGTCTATGTCGATTCGTTTGTCGATCATGCTCACGAAAGTGTTTTTAAATGAAAGCCAATTTTCGAAATTTCCGTTAAATTTGGGTAATTCTGTAGTTGGCAGCTTTACGAGTTTTTGTCTTTCAGTCATGGTGGAATTTACGGTGGAAGCGTCAAATGTCGAATTGCCGGAGCCGCCGGGTGGATTCAAGGTTTTTATTTTGCTAGCAATCGCGTAATAACGATTGCGAACTTCTTCTGCTTGAATCAGTTCTTCGTTTTCTGGTTCTGCCACAGAAAGTTCGTCAGTCAGATCATCGTATTCTTTGAATAATTCAGTCAATCGATCTAAACGTAAAGATGCTTCAATATTATCGATTTTATCATTCGATAACGCGGTCTGTAATGTCGTCATCCTTGTTTTAATTACAGTACGTTTACGTTTTAATGCTTTGCCCGACATGTTGATTAACAATAATGAATTGACACGAAGTTAAATGTTAAGATTAAAGAATAAAATAAAATTGCACCGCTGATAGTATGATAATTAATAATTAATAATATATTAATATGAATTAAATTGCACAATAAAAATGTGAGTTAATTAATAATATTCAAATACCATATATCAAATGTGCAATAAATTAAGTGAAAAATGAATTGAATGAATTTTTTAATGATACGTTGAAAGAGAAAAAAAATAATAAATAAAATAAAAAAATTAAAAAATAAATAAAATCTTACGTAACTTGAGAAATATCAAGTTCCAAAACCTTATTTATGTTTAATGTTAAACCGTTAAGTATTTAAAACATAAATATTGAGCGTAGAAAAAACATAAAGGAAAAATAATAAATTAAATTTTATTTGATACTTGAGATTTTCTCTAACGGTCGTTCTTTGTTCCTCAACGTGTTGTAAGAAAAAGTAACCCGGTAATACTACATATGTTTGGCTGTGCGAAGTAAACAAAAAAAATCTTTTCCAGATGTAAATTTCTCAGAAGAGAAAATAAAATAACGTTTTTAAATAATAACCGTAAATAAAATAATTTATAATACTTTAAATATTGATAAATTCAGAACTGTTAAACGGTATATGATTAATATTAAGAAATCAGTATAAATAAATAGTCTAATAACTAAATGAATAAAAGATCAATTGATAGCTAATAAGAATGAAATTAAATATTGTTAATAAAATTGAATAAATGATTAATGAACTTTAATAATAATAGAATTGAATAATTTTAATAAAATATGGTGAAGAATTTTACTAAATAATAAAAATAAATTATCAAAAAATTAAACAGTCGTTAAATAAATAAATAATAATAATTACTGTATGGAAATTAAACAATAATTTAAACAAGTATTAAATAATACGTAAGTTTAAATAATAAATTAAATAAGCACATGAAACAAAGTGAATGAAAAGTAAATGAATGTAAAGTAAATACGCGACAGTAAATGATCTATGCTGCTGTCCCCTGGCCCGAGTTTGACAAATCGGATCCCCATATAATAGGTTATGTAATGATGATTAGCATATATGTAATGAAGTATTACATATATGATGATTAGTACCCCTTGAGCCCCGTAATATTTATGAGTGTGAACTTAGCGGACAACAGACAATCGATAACTTTGACAATCGATATCTCGGCGAAGGAACCGAATTTACAAAAAATAAAAAAATGAAGTTATTCACAATTTGGATAGTGACAACTTCATTTATTTATATTTAAAAAAAAAATTTTTTTGAATAGAAATTTAAAAAATAAAATTTTATCGAACGTAGCGCTACAATCAACATTTTCTGACGGATGAATTCGAAATAATATATTTGCATCTCTTTTGCACCAATTTAGACCTGCATTTCTTTTTTATTTCAAAATTATTATTATTATATAAATCGGACTGTAACAATTAAAAAAAAAGACTTAGCATAAAAATAAAAAAATGAAGGTCTTTATTACATCAAAATCTACACCTGTAATTTTTCAGAACTAAATTTTTTTAATTTCCTACCAATTTATCCATTTTTTTCTTACCAGACAATTTTTTATTTTAATATATATCCATTTTACTGGATGTATACATCCATTTATATATATATATTAGGGTGCTTTTTTTTCATTTTCGGTCTCATCGTAAAATTTTGTTGCAAGTACCCAAAAAAAAATTCCCTAAAAGTTTGGACCTTTAATATTAATATTAAGTGCTCAACCAAGGCGTGTAATGATTTCTCATTAAAAAAACTCAGAAACTCTGATTTTATTATTTTTAAATTTCTATATCTCAGTGGCATTTCATAGCATCGTTTCGACCACGGACGGATTTTTTTCAGATTTGAACTCTACAAAAGTGTTTTTCTTTATACCTCGGTCGAAAGTACGCATCTTTTGCACCTATTTCGAGCAGAAAGTTAAAGATTCGTGCATAAAATCAATATTTCCGCAGATATAACAATAAGTTTTTGTAATTTCAAATTTTTATCGAAAATCGCGTCAAATTATATAATTTTTTTTTTTTTTTTATTATCCATCACTACTTTCTTAACTTATTATTTTTTTTAAATATCGAACGGTAAAAAGATTTTCGATAAAAATCTGAAATTATAAAAACTTTATCATTCAATATTTCCGGAAATATTGATTTTAGCGACTTGGTGCTAAGACCTTGATTTTTAGTAGGAAATTGAATTTTGTACAAGTTTGTTATTTACATTTTTTCGGTAGATCTTGTCATTCACGAGATAAATTCGAAAAAACGCGAATTTCATGGAAAAATTAAGTTTAGAGGCCCTGTACTACCTCGCCGGTTCGAGTTACGACTTAGCCGCAAAAAAAAAAAAAACACTTTTGTAGAGCATTCAAATCTGAAAAAAATCCATCCGTGGTCGAAACGATGCTATGAAATGCCACTGAGATATAGAAATTTAAAGATAATAAAATCAGAGTTTCTGAGTTTTTTAATGGGAAATCTTTACAACAAAATTTCACGATGAGACCGAAAATAAAAAAATAGTCGAAAAAAAAGCACCCTAATATATATAAATGGATGTATACATCCAGTAAAATGGATATATATTAAAATAAAAAATTGTCTGGTAAGAAAAAAATAGATAAATTGGTAGGAAATTAAAAAAATTTAGTTCTGAAAAATTATATGTGTAGATTTTGATGTAATTAAGACCTTCATTTTTTTATTTTTATGCTAAGTCTTTTTTTTTAATTGTTACAGTCCGATTTATATAATAATAATAATTTTGAAATAAAAAAGAAATGCAGGTCTAAATTGGTGCAAAAGAGATGCAAATATATTATTTCGAATTCCTCCGTCAGAAAATGTTGATTGTAGCGCTCGTTAAAATTTTATTTTTCAAATTTCTATTCAAAAAAAAATTTTTTTTTTAAATATAAATAAATGAAGTTGTAACTATCCAAATTGTGAATAACTTCATTTTTTTATTTTTTGTAAATTCGGTTCCTTCGCCGAGATATCGATTGTCAAAGTTATCGATTGTCTGTTGTCCGCTAAGTTCACACTCATGTAATATTAACTAGTTTGTTGTTGTTGTCATGTCGAGTCCCGTTCTCAGTTCATCATCATCCATACATATTTAGTAATTAATTGTAAAAAATATCACAATATCTTAAATTAAAATGTATGACATTTGCCATCCAAGCGTAAGTTTGAACGATTTTTATCTGATTTTTTTTTTTTAATTTCTTAAAAACAAATATATCCTTTAAAGTATGTAAATTAATTAATTTTATTTTTTCTAGTATTATAGAATTAGTCAACTCGGATGTAAAAATGAACTCAAAATTACAACTGCTTTCTATATTTATATGGAATTATGTGAAGGTGATTATTTTTTTCATTTTTCAATTTTTAAACTAATTTAATTTCATTGTAACAAATGTCTGCTATTGATAAAACGTAAATTTTTTATTAGTAATTATTGCAATGTTTTTAAGTAACATTTATTAATTCTATTAGTGTAATGATGATTTTTAAACAGCAGACAAAAAATATACAAATTAAGTAAAAATAAATTAAGTTTAATAAAAAAAGACATTAATTTCAATTTTCTGAATGCATATTCTTTCGCTTTAATTTCATTTACATTTTCAATATATAAAAAGATGTAAAAATTCTATCATCTGCTAAATTTACACTCATTTAAGCTTTTATCATTGTTAATAAATCATGAATGAAATTCTTAGAGTTATTAATTCCTTTCAATTTTTATTTGTAAAGAAAAAAAATTGTGGGGTGTTGAATATAAATATGAGCAAGAATTAGATCTAATTTATCTTCTTGCAAAAACAAGTAAAAATGCTGACAGCGAAACATACATTCCTTGGTCATCAATAAGAAATTTAAAATTGCGTGATATTGTCGATATTCAAAACAAATTAAAATGTTCCAGGTAATGTTAAAAAAATTAAAAAAATTTTTTTTTACTTAATTATTTTTATATATCCACATCGTATAATAATTGATATTTTTTAGCTTTATACTGGCGGTAAAAAGTGGAGAAGGTATAAGTGTAATGTACAGAGTTTGTAAAGATCTCATTAAACCTTTGGCTCCTTCGGGGATCAGTACAAAACGCGAATCGATGGTGAAAAAATCAAAATTAGATGATGAAATTACAAGAAACAGTCGCAATTTATATCTATTAGCTAAATCTAGGCAAACAAAAAATGTAAATTATAATGAAGAGATTTTGTATAAAATAGAGTAAATGAATTACAAGACTATTTTAATTTTCTAATGAAATTAAAACTGATATATATTTTTTATTTTTTTCTCTCATGCACATTACATCTTTAAAATAATCAAAATATTATTTTACACGTTGTTAATTACCTTATTTATCTTTTGTGATTGTGTACAATGAACAAAAAAACGAAATTATGATAATTATTATCATTGATTAGTAATTTATATTTTATAAAATTATAATACGTTTATTATCGGATCTTTAAAAAAAGTTTTTCACTATTTAAAAAAAAAATCTAATGAAGATTTTAGTATGTGAAATATAATGAAAATTTATAATGGATTATTTACATAATTTATTATAGATTTGTTATAAGTGAAACAATCACTTGGACAAAAATCTTATTAGGATATATGTATATAAAAATTTGTTTATACCAATTTTTAAGGCCACTTTATTGTACATTTATGAACATAAAGTTTTGATTACTTTTTTACAGAAATATTTTGTATGGAAAAATAGATTTGGTCACAAGATAGTGGTTTTTACGGTTTTATAAGCAGCGAAAATTTTATAAAATCGCATTTTGTTGTGAGATATCAAAATAGATATGCTTTTTTTCCTCAGTTTGAACAAGACAATATAAGAAATTACAATTATTGAATTCTGTTATGAATATCAAATCATTTGATTTGTTTTTTGTTTTGTTTTATAATCACAACAAAATAATAGGCTTTCTAAGTCATTTTCAATAGTATTTAGCGTTCTGATTAGAATAAAGGCCTCTTTATATTAATATTATAATTTAAACAATTAAATTAAATTTGTTTGTAAAATAGCTACTTGTGCTTTGAAAAAGTAAAGGAAAGTAAATGTGAATTCAATAAAACTCAAAATCACATACAAATAATATTTAGATTGAATAACACTGGTGAATAATCTAATAATTAGTACTTGTTTAGAAATATATGTAGATATTTTTTCAATGTCTAATAACTAACATGATAAAACGCACAAACTGGAGACAAATATATATATAAATAAAAATTTTGAAAAAGTAACAGTAGATTTACATGATTAAATATATATGTTAGAAAAATACTTTTCTAATCGATTAAACTCTTAGAAAATTTCTATCTTATGAGATACGGAATTCACCTTAAAAAACATGAAAGAAAAGAACGACTGTATTCTAATTATATGATAATTAAAGGCAGAATTTAAAGAAATTATATAAATATTAAAAACCTTTTTTGTAATCAATAATAATATGCAATTAATTATATTTTGATCCGTTGAGTAACTAACTTAGAGTAGTCAAAAAAATAATTTTAAAAAATATACATTTGAACCGAGTATCAGTAGTATTTGATCGTGACAACTGCTTTGTTCATGAATATATTTACTTTTTTCGTCTTCAAGATATGCATTCATTATTTTAGGTGTGTTAGCACCAATCAGCCATGTATGTGAAATTGCGGAATAGACCTTGTTCTAGTTCACTGAGCGGCCGTGGATCTTTGGGTGGTGTCAAATGAGGTTTTTCTGAAGTGAATTCTTCATCAAAGTTGCTAACATCCTCCACTGAATGCTAAAAAATCAATAATAATTTAATTAATATTAGTTTACAATGAATAAAAGTTATAAACTTACAATTACTGGTACAAATGGTGGTTTTACTCGTCGAAGAAGAAGATCGTCCCAAACAATATGTCGGAAAAATGACTGTTTCTTAACATCTTCAGCGTCTCGTTCACTACTACCAAGCCTTCGATCTGGATTTTTGCGCAATAACTGTCAAAATAATTTATTTCATAAGTTTTTAATTTAATAATTAATGCAAAAACTTGTTTTCTGAAAATTCAATTTTTAATTTAACAACTTTTCTTAACATAAATATAAACTAAAAACAAAATGTCAAAGAGATCTAAATTGATTAAAAAATTTTAAGTAGTTGTAGTCAGAGCTGGTGATTCATAAGCCCAAAACTTTTTAACTTTTTGCTGATTAAGTACAAGCTTTGTTTTCAGCTTGGTGTTAATGTATCCCTACTACTTGAACATGATAAATTTTTCATGATTTATTAATTAATATCTACATTTATTTTTTATTTGTTAGTTATTGTATAATGTTAGCTTAGTTTTTTAAGACAATCCTAACAAGGATTTCTTAGTTATAATCTCATATGCAAGTAAACTTTAAATTTAAAAAATATATCTGATAGTATAACTATACACTGTCTAGAGTTTATCATGCGATAATAGTTGTGACACCATAGTCCTACAAATCGATTTGTTTAAAATTTTTATGATGTAATACCTTACTGAAAACATTTATATGAAACGGTTCATTTTTTTTTACCTAACTTCAATAAGTTAAGAAATTTTTACAAGAAAAAATTTTAAGTTATCTTTGATTGTTTTTTAAATCTTAGAAAAATAACACATTTTTTTCAAACAATCGTTATCTATTATACTGAAACATTCAAATACTGTTTCTTTAAGGGTCAATTATTTTATAACTGAGTTGAATTACATACTTTTTTTTCTTTAAGTAAAGTATGTTGAGAAATGGATTTTTGAGATAAAAAAAAATTAAAAATGAAAAACTTCGAAAAATTATTGAATTTTCTTGAATAATTAAAAAATTATTTAGTAGATATTTTTTAATAATTAATTTTTTTTTTATAAAATACGTTCAAAGGAAAAAATTTTGAATTAAAAAACGCGTCATTTAATAAATTTTTCCAAAAATCATAAATACTTTAACAAAGCTAATAACTTTTCTCTACTGGATACAAAAAATTTTTTTAACTTTGAATAAATATTGTCCGTAAGACCTACACAACACTCAACAGAAATTTTTTTACCAAAGTCAAAGGTATTGGACTTAAGTGTGAACTAAACATAAAATGACTTATTGTACTAATAAATCAACAAGATCTTACCCTTCTCATAATGGCAATAGCTTCTAGTGACAAAAAACGTGGATAACGAACTTCATCATTTACAATTGAGTCAAAAACTTCTTCTTCATCATCTCCCGGGAATGGAGACTGTAAAAAAATAAGTATTAAATAAATCTTAAATAAAGAAGTATGAATGAGTATTTGAAAAAAACTTACTTCTCCAACTAGCATTTCGAATATCAAAACACCAAGTCCCCACCAATCAACTGCTCGAGTATACGAAGTTTCAGTAAGAACTTCAGGAGCCAAAAATTCTGGAGTACCGCAAAACGTTCCTGTTCGATCACCAAATCCCATACCTTCTTTGCACAAACCAAAATCAGCAATTTTAACATAACCTTCCGTATCAAGCAAAAGATTATCTAATTTTAAATCTCTAAAAAAAAAAAAACAAAAACAAGAGAACATAAATTAATAATTTATAAAATAGAATTAACTAAAATTAATGACTTTAAAAAATATGTATACAAATCGACCGTTTCTTTTCAATTATATTAAAAAATTGATAGAGTATTCTGAGACCTAGATCCTGCTACTCATCACGATTTTCTATTTCCTTTTTGAATAACATAATAAAAAAATTAGAAAAACGGTAGACCCTGAAGTCCATCCGAGCAACTTCCCGCTAATTCCATACCTAAGTGCTTAAAACTGCACTAATGATGTTTTTGAGCTCTCTGAGCTTAAAAAGATAGCTTTCTATGCTTTTGAGCTCTTCGAGCTCAAAAGTCTGATAGGAGTTTCATAGAACAATATTTTTTTAATTTTCAAACCGCACTAACTTTTGAATGAATCAACCGATTTTCACGCGGTTGGCAGCATTTGATGCAATTTTTTCAGTTTCATAAAGAATCTTCAAGTTTGAATTGATAAAACTAGGAAATTTGGAGTAATTCCAAAAAAACACTTTTTTCGGTTTTCTTTCGTTCATGATATCTCTTAAACGAATTGACCAATTTTGACCGGCTTGACGGCGATCGACGTAATTTTTTCATGCTAATAGCTGATTAGTTTTTGAAATTGATCAGTGCAGCCGTTTTAAAGTTATTTCAAAAAAGGTCGGAGTTATGTTAAAAAAACACTTGTTTGCAAATATTTTATCGAGGATATCTCTCGAACCAATCTACCGATTTCTACGTTTTTGACGGCGATCGACGCGGTTTTTCAAGCTCTAAAAATGATTTGATTTCATCAAAAACGATCCGAGAAGAAATGACGAAGTTATGTCAAAAAAACACTTTTTTCGGTTTTTTTTCGTTCACGATATCTCTCGAACGAATCAACCTTGACCGGATTAGCGACGATCGGCGTGGTTTTTCAAGCTTAAGGGCGGAGTAGTTTTTGAAGTTGATCGATAAAGACGTTTAAAAGTTATTCCAAAAAAACTACTTTCAAAAAAAAATTTTTTCTTATTTTTTTTTAGATTTTTCAAAATTTCTCAAAATCTATCGGTTCAAATTCACAGAAAATCTAAGTTTGAGGGAACTCTTTAGAACGCCGTTTAGTAGATTCAGATCAGTTTAGTCGTCCAAAAGTTATAAGTGAGTCACATAGTCACACACACACACACACACACACACACACACACACACACACACACACACACACACACACACACACACACACACACACACACACACACACACACACACACACACACACACACACACACACACACACACACACACACACACACACACACACACACACACACACACACACACACACACACACACACACACACACACACACACACACACACACACACACACACACACACACACACACACACACACACACACACACACACACACACACACACACACACACACACACACACACACACACACACACACACACACACACACACACACACACACACACACACACACACACACACACACACACACACACACACACACACACACACACACACACACACACACACACACACACACACACACACACACACACACACACACACACACACACACACACACACACACACACACACACACACACACACACACACACACACACACACACACACACACACACACACACACACACACACACACACACACACACACACACACACACACACACACACACACACACACACACACACACACACACACACACACACACACACACACACACACACACACACACACACACACACACACACACACACACACACACACACACACACACACACACACACACACACACACACACACACACACACACACACACACACACACACACACACACACACACACACACACACACACACACACACACACACACACACACACACACACACACACACACACACACACACACACACACACTCGGGGCAGAAGAGATACTGCTACCGGGCGCGTCTCCCCGAGCGGATGGGAGAACGCTCGCTGTCCTTGGATGACACTTTATCTCTTAGGTGATGAGGCACAGCTGTTAGGAGAAAAGCAAAATAACCAAACAAAATACGCGCAACGAAGACGGTGAGAACCACGCAAACACCTCCGGATCTGAACAAAAAATCCCAGACGTTTTCGGTCACTCCTGAGAAAACACAGCATAGAGAAAAGAAAAACAAGAAGAGGCCGCTATCCACGCCCAGCCCTTCCTCGGAAATCGATAAGCCAGCACATAAGAAGACAGCCCGGGGTGATACCTGGACCAAAGTGACTCGGAAAAACAAGAAAAAGGAAGAACAGGAGCCAGTAGCTCAATCTGCTACAGCCCAAAACCAGCCAAGCAATGTTGGCTCTAAGAAACCGAGGAGGAAGAAGATAAAAACTAAAGCTGTGCTTGTCCAACCAGCTGAAGGGCGAACATACGCCGATCTCCTCAAGGAAATCAAAGCCAAGGTTAATCCGACAGAGACTGGAGTAGACATAAAGTCTATCAAACAAACGAAGCGAGGGGTCGTTCTCCTAGAAATAGGTCGCAAGACTGAAGACACTACCGCTTTCACGGCTGCGATAAAAGCAGCAACTGCTAACATCGGTACAGTCAGAACGCTTACACCAAAATCAACGATCGAGATCCTGGACTTGGATGCCATCACTACTGAGAACGACGTCCGCGAAGCACTCAAACGTGACTTCACCGACAGCCTGGAGATCAAACGGGTAAATTTGACAAAGCCTACTCGACGGGGCAACCGGGCAGCCTTCTGCGAGATAGACGAGGCTAGCGCGTTCAAAATCCTTGACAAGGCTCGTATAATGATCGGATGGGTCAACTGCCGCATTCGACCAGTTGTAAAAGTAACACGCTGCATCAGATGTCTCGGATACGGGCACGCGACGAACTCCTGCAAGGGGCCTGACAGAAGCAAGTGCTGCTTTAAATGCGGAGGAGGAAACCACAAAGCTGCAGACTGCGTTGAACAGCCAAAGTGCTTCCTTCTGTACAGAGGAACAAGAAGCTCCAGATAGCTTATGTCATATTCCAGGCTCCGGGGCTTGTAAGGTATTCCGCACCGCACTTGCCGAAGCTACGAAAGGGTAGAAATGACACGCATACTTCAAGGAAACCTGAATAGATGTGCGTTGGCGCAAAATTTACTTCGCCAGCGAGTCTTTGAAGAGAGGATCGACGTTTGCTTCATCTGTGAGCAATATCTAAACCTCCAAGATAGGGCATGGTTCGCAGACAAAACTGGCACGGCGGCAATCTGGATTGCAAATACAAAGAACGTTACCACCATCAACAGCGGAAGTGGAGCAGGTTTTGTCTGGATTCAAACCCCCATAACCTACTTCATCAGCGTCTATCTCTCACCTAACGAAGGGATTAGTGTGTTCCGACAGAAACTGGCAAATATAGAGGATGTGATCACCAAGTTCGACGGCGAAGTTATCGTAGCTGGTGATTTCAATGCTAAATCGGCTGAATGGGGCGCTGATTTCTCCGACACCAGAGGCAACGAGGTCGCTGACGTCGTGGCTAGACTCGACCTCATAGTGCTAAATACTGGGAGCACCACGACTTTCAGAAGACCGGGGTACCAAGAGTCCATCCTCGACATTTCGTTGGCGACTCCAAAATTGCCAACATGATTGAAAACTGGACAGTATCCGAAAAATACAGTGGCAGTGATCACCAGTTCGTGACATTTAACGTTGGATTGGCATCTGCTCCGGTACCACAACACGACCTTTCTAAGCGAAAGTGGAATGTCAGGAAGCTTGATCCAGAGGCACTGCGAGCTTCACTTGCACGGAGCTGGTCTACCCTTCAGAACAACCCGACTCCGGATACTTGCAGCGAGACAGAAAGGACAGTACTAAATACGATGAAGGAGATTTCCGCCGCATGTGACGCCTCTATGCCGCGGTTGAAAAACCGGAGTTTTCGCAGGCCGGCGTACTGGTGGTCAACAGACATAGCGGAACTTCGCAAAATGTGCCATCAACTACGTCGCCGCGCAACGAGAGCCGCCAAACGCTCCCCAAGCCAGGAATTGTATTCAAAAGAGTACAAGCAGGCCAAAAAGATGCTAAATCGAGCCATCAAAGCAAGTAAAAGCAAAGTTGTGGAAAGAGATCTGCAACGATCTCGACAATGACATCTGGGGTAAAGCCTACCAAATTGTCGCCAAACGACTTGGAAAGGCTTCACCAGAGGCGCCGAAGCCTCCAGCCTTAATGGATAGCATCGTGGCGGAGCTTTTCCCCAAACACCCGCCGCGGGAGAAGAAACACTACACTAAAAACAACGAAGTAACGCCCTTCACAACTAAGGAACTACAAGACGCGGCCAAGTCACTCAAAACAGGAAAGGCACCTGGACCTGATGGCATCCCGGCATCGGTGATCAAGATTATAGCCCTGGAATACTCAGACTTACTCCTGAACACCTACAACGCATGCTTGGCAACTGGCACCTTTTCCGCGGTCTGGAAACAGCAGAGATTGGTTCTCTTAGACAAAGGTAAGGGAACCCCCATAACACCTTCGTCGTTTAGACCACTCTGTATGCTAGACATTGCTGGAAAATTGCTCGAGAAGCTCATACAAGGGAGACTTCGCGACGACATCAACCGTGCTGGAGGTTTTGCCACCAACCAGCATGGCTTCCGGAAAGGTCATTCGACAGTCGGAGCGATCAAGAAAGTCATAAAGACAGCAACACAAGCATGGTCTGGTAGCCTCAAAGCTCGTAAAGTATGTCTTCTCCTCACGCTAGATGTCAAAAACGCATTTAACAGCGCAAATTGGGGAGACATTTTAGACGCTCTGGAGCACAAGTTTGACGCGGAGCCAGAAAATCTGGCACTAGTCGACAACTACCTTGACGATAGAAAGCTAATAGTGGAAACTACTGAAGGCCCACAAAAAATACGCCATAACGGCTGGCGTGCCGCAAGGCTCAATAATGGGGCCTGATCTATGGAACGCAGACTACGACGAGCTTCTTGAAATCCCGTTGCCAGAGCAAGTAGAGCTAACAGGCTTTGCAGACGACGTTGCAGCTACTATAGTGGCGGACAGCGTGGAAGAGGCCGAACTGCTAGTTCGGGAAACCATCGACACCGTCGAGACTTGGCTCGATAAGCATCACCTGAAACTCGCCAAACAGAAAACCGAGATGGTCGTTCTGACTCGTCAAAAATGGTTTCCAAAACCATTCGCTATGGACATGGGAGAAACAACGCTGACGTCAACAAGGGCCCTGCGGTATCTAGGGGTAATGATAGACGAGAAACTATCTTTCCGTGAACACCTCGACAGTGCATGCAAGAAAGCCAGCAAGACTGTGTCTAGCCTAGCACGAATTATGACCAACACCATGGGACCAAGAACAAAAAAGAGAAGAGTTCTTCTAGAAGCAGTCCACTCGGTACTGCTTTATGGAGCGGAGATATGGGCAGACATATTAATGCAGAAGACCTACCGGCGAAAGATCGCAGCAGTACAGCGGCGAGGCGCTCTCAGGGTTGCCTGCGCCTACCGCACAGTTTCCGAAGCGGCTGTATTGGTCATTGCAGGAGCCGCGCCCATCGACCTATTAGCGTTCGAAAGAGCAAAACTCTATGACGCTAAAGACAGTGATGATAACATGAAGGACGCAAGAACGAGGATAAAGGCGGAAACGCAGCAAGAGTGGCAGGACCGATGGACATCGGGAGAGACGGGCAGATGGACGGCGCGCCTGATCCCAAACATCAACGTCTGGCTCTCTCGGAAGCACGGGGATACGGACTTCTTCCTGACCCAGCTATTGACGGGACATGGGCAGTTCAACGCCTATCTTTTCAAGATGGGTTTGCACAGCACACCAACGTGCAAATACTGCCCGGATAAAATCGACGACGCCAAACACACATTCTCCGAGTGTGCTCGATGGAAGGACTACAGAAGAAGCACCGAAGAGATCATAGGCACCAGGCTCTCCCCCTCAAGCCTGGTGACCTATATGATCAAACAAGAGGAAAACTGGTCAGCTGTTGCAGTTTATGCACAGCACCTCCTGAAAGACAAAATCGCAGAAAGGGACCAGTAGCCAGGAGTAGGCGTCGTGAGACGCAGCACGACTGGATTGAAGTAATGCTAACGCGGTTCCAATCCAGTCCTCCCCGTACCATCTAGGGGAGAGGGGAAGAGGAATGTTTTTTTAGTGGGTAAAAATCTCCACACTACCGACTATCGATATCTGCCGGAAGATGGGCGGCAGAGTTAACGATACCGGTGTCTTTTGAAGATCTTTTTTCGTACCTCTTTACAAAAAAAAAAAAAAAAAAAAAAACACACACACACACACACACACACACACACACACACACACACACACACACACACACACAGACAGACAGACAGGCATAGTGATAATATCGCGGGGGTAGTCAGGGAAGCTTCCTATGACCTTAAAACGTCGATATCTGATGAAAACTCGATTTTTGCAAAACGGGGTGAAAACAATAACTTCCCGATTTTTGAAAATCTTCGATTTTCTTAGCGGGAAGTTAAAAAATTTTTTTTCCAATTATAAAATTTTATCATTTACCAGCAAAATCTAGATGCAACAATCAATACAATATATTTTTGTGAAAAATTGAATACTCTACAAAAAATCTCTGATATTTTCGATGTAAAATATTTTTTCTAAAGTTATTCAAAGTCAATATAAATTTTAGCACAAATTCAAAAATTAGATACAAGTAAAAATTCTGATAAAAAAAAATTTCTGTATTATTTAAACAGAAAATAGAAAATCGTGATGAGATACTTATGAATGTTAATATTGAGAGCTCACACCGAGATTTTCAATATTCTTTAAAAAGATGTGGTCGATTTTCTGAACTCTCAAATATGTATATTTAGAATTTGATTATTTTTTAGAGTAAAATAACGATTGACTGACTTGACTCGCTTATGAATTTCAAATTGTCATTTTTCAGGAGTTTCGAGTGAGAATTGAAAGCGTTACTAAAAGTTTGAAATTTCATTCAACAATTAATAAAAACTTAGTACATCTACTGTAAAAAATTAAAGTCTGTTTTTATGGATATTCTGTTAATGCAAAATTAGTTCACTAACATTTTTTTCGGATTCCAGTGATAAAAATTTTGATTCTTAATTTTGATTCTTAATCAACGATTGCGATAAAAACGTTACTAAAATAATATAATATTTTATTGATGTTTCTCAAATCATAAGCTTAGAAGTGACACTAAAAATAGAATTCATTATTTTAAAAATAAACATTCGACCTTACTCGATAAAAAAAAGTCATTTTCTATATAATATGAAATAAAAATAAATGTCTCGCATACTAAAAAGCTTTTTGAATTCCCATAAAACTAATATATGATAAAATTTTCATTTAATTTTTTAAATTGAAAAATGAACTCGAAATTTCTAGAATGGTATCACAAGTGAATAAGGAAAATTTCAAGTTTGATACCATCATGAGATATGAGCTTAATACATAAGCTGAGTGATTGATTAAAATATAATAAACAAATAAATGAAATTTAAAATAAATTATACCTATAAATAATGCGACTTTCATGTAAATACTGAAGTCCTAAGACGACACAAGCTGAATAAAAAACAGCACGAGGTTCTCCAAATACATCTGCGTGTATATGCATCATTAAATCACCTCCCGCAGCGTATTCCATGACAAAGCAAACATGTGCCTAATTTATAAGATAATTTTTTTTTCTATTATTTAATTTAAAATTGAAGTAAATAAAAAATCAATCATATTTACCTCTGTTTGGAAGCAAGCAAATAAATTGACAAGGAATGGATGTCTTGTAGCATTAGCAACTTCAAATATTCTTTTTTCTGATAACAAAGATTCAACTTCGTCTCTGGCAATAATGTCTCCCTTTTTTAAAGCTTTTATAGCAAAATATTCTCCAGTATTTCTATACTGTGATAAAATAACTTTGCCAAAATGACCTCGACCGAGAACTGATAGTAATCGAAAATTATCTAATGTCATTCCAGTTAGTTGTGATTGTCTTCGAGATTCATAAGCACTATCTCGGTATTGCAATGGTCTTATTGGAATTTCATATAGAACCTAAATAGAAAAAAAAATCATTAATTATGTTAATAAAAACAAATTGAAGAAACCCTCTTTATGTTTTCGAAAGTATTTTTAAATAACATAATATTATTATTTGGTGACTAAGCATCTGTTTTTTTATTCGTTAAGACTGAATAGTTCTAGGACAAGCGCTTTTCTAATATTTTCCTTACCATTGTTAATAACAGAAGAGTAGTAAGATATTATAGTACTGTATTTACATCGACTTTTAGTAACACAATATAGAAATGTCATAGAAGAAGATTTGTCACATGCATTTGTTATATTAATGTCATGTATTCAACGTTTTTCTTATCAGTTTTGTTGAAATGAACAAAGCGTTTCCAGGAATCGAAAGCAAACCAAGGTACTTGTAGAATCAAACAAAAATAGAATGTCAGGTGTAAGGGTACCCATTTTAATATTGAAATAAAGTGGAATGATGAAAATGAAAGTATGAAATAAACACAAATGTTATTAGATTTTTTTGTTCCGATAGCACTTTTTTTATAATTCCTATCTACCTCATCTTCAGGGAACTCGATCACAGGTTGAGGCGAGGGAGTGCGCGGAGAAGGTGGCGCTATCAGTACGGGGCGAGGCTCCGTGACAAGAGGTCTTAAATTTGCACCCATTTTGTCCTCGTTGTGCAGAAAATCAAACTCCTTAAGTGCACTCTGTAACTACATTATCAAATTCTCCCTGCTTACCAGTTTCATACTGTTTTCTTAAAGTTTTTTTTTATCATAACTTTTTATTAAACAAAATATTTAAGCAATTCTAAAAATTTTTTTTTTTTTTTTGGAAAGACAATTGTTATAATCATTTATTTTCTTTGCCAGTCGTTAATTAAAATTTTATTTTGTTTTTTTAATTTACTTTAATATTAATAAATTTAATTTTGAGCGGAAAAATTTTTTTTTGAAAAGAGTGTAGTGACTAACATTACTACCATTACCACCATCACCGCAAGTTATAACTGCTTTACTTTAGTATCACTATAAATTTAAAAAATATTTAAGAAGTGTACATACATTATCTACATCTAAAAAAGTGGATGCTTGCTTTTATTTGAAATAAATGTAAATTAGATAATTAAAATAATTAATTATGATACTTACATCATGATCAAGTTTAGGAGGTTGTGGTAGAGCTGCCAAGTTTGTAGAAGATTTTTTAGATAAAGATGTCGAAAATGTAGGTGGTGGTGGTGGTGGAGCTAATGGAAGTGAGGGCGGATGATTTTGTGTTGATAAGCTGTTACATGATGAAGACATTCCTAAAGGACGAGTACCACTAAGTCCTCCTTTTTCAGGATCTGGTAATTCTCCAGGAGTTTCGGCTTTATCTTCAACTGGTGTATCAAATGTTAGTTGTAACGCTTGTGCACCTATTATAAGTAGCTTAATAAGGTTATCTCTATTAAATAAATAAAAGTACAATAGTTAAAAATAATGTACCTGATGGAGGACTTTCAGAACTTCTCGTGTTATGTAATGAAGGTGCGGATCTTTTAAGAAGTCTTCCCCACGTAGCAACATTAATATTCATTTGGTTAGCTCTAGGGAAATTTTTAGCTTGTTGTTTAAATATTTTTCTTTGCCTTTGAAGTCTTGGTTTTCTTGAAATCATAGGATTAAGAAATTTAATTTCAGCAAATAGTAAACCTTGAGGTTCAAGCTGAAGCGCCATACCATGTCGTACGTCATCAATAAACTCTTCAAGACGTAAAAATTTAACAGCGCACAGTGAACGCCAATCTTTCCAATAAATTCCAATTTCAAGTTCACGAGATTTATCTAATTCAATAGAGAACCTTTGGTCCCAAGCTTGTTGCGAACATGGTCGCCAACTAGTTTGACCTACCGTTTGATTATCCAATTTAATGACAGCCATTATGTCATTACAAATTTCATCTTTAACACTATATGATTTACTCGAGCTACGTCCTGTCACACCTTTTACAAAACTCCGGAGATCTGGACTAGCAGGATGATGTTCTCGACGTGTTCGTCCTGGTACTTCTTCTGCAAGATCTTGACAACCCATTAACCTTACTTCTAACTGTCCGGTAACTGCTGCACATCGTGAAACAGAGACCGGGACAGCAGTACGTCCCTCAAGAGGTCCACGAAACGGTTGAAGAGATGTATATGTTACAGGTAAAGGACTTGCAGATTGAACATTTGCCAATTCTCGTTTTAATTGAACAGCCGTAGTACTGTCAGGTGGTAGCTCTTGTCTTCTAAGATCTAATGCCATTCTCAACAAGTCCAACTTACGACTAGACTCCGAAAGACTTGCTTGAGCTTCAGTAAGGGCTTTTTTGTCAGCAACTTTGGCACTTTGTAGAAGACGAATAACATTTTTAGCTCCTTCTACAACAGCAGCTTCAATCCTTAATCTATGACGAAGTTCTTCTACTCGTTCTTCAAGAGCCAACTCCAAGCTTGGTTCATACTTATCTTTATTACCAGTTGCTTCACCATTATGAAAAGGCGATTCACCCCGAGCATTCTGTTGTTGCCTTGCTTGTCGAACCTTCATTATTCTCATTTTAAGAAATTCTATTTTTGCCCGAGAATCATCCAGCATTTGCTGAGCTTCTTGTAATAATTTTTTATCTCTATGTCCACTCGTTAAACTTTGAATCATATTCTCAGCTCCTTGTTTTACCTTTAATTCAATATTAAGCTGCTTTTCTAAAGACAAAAGTCTTAAGTCTGTAATAAGTCCTTCTTGACTTGGAGATGACGAATCAACAGGTGATGATTGTGTATCTTGACCATTAGAATAGTCTCTTTGTGATGCTTGCGGTTGTCCTTGAGTCAAAATTATTTGACTCTCGAGCTGTTGTAGTTCAGCTTGCAATTCATTTAATTTACTATTAGCTTTTTTTACAATTATAGCAACATCCGACAATGCTTTACGCCCTGATGCTACTTCACGAAGCTTCTCGGCACCAGCTTTTATTTTCAATTCCTAAATCAAATTTACATTAATCAACTTTTGTATTTTAAAAAATTTATTTTTAGATATGTAAATTAATTTTTAATAATTACGAAATTATCATACCTTTCGTATTTCACGGCGAATGTGTTCACGTAATTCATCAAGGCGTGCTGGAAGAGGCACTTGATCACTCCCTGCGATTCCATACTTTTGTGACAATTCTGTCACAACTGGTTGTCTCGAATAATCATTCTGAAATAAAACATCATTACCTTGAGCATCATTATTTCATATTAATTTATAAATCATAAATAAGAACATTTTTTTTTTCAAGCTTTTAGCTAATAGAAAAATTACTTTAAAATTTTCATTTGGAACAATCTTTTTTTTTTCTTTTTTTTTTTTTACTTTCTTCTCTCTATTTTTTTCATTTCATTTTCTTATTTATATTTCATCATTTACGCAGCCACGAATTCTAGACTATAAAAATCTCGATGGTAAATAAGAAGAGAAAAATAATAAAAAAAGAGAGGAGAAGCATTGCGAGAAGCACCAAAGAGGAGCGAAATGATGAGACAAATATAGAGAGGAAACAATTAGAATTGTCAAATAAAGTAAATTGGAGTACTTATTTATCCGTCATTATATTATTGTATCTCAACAATTTAAAGTCAATCAACCAAATATATAACCAAGTACCTAAAATTTAGAAAGAAAACTTTAATAAAATTTCATTTCATAGTACTTTGGGAAAAAAACCTCATTTAAAAATATCAACTCACCTGATAATAACTTGACTCCGCCATCTTGGTCACCACTTTTGACCGATTACTTTCTATCTATGTTCTGTGTTCTCTCGTACGGTATTCATCATTTCATTGTAATTTCACATAATCAATTGGGATTTAAAATTTTTTTTTTTCATATTGATGAATTAAAAATACTCTGTTACTACTTATTTTGAATAATGTTTCTTTAATATTATCACTACTTTTTTCGTTCACCAGGTGTATTCTACGAATCACCAAACACTGTAATCTTTCCTCTCTCTTTTTAAATTTTTATTCGAGCTAAAGTCAAACAAATACAAATATAATTTATTTTAATAAAACTTATTTATTTTGACACTTATTGAGATTGATAATAAGATTGATAAGACTATTGAAATTTAAATAAAGAGATATCAATTGGTGTACAGTAAGTATCAATATACCTATAGCCTATAACTATTAGCAGATAAAAAACAAATGCAACTATATTCCACCGCATCTGATGGAATACTGTTTGTTACTGACTACTGACTGTAAATGATTTCATTACCAATCAGAAATCTACACTATAGTGCCGTCAAGTGCCACGTGACTTTTCAACCAATTAGATTTTCCATATTCACTGCCATATTGATTTTTCTAATTGCCGCGAAAAGTTAAATGATCAAAAAATTGAAAATTATCATATTGAAATTACTACTTGAAATTTTTTTTGTTTAGCAAATTGTTATGCAAATTTTTCATTTATTTTAAACAATTAATTTGTTAAAAAAATTGTTATGTGTAAATATTTTTAACTTTATCATGTTTTTTAAATTACATAAGGTAAAAGACCCAGTTATTGACACTGGCCTACTTGTTTGACACTTGCAATTTTATTCTAATTAAAAAAATAAAATGTCCTCAAAAAACTAATAAAATTAATAATTTAAAAATTATATTTATTAAGTTATTAGAATTGATTTTTTTTTTTTTTTTTTTTTTTTTTTTTCATTAAAATAAAATTGCAAGTATCAATAATTAGAGAATAATTCATGTGTATGTAGTTGATAATTGATAGTAATATTTTTTTTTCAATAAAAAAATTATTTAATCTTTTATAGTTACCTACAAAATCTATACTAATAAATGGAGAGCCGATTTTTTTGTCTGGTTATACTGCGAGAAGTACTGAACCGATCGGAATAATACTTATACCATAAGATGCAGCGTGTTTCGGAGAAGGTTTTAGTTTATGATATGATGGTGATTACTTATCCGGAACCTATATTTTTTTGACTTAGAAATAATGAATTTTTATTGTAACTAAATTTATTCTATTCGATTGTCATTTGTTTAAAATAAATTTTTTAACTCTATTAGTTATGTTTACATACTAGGCAGATTTCCTCATTTATGAGACCTGCAATTTCTTTAACTGGAACTTTCAATGCTCATTACAAATTTTTTTTTTTCAAATCAATTATTATTCATTTTTATAAGAAAGACACGGGAATGTTATAATAACTGCACATTGAAAGTTAGAGCGAATATTAGTTAGAATAATTATATGGATAAAAAAGGTGCATGCCAATTCGATAGAATTGAGAATCTGTGCAAGTCAAAACAGACCGTAATTAAATTTCAAGTCTAGATCTAAAAATAATAGTTTAAAAAAAACTAAAAACACGCTTTTTATAGAAAACCAAACTCAAAAATAGAAAATAAATTTTAATAAATTTAAATTAAGAATAGTGTTAAAAATTTCCATAAATATAAATTAATAATAGTGTAAATAAAAAAAATGTATTTTATTGTAAAAAAAGTGTGGGTGCATCGTGTCAATAGTTATAAATATTTTATTGACAGATATGAGTAGAGTGATTATCATTTTGATAATATCTTAAAAAGCACCCCACACTTTTTTTAAAATAAAATACATTTTTTTTATTTACACTATTATTAATTTATATTTATTGAAATTTTTAACACTATTCTTAATTAAAATTTATTAAAATTTATTTTCGATTTTTTAGTTTGGTTTTCTATAAAAAGTGTGTTTTTAGTTTTTTTTTTAAACTATTATTTATTTTTTACTTTTTAGTTTGGTTTATTTATAAAAGCGTGATTTTTTAGTTTTTTTAAACTATTATTTGTTGATTATCAAAAATATTCAGGCGCGCAAATTACCCACGGAGAGTTACATACTGACATACTGACATACAAGTGAAGCTAATAAAAAGCGTGTAAAAATGTAATTCGCCCAGCGGAGTGGGCGAGTAACAGCTAGTTTATAATAAATGTTTTTTTTTATTTGTTAATATATTTTTTTTAGTTTTCAGAAGTATTTTTTTTTCTATAAAAGAAGACGATCGAAACGTAATAACATAAAAATTACATGAGTTTAATTTATCATCCAATTACCTTTTAACATCTCTAATAACAGTAAATAAAATAATTTCTATTTCTAGTATTCACAAAAATAAATAATCCAAAAATAATTTATTAATGTACCATAATAGTCTTTACCGCAGAATTTTGATGTTTCTCAAATTAATGATTAGACTTTGACCGTAGGAGTCAATTAATTTAGTAATTGGAACCATGGAAAGACTCAAATGACGAAGCCTCTGAATGATAGTAAATTTAATTTCTGTCTAACACGTACCACTGGGATGAAACTCAATAAAACCTTTTAATAATTTGATTATTTTATTAAATGAACACAACAATTTTATAAAATACTTTAATTTATCGGAAGAAAATATATTTGATTTAGCAGAATTATTGAGACAAAAGTTTTTCCATAAGTTGATCAGGTGTTCTAACAAATAGTTTATCAGGATTTTCGTATTGATTCTTAGGGTCATGGCAAGCTTCATACAGTTGTTTATAAATAGCCCCTATAACTTGAAAAGATCGTTCTAACACAGTCGAGCGATGATTACAATTTTTAAGTAAATTTATTTGGGGTAACAGAAAAGAATCGGGCATCAATAGAAATGATTCTAATTTATTCTGAAATGAGAAATTGAATATTTTTAACTTTCAATCTTAATGTATATCTATTTTTAAAAAATACTTACATTAAATTCTTTTACACTCAGGGCATCCATCCCAGGAATACCGGATAGAGGACCATGTTCTTTACCCTGTAGTATTGTATAAATAGGTCCTAAATTTAAATTAGCTACAAGAGAGCTCGCAATTTCGGATGTTAAAGTATCTATTTGGGCATCGGATTGAGCTTGCAATCTTTCTAATCTTTGATCCATGTATTCATAAAGTGATAACGTGGAATGAATTTGATTTAAACAATTTAAAAGATACACTGCCATGTCAACTACTGTTAGTCTCGCCGCAGTTTCATCAATTTCGTGCAATAACGGATCAATGATATATGATACAATCTAAAAAAAAAAAATAATAGTTAATGTAATGTTATGTAATTTTCCGCATAGTTTTTAAATGAAATACCTGAATTATATCTTTTTCTCTATCGTCACCAGTAACAATGAGCGCAATGGATAAAATTTCATTGAGTGATGTTAAAAGTTTTGATACAGATGCAGCTGGTACTAAATCTTGTCCAGGAGGTTCTGGTCGCTCTCCCAAAGCCATCTGTGCTTCTCTTTGTAATTTAGAAATAAAATTTCTCTCATTTAACTCCAATAATTCATATAAATATTTAATAAAAGCACTCTCTGGTATAATATTATTGAAAATTTTAAGGTAATATCTTATAAGAGCTATCACAGAATAAAAAACACTGGCAAAAGCATCTACTGCAAGAATGTGTTCTACTCGAGATTTTAGAGGATGACAAAGTTCTTCTGTAATATTTCCTAAAGCAAGTTTTACTTGGTCAGAAATATCTGTAAAATAAATAAAAAATAATCATTAGAGAAATATAATCATTATGTACTTTAAATTAAAATTTTTATTGGTTGCACGTGTGAAGTATGTTCAGAAATGCTACTTATTTAAATAAATAATTAAAGTAAAGTAATTTTCTAGAGTAGAAAATAATAAAATTGCCAAAAAACAAGACTATCACAAATAAAAAAAAATTGTAATTTTTGACAATTTGAAAATTTTTCAAAATCTCAAGCGACCATAAACTTTTTTAGTAATTATATAAAAATGGGATTTCACCCTATTTTTAGGCATAGAAAATCAAAAATTGGACTTTTCCTTTTTTCTTTATTTTTTTTAGTTCTACTCTTTGGCGAATTAATGATAAAAATTAGTTCGATTTTCAAAAAATTAAATTTTATAAAGATTGTTGGATTGGAAAAGTTTTAAAATTATAATTTTAACTTTTTAAAAATATATCATTGTTAAAAAATTAATGTATCACTTTCAAATTATTGATCAAAAGTCTAAATTTCAATTTGAGGACTTTTTAATTCTAAAATTTTTCATGAAATTAGATTTGTTAAAAAATAAATTAAGTAGTTCGCTAGAGAATAGAACGAGTTGAAGAAGAAATTTGTGAATATCATTATTTTTCAATTTTTTGTAGCTGAAAATATGTCGAGCCAACTTCTATATGATTAATAAATTTTTAATCTAGCAGTTTTTTAGAGAGTTTTTAAAACATGATGAACTAAAAAAATTCATAAGGCAACCTTGCTATACATGTATAGAATGAAAAGACAAACCAGTTTTATCGCAGGTTTTCAACAAAGTTAAAAGATTTTCTTTTTCAATAGGTATTGCTTGATGTAACCAAGCTAACATATCTCCAATATAACGAGTCGGATCATCAGCTCGTAATTTAATTGGGTTGCGACTTCCTCCAGATGTACTTCCAAGTGTAAGAGCATCAATAAAAGAGCCAACAATTATTGATCTTCGTGCAGTACAATATTCATCAATGATATATTTAAAAAGAATGGGCCTTTCTTGTAATTTATTCATAGCTTTTATCAATAATGGAGCAATACATTCATTTTCAATATGCCGACATTGATTTTGTGTCCATCTGTACAGTCTTTCAAGAGCTGCTTCTTGTAACAAAGTCATTCGTTGCATTACATCTAAACCAAGAGTTTGATAACCAGACTGCATAAGAGTTCGACAACTAGTGTGAATTGTTTGCAGCCGAGTTATTACAGTAAAAAATTCTTCTGTTATTGGTTCTTCTCGAGTTAGCCCATGTAAAATTCTTATTTCATACTTTGTTAACTGGAACGTTTTTATAAATGCCTGAGCAACATCGTGTTGCATCGATAATTTTTTACTTTCATTTTGAAGTTTTGTTGTTCTATATATAAGAGTTATTGTTTGAGCTTTTGTCGTGTGTAACCGGTTCGTCATTGACTGAATTGAATTATTCATTGATAAAACGTCACTATGAATGTCATCTAAAGTTGATTTAACTTCTCTAAATATTGATAAAAATTCATCGTTTATAACTAAACTTCTTTTTTCAATATTACTAGATAAATTTCTTCGGGCATTCAAAGTGTTGTCAGTAAAAAATGTCGATAATTCTTTCAATGCTTCCAGAGCTTCCTGAGAAGTGATTATATAGATTAATAATGTTAATTATTTTCTTTACTAATTACCTTATCATTCTCTGGTCTGGATTCAAGTAAGTTATTAACACGTTTTACTGATGAAGTATTTTGATTTTTTTCTAATGTTAGAGCCATTTCCTGAATTATAAATTGTAATATTTGTGAATTAAAAAATTGTCATGAAAAAATTTATTTATTTATAAGTAATATTACTTATTAGAAAAAAAGATTTGAAATGAGCCAAACGATTTGAAAAGATTAAAAAAGATTTGTTTTGAACAATATATAGATATACATTTTGCATTGAGGTAATATTTTCAAATCCTTTTTTCTAATCATAGCTATGGTATCAGCACACATCTGACACTTTTTGATGATTTTTATCAATGGAAAATAATTGCAAGAAAATTAAAAAAGAAAAGAAAAACAAAATATAAAAGTCCTAACCAGCTAAAAGAATTTTTTTATTTTAATAATTATTTACTTATTGAAAAAAATCCTAAAAATTGTTAGGTGTCTGTTGACATCAGTATTATGTTTATTTACAGTTATCGAAATCGTTTAGACAGACCATAGTTAAAATATAAAAAAAAATGTACTAATTTAATTTACCACGAATTGTAAATTTTAATTGAGAGTTCAACTTCAATCAAATTATGTATCTGAAAAAATCAAAATAAAATTGAATTATTATTATTGTAGCCCAACTATATATATTGATAGTTGATGTACACACGTAACACGTTGAAAATTTTTTTCTACTGATGTTTTTAAGTTTTACTCGAAAATCCGCTACGAACAGCACCGTCGGATAAATACAATAATTACAATAATAGCTGTCACCGTTTTGACGTGCCACAATGCACGTGGCTATTCTACGGTGTAATGCCATCAGCTGAATCCGAAAGGTGACGCTACAATCAACGAAGCGCGAATTCAAAATAATTTAATAAAAAAAAATATATATATATATATATAGAATAAAATATTTCCATTTTTAGTTTGAAATCTCACAAGAAGATTTTTGTAACTCGTAAATTTTAGTTGAACATTCTTCCGAACCAAATGATAATAAATAGACTCGGGTAAAACTTCTTAGAAACAATAAAAAAAAAACATATATACTTGAATAAGACCAACATGTGTTGTCTAACAATTAGACCTTTGTGAAAACACATAAAAGGAAAACACGTGTTGAAGTTTTCAAGGGTTCTCTTGGTTATTTAGACATCTTACTCGAATATTTTCTAGAAAGTCGTAAAATATAAACATAAAAGAAATAGAAAAACTGAAAATTGTAAAACTCAACCAACAGTCACATTGACTGTTACATAAATAGCTAACAAACCTTTATAATTTTAATAACTTTAATATTTTGATCTAAGAATTGTATTTTATATTAATTAATTAATGTATTTACAACAGTAGATTCACATTGTAATATATGTATCGACATGGGTTTTCTCTGTGGTTTCCCCGTGTCACTGTTCCAAGAGCCTAAGAAGGGGTGAAGAACAGGGCAAATGCGATACAGAATGCACAAGACGGACCACAGCCGCAACGTTTAGAAATTCATTAACCAATAATTACATTTTATTATCGTAATAACACTTTGAAACGTTAATAAATGATGTTCGAAAAATAATGAAATAGCAATAGTATAGGAAATAATTAACTTACGAATGTCCAATAATGTCAACAATATTATAGA
The DNA here is from genome assembly GCF_020080835.1 of Cotesia glomerata. Classification (NCBI taxonomy): domain Eukaryota; kingdom Metazoa; phylum Arthropoda; class Insecta; order Hymenoptera; family Braconidae; genus Cotesia; species Cotesia glomerata. The sequence goes on from NC_058163.1 coordinate 10,696,994, forward strand.
ACTGAAATATTATATGTAATAATGATACTGTAATAATAATAATAATATTAATTTTAAACTAAAATGTAAAATTAACAACAATAATTGAAATATAATGATAAGGATAGTGCTAGTAATTGTGATAATTACAGTGACAAAACAATTATAATGAAATACCAAGGACTTAGTAAATAATTAATTAATAAGATATGAAAACTAAAAATATAAGAACCTTAGAGTAATAAGAAAATCATAGTTAAAACTATATAAGTCTCAGTTTGGCATACTATATATATATTTATATGAATAAGTATTAGTGTACATCTTGGATAAGTATTATTGTATATAGGCGCAACGTTAAGGACAAGCACAACTGTATTAGTTTAAGTATGTAAGTGTGAAGTATGGAGGGGAGACGTGAGGTCGGAGATTTTGGACCGACATTTTTGTAACTCACTTCTCCTCGGGAATTCGAAACGATAAAATGCTAGAGCTTAACTTTGTAAATTTTCAAAATATCTATATTAATATTTGATTTAGTATATTATTAAAATAAAAGAATTGAAATAATCTCTAATTGATCAACAAACAAACCCTCGAAACGTTTTATGTCATTTAAATATATTTAAATTTCCTTTCCCGCACTAAAACCGAGTATTTTAATACTCCCGGGCGAAAGAACTACAGTAAGTAAAACCTTAAATAAAATAAAAATAATATCCACTAGATGGAAGCATAACAACGGAAGCCCGGTAGTGACATGTGTGCAGCAATGGTAGTACACTCTCTCCCTATCATGCTGTCATACATAGTATGTAATTTTTTTCTCATGAAGGTAGCGCCACTTGCTTAGTCCACATGGAAACTCAGAATTTGAATTAGAGTATGAAAAAAAAAAAAATGTCTTACTTCCGTTTTCGTTCTGAACTGGTTTGGCTTTAAATTATTTTAATTAATTTGATATCATTATGAATCCTGAATTTATTAAAGTTCGATTTTATGATCAAGAGCTTTCATTACCTATAAATTCCAATGGGAATTTAAAATTATCTATTGAAGCAATATTTCCCTCAAGCATCTGGGTTAACCTATTCTGCAAATAATCAAAAATGTGGCTTGCCTATTGAATCGGAAGAAATTTTAATTAACCATAAAATTGAGTATTATGATGTACACGTTGGACAAGGTATTATTTACACTTCTATTCGCGTTTTATAAAATAATAATAAGTTCCAACAATTATTTTAAGAAATTATAATTACTATTCATGTTTTTTTTTTTTCAGATTTAAAAAGTTCCATCTCAAGCAAGAAAAGAAAACTAGTCCATGAAATGATCAATAAAATCCAACTTAGCCAAGGAGTAAATTCTTCTAAAACTCACATGACGAAAATGAAGGTGTTTATTTTTTTGTTTAATTGTTTATTTGTAATTTTTATCGTTAATTAGATTTAACGTGTTTTTTATTTTTTTTTTAATTACAGAACAAGTGGGCTGATTGTTCTACTGTAGTCTCAGCACAACCTACATTAAAAAGAGTACGACTTGCATGGCTAGTAAAAAGAGGAGATCGTTATGAGCAAATGAAGAAACCTATAGGTGGAGTCAGAGAAGTACCTTTAGAAGTAGGCAAGAAATATTTAGTTAGTGATATAAAAAAAAAATTGCGATAGAGAAGTTTTCTTGCAATAGCGAAGTATCATTTCAAAATTCGGATGTACGTCTTGGTCTTTTTGATCGCACTACACTAACCAGCTTTAGAGACAGCAAGGGTATTTCCTGTGACTTGTGGACTTTTCTAAAAGAGCAAAAATCGAGATTATTTACTTTGCATATAATAACGTCTCCAAAAGGATGTGCTGAGACATGTGAACAACTTAAAACTATCCAATCTTTTCACCACGAGAATGCTAACCCTCAATTATCTCGGCCTAATAAAGATTTAAAAGGATCAACAGCAGTTTCTCACAAAAATTCCGCACCTTTAAAAAATACTATTTTTATGAATTATGAAGTGATCCACCAATCCGAGTACACTGGTGATTATTGCATATGTTATCTACATAAAAATGATTTATACAACCATAAATTGGATGAATATGGTTATATGCCAATTGCTGAATTTAATCCGATTGATGCTGGTCATAAAATAGCTGAAATTCAAGTGGATGACAAAGTTTTGTTATTAATATATACATCCAATGATGATTTGTCCCGAGACTTTAATTTCCCAGCAGTAGATATTCTTGATGATGACAACCATTATATATTGTATGATGTAAATGAATTTCATGGGAGATGTAAAGACAAAAGTGGCGTGGGAGTAATAACTAACTGTACTGATTCCTGTAAACCAATTTTCAGTTTTGGTACAAGGATGATAAAATTGTCAGCCAAGGCTTATTAAAGTATTAGATAAGTGATATTGACCAAGATTCTGTTTATAAATGCATTGTAAGATGTAAATCACAGAATCTTGAGTTAATATCAAGTAACTTTAAGTGGAGTGAAAATAATAAATTCCGTGAATCTACGCTACAGACTAACACTCTTCAAATATTGCCAAATGCTATGAATGGTTCAATTAAACCAATTAAAAGAGAATCATTCAAAATTTTCCAAGACATACTAGGGGATGGTGCTCAAGGAAAAGTAAAAAAAGGAAAGTGGTGTAATTTTAATGTTGCAGTTAAAAGTATAAATCTGTCAGGTGCTAATTTGAAATTAGCCTGCAGAGAGATTAAAGTTCTGGAGGACATTAGACACCCAAACATCGTACAGTTAATGGCATATTGCATTGATAAAAATTCTGTACACTTATTGATGGAACTCTTCCACAGTTATTCTCTCTCTGACGTATTGTTTGATAACGTATTCGAAAAAGCAGCTGCTTTAACAATATTAAAAAAACATAAAATTGCTCAGCAATTTTGTCAGGTTATTAATTATTTACATTTAAAAGAAAATCCAATAATTCACGGTGACATAAAGCCTGCAAATATTTTGTTACATGCAAACGGAACTGTAAAAGTTTGCGATTTAGGACTTAGTAAGTTCAAGAAAATGTCTAGTTCTTTACGAACAACGGTTGGTGGGACTGGGTTCGTTAAAGGAACTCCGCTGTATATGGCACCAGAGTTGATTCTTGAAAACAAAGAAGCTACTGTCCATTCTGACGTTTGGTCTTTGACCTGTACTCTTATTGAACTTTACACGGAAAAATCTATTTGGGACAACGTAGAGGATCAAGGACAGCTAAAAGCTATGTAAGCTAAGAAAAAATTACCGGATTTGACAAGGATTCCACGTGAGTTGAAAGAAGTCGTTACTCAAGGTTTAGCTTTTGAACCATTAGAGCGATGCACCGTAAATCAAATCTTAAATATCTATGAGAAGTTTATTTAAAATTTTTGAATTAATGGCGGTTTTTATAATTAGTAATTTAGTAAAAAAGATTACTATTGTTTTTGAGTAAAAGATAACGTTCTTAAAGATTTTTAGTCAAAAAATATCACATTGTTTAATTTTATTTTATAGATATAATTTTTCTTTACTTTAAAAAACTTTACTTTAAAAAATGCTAATAATTCTATATTGATGTTTGTTGTAAAATAATATTTTTAAGATTTTATGATCTCATTATTCTAATTAGAATTTTAGTTTTGAAACAGTGATTTTAAGAGAATTTTAAGAAACTCGGGTAAAGATACAAAGTATCTTCTGAGCATAATATTATCTATTGAAATAAGAAGATAAAAATATAAATATATATAATATTTATAAAGTTAATAGAGATGTCTATATAATATCTTTTTAATTTTATAACATAAGAATTAAGCAAACAATTTCATTTTAAACATTACACCTTTTACATCGAATAGTAATTATTTGATTCTAAATCTAGTAAATCTGCTAAGTCTATTTACTCAGTAACTTATTTATTATCAGTTATCACTTATAAAGCTATTGATTAACAACAATTTCTTACTTATCCTGTTTATTTTATTATTACCAATATTAATTATGTTATAATTGTTTATTTAGCATTTTTGCTATTTGTTAATACAAGTAATAAAGAAACAATTAAAAAAAATAGATATATACATTATTTATAAAACCGCTTACAATATTCTTTTAAATTTCTTTTAAAATATGGAAGTCTATCTTCGTCTTTTATACATTTTGGTAATTTATTATATAATTCATAACCTTTATAATTTAAACATTTTTCTGCAGAACGAGTGCGAGTATGATTAATGTTCAATAAAGATTTGTTTCTCGTGTTATATTTATGTTTACTTTCCGCTTTGATTATTTGATCAAACAAGTATCGTGCCGCTTTGTTTTTTATAATTTTGTGTATGAAAATACAGCAGTTGTATACCATACGTTGTCTAATGCTTAGCCATCCTAAAGTTGATAACATGCTATCTATACTTGTATACTTATTTACACCTAATATAAGTCTCATAGCCCGATTTTGAACTTTCTGTAGTACATCGTCAAGCTTACTTTTACTGAAGTTTAGCATCAATGAACTACAGTAGTCAAAATGTGGTGCTATTGCTGATTTATAAATTGTGTTTTTAGCATATGAAGATACTGTATTACCCAATCTGTAGATAATATTTAATTTTCTAGCAACTTTACCTCCAACAATATTAGCATGCTCTTTAAAATTCAAGTTATTGTCAATAATAACACCGATATACTTAGTGCTCGTCACTTCTTTAATTCTAATACCATTTACTTGAATAACGATAAGATCTTTCACATAATGCCTTTGCTGATCATGTATCAACATATAGACCGTTTTTTTAAGATTAATCTTTAACTGTTTATCTTTAAGCCAGCTTAGTAAAATTTCTAAACCACTATTTAATTTTTCAACAATTCTACTCATTATTTTACTCGCAAAATACAAAACCATATCATCAGCAAAAAGTTTACAATCTATACCGACATTTTTAAACATATTAATTATTTCATTCACCAGATTGACCAAGATCTAATATATTATTATCTTCTATATGTTTTTCTAACTGTGTTTTTACAAGTTGTTCTAAAATTTGTTCTAGAATTGGAAGTGTATTTATTGGCCTAAAGTGTTCAACATTATTGCTATTTTTTATTTTTGGAATCAGTGTTACTATAGACGTTTTGAGACAATTTGGAACTACTCCTAGCTTCAAAGAATATTTTAATATACCTAAAATTATATTATTATCATAATCCCAAATTCTCTTAATTATAATAGCATTCAAATCATTTTTCGCTCCTTTTTTTACATCCAAATTATCAATAATGTCTTTAACTTCTGAGATCGATATGTCATTAAATTTTTTCCAAGTCTTTATCCCTAAATAGTTTTTATTTTCTAGCTGTTTATAATTATTATTGTAATTGGAGGTTACGTCATCGTTTTTAATATCCTTTATAATACTTTTAATATACTATTAATGAAATACATATTGAACCCATTAGCTATATGTCTAAGTCATCTTTCAAATTTATATTTTCAAAATTAATAGAGTCAAAAACTGCATTGTTTTTTTATCACCAATTAATTGTTTTATTTGTTTCCACATAGCTTTGGAGTTCGATTTGTTTTTATCAATATTTTCTTCAAAGTATTTCTTCTTAGCTATTCTTAAATTATTGACTAAATTATTTCTCAAATATTTATAGTATTCAATATCACAGATTTTTTTTGTATTTTTGGCTTTATAGAACGCCTCATCTTTAATTTTTATTTGAGTTGTAATTTCTTTAGTGATCCAAGGTTTAGTTTCCCATTTATTTTTAATAGCTACATTTTTCATAGGAGCAACTTCATCAACAGTAATTACCAATTTTCTGATAACATCATCAACAAACGAATTATACTCAAATTTATCTTTGATATTTAAATTACCATTATCTAAATGACTAAACAAATTATGTAAATTATTTTTTAAACCATTATTAAATAAATTATCTTCTATCGAATCAAAGTTTCTCGTTGATATAACCTTGCTTTTAGGGTGAGAGTTTAGTTTTTTATTTACTTGAAGTATTAAAATATTGTGGTCTGAAATTCTAGGAGTAGATAACACATTAAATTCAATATTGCAATTTTTAAATACTAAATCTATAATTGTTTCAGATGTCAGAGTAGTTCGTGTTGGAACATCAATTTTTTGTTTCAATCCTAGTAGTTTAAGTTCTTTAACTAATTTTTTAGCGTAGTAATCATTTTTTTTTACATCTATATTAAAGTCTCCTACCATAATAAGATTACCACTATCAATTAAATTATCTAACAGAGCTAAGATATTCCTACAAAATTCACTAATAACACCTGAGTTCCCGGGAAAAAATGATCAGGACTGATCAGACCTGTTCATATCTGATCAGGCCTGAAATTAGACCTGAGCAGACCTGTTCATATCTGATCAGGCCTGAAATTAGACCTGAGCAGGCCTGTTCATGTATGATCAGGCCTGAAATTATACCTGATCAGACCTGTTCATGCCTGCTCATGCCTGTTCATGTCTGAAGCATTAAATACGCTCAGACCTGATCAGACCTGTTCATGCCTGCTCATGTCTGTTCATGTCTGAAGCGTTAAATACGTTCAGATCTGATCAGACCTGTTCATGCCTGCTCATGTCTGTTCATGTCTGAAGCCTTAAATACGCTCAGACCTGATCAGACCTGTCCATGTCTGATATCTAGCCAACACTGAGAGACAATTTTATTTAATAGTAATGAAATTTTATTACTATTTAATAAAACGTTTATTTGGCTAATCCCAAATAAAAATTTATTAAATATTAATTAAATTTCCTTAAATACTAATAAAAATTTTATTAAATACTAATAAATGTTTCTTAGTATGTAATGAATATTTATCTACATGTAATATAAAGAAAATTCATTAATCAACTAACTAACAAGTATTGATCAGTAATTAATTGAATAAATAATTAAGTAAAATTGAATTTTGTCGGAACTATATTTTGAAATACAAAGTCTACAACTGTTGTTATCCGAGTGGATGTTAATTTTATGCACTTAAATTTAAAAATTTCACAAATGAATCGATAAGAGTTAGACATTATTTAATAAAATGAAAACAGAAGCAGAAAACCAGACAATGTAGGGACGCATTTGTTAAAAATAAAGACTATGATTTCATAAATTCAATCGAATATTTATTTATTTTTATTATTTAAAATCTCTACATGTGATTCGTCATGAAGTAAACAAATAGGTTAGGTTAGGATATCTTGTTAAAAATCTTAATACTATTTATTAAAAGACTTTACTGTGAAAATATATTTGAATATATTATAATTAATTGATGAATATTAATTTTTTTTTTTTTTTGAGATTATTTCTTTTAATGACTTAATATTCGTATTAATGACAGCAAACGAAAGCGTCGTTCGTGGTTATTTTAATAAACACATATTAGTATTTAAGAAAATTTTATTAAATACTTATGAAATTTTATTAAATACTAATATAATTTTATTTATATGAAATATAATTTTATTAATATTAACTAAATTTTTTTTTCAAGTCCAAATAAACTGTTTTATTACTATTGAATAAAATTCTCTCAGTGTAGAACCATATGTTAATGGAGCGAAAAAATACATAGCCGTTCCGAATAAATCACTGTAATATATGATTAATTATTAATAATTAATAAATTAGGTATAGAACTCCGTTAACTATAAGGATAAATCATGTATAAAATTTGAATTACTTGAAGTAGCTCGAAAGATACTCTCAAGTTAAGATGAATCATTTGGTCAAGAGGTAAAGTGTCAGTCTGAAGAGCGCGAGGTGTACGGTTCGAATCCCCGTCGGCACCGATGTTTTTTATGGACCTGATCGAGTCAGACATGAACAGATCTGATCAGACCTGAACATGCCTGGCCAGGTCTGATCAGACCCGGTCATTTTTCATACCTGATCAGACCTGAAGACTCATGCCTGTTCATGTCTGATCAGATCTGATCATTTTTTCCCGGGTTTGGTGATCTATATAAGTTGCATAAAATAACCGATTCTTTACCTTCTAATTGTATTAAATTTAACCAAGTACCCTTACTAAAATTGTTATCATTCCTTAAGATTTTATATTTCAAATGTTGTTTGATAAATGTTAACACAATGATAAATGTTAACATAAATGTTGATATGAACCACTTGTATACTTTGATGTTAATGAGTACTTAAAAAATTATTATTTGAATTATTTATGTTAATAAGTTTAATAAATTCAATAAATGCAATATCTAAAGAATGAATGATATTTATTATTTAGTTGCTAGGATACTTTATCAATTTAAATAGATTTGACACCTACTCTTTATATGCGTCCATAAATATAAATTAATATTATGTCTAAATCAAATTATGAAAAGTATAAAAAAAATATAAGCATTGATGAGCCTTTTTTAGTAATTGATGATGTACCAGATGTAATAAATTATAGTACTCTTGTAAATTTAATTATTGAATAAGCAGCTCTCAAGGGTGAACGTGGTAGACTATTTCGTGAAGATGGAATAAAATTGGATGAAGTAACTAGAATATGAATTGAATTTTCTAGAAAAGTATTTTTGTAAGTGTATATGTTAATTTTTTTATTAATATTAATAAATTTTCAACTCCTACAGAAATTTTGAAAATAGAACATCTTTGGATTATGACTAATCTGACAAAACTCATATTATTCCACAATATTATGGACAAAATTAAAAACCTCGACAGCCTGGTAAATCTTCAAGATCTTGATCTTTCTTTTAACCGAATAAAAAAAATGGAAATCTAAATAAATTAATAACAAGATTTTGTGAATAAAATTTATCTTTTAGGTTTTATATTTAAGAAAATTTTAAAATCTGAGAACTGTAAATATCACAGAAAACCCTTGCATTTTACCAGACAATTATGATAATTATCTTGTTGCTTACAACCTCAAGTGATTTATTTTTTGTATGTCTTAATCAGCAAAGAAGAAAGAAATGACGCCATCAAAAAGTACAGGTATGTTTCCTAAATATATTGTTAATTATTCTACTCTTATTTTATTTGTTTATAATCATTTTAAAATTTATTGTAGACAAGCAATTATTAAAGTTGAAGAAGTCGAATTAAAAATTAAAATAAAAATGGATAAACAACAGAAAGTAAATAGAAAAAGTCAATATGATTCTCTGTGTTTTGTTGATCAATTAGACGGGGATGAATTTTTTAATACTGTCTTTCAAGATGACTAAAGTTTGTTTAATTTTACTTATATCAGTTATCTCTAAGATTATAATTCATTAATATTAGAAGAATCATTTATTGATTGATTATTTATTAATAGATATATTGAAAAATCTAAATAATGATACCCTTGAAATATATGAAGAATATAAGAAAAAGTTTACAACAGTATGTCCAGGAATTGTACAAATTTGGAGGAGATCAACACGTTGTTAGGACGAAAGAAATTAATGAATTTTTTTCAGTCGTTCGAAAAGCTCGAGAAAATGTTTAAGATCATTGGGACAATAAAAACAGGAAAAATAATTATGATTTAGTGAAATTTGATAAAGAATTGAATGAACAAAAAATAAAAATAGATGTAAAAATAGCGAAAACTCAAGAATTAGCCGATGGTTTCATCGAAAGTTTGACAAATATGTCGACAAAGCTGATGTACAGCGAAGTTGTTTTGCATGAATAAATAGATGATATATTTGAGATTTTTAAGATAAATATGATTGACTTGAAGGATCCACTTGTAGAATTTGTACGAGAAATTTTTTCTCAAATATATGATATTGTTCTCCAATACCGCGAGGCTATAAGTACTGTGATTAATAATTATTTAATTAAATAGTGTTAGAGATTTGACAGTGCCAGGAAATTATGTTGACAATTGTGGCGACGTAGATGTTCTAAACAATACTTTGATCATTTCACATGATATTCATATACAGGTAATAAAAAGATCTTTCAATATAGAAAAACTGAAAATGATATTTATATACTTTTTTCTTTAAAGATTGTTGATAACCGCAATGACAGTATCATTGAAAGAATAAACCTTTGGCTTGAAGAGTTTTTACATGAATTTAGCAAGTAAGTTTAACCGATAGATTTTTAATTAGTTACTTTATTAAATTATTATTTTTTTTTAGACGAGAATGGCTTCGACATCGTCAGCGAATACTCGAAATTTCTCATTTTTTGCAGTTTCAGCGAAAACGGATGCATAATGATTTTTGTATCAAAGACGCATTTGCATTTGATGTTGCAGCGTCTCTCGAAGGATAATTTTAATAATAATTATTTCACAATTTAAATATATTTATTTATTTATACAACGAAAGAAATTTTGTAATAGTATACATGATCGTTGTATTTATTATTTTAAATTATTAATTTATTAAATGTGTACAATTAACAAAAAAACAAATAATTAATATATTTATATAAAATATTAAAAATTAGTCAAATCTAAATTAGCTTTGTTAATTATCGTTATCTTAAAAATTTTACTTTTGAAAAATAAATTATATTATTCAAAATCGTAACACTCGATTAAGATAAAAATTAATTTTTTTTTTTTTTAAAGCTTCAATATATAGATGCAAATCTTTATTAACTTCAGGCTGAGAGATAAAATTTGTAAAACGAAGGGTATCAGCATCTCGATTTTTCTTCAGCCATTCAATTAATTCACTTCTCAAATTCATTTTAGTGGCATGTCTTCCTACAGCTAAAAATAAAATAATTATAAGTTATAACATACAAACTATTATATAATTTAATTTTTTATTTTGCACTCATCGATTTTTATATTGTTTGCGTGTGGAATTTTTTTTGTGATAGTTTATTAAAAACGAATCCTAAAAATTATCAAATGGCTGTCAGTTTCAGTAATTCAAAAATATAAAGTTTTTTGGGACCTCAAAATGTGATCGTCCGATGAAAACTAGATTTAAAAAAATATTTTATAGATGTTATAATTATTAATAACTAGAACTTTATATTTTTGATTATTTAAATAAATAAAGAATACACATGAATTTAGAAAATTATCGAGCTTTTGTTTCTGATAGATGCATCGCCTGAGAGTTTTACGATATAGAGAAGTTTCATTGTAATCAATTATTTCCTGAGAGATTTTCAAATGAAGGATTTTTCAAATTGATTTGTTTTCATTGTAGAGTTTTATACTGAGAGTTTTTTAAAATAAAGATTTCTGCTGAGGGATTATAAAATGTAGAGAAATCCTCTGAAGAGATACTCCCCACCCGTTAATTTAACTACTTCTAAAGATATTTAAAACGTTCTATTAATTTTATTTATATTGTAATTATATATCTAATTCATTTTGGGGAGTTTGAGTGAGGTCGCTGTAGTGTACAGACGTACTTAAGCTACCTGCTGTAGTTTTTTATAATATTAGATACCTAAGTTTAAACTTTAGCCAGTGAAAGTGTGTGAAATCTCTTCCAAAAACTCGGCTGCGCTTACGAACGTAATAATCTTATCTTTACATGGAGCAAGTGCATGTTTTTTAAACCCAGTCTGCTAACAATGTGTCGGACAGGTTAGGTTTTCAGTGCACATCATAGAGCATGGTGATAAGTGACACTGAGGGAAGCGATAGTGACAGTACCGACGGAGTATCAGATGCCTCAGGAAGCTTAGACACAAACCTGCCAGAGGGCAGCTCAACACTGATTAGCACAACCAGCATTGAACCAACGCCAAAATACTCTCGGCGTGGCCGTACCCCTAAAGCCGAGCAGCTAAAAAAATTCAGATCCAGCTCCTTTGGAGATATTGCCGATTACTTCAAGAAGAATAGCTTAAAAAGGTCCAGAGAAAACGTCGCTCTGTCTAGCCCCAAGCGTACTGAAGACAGTCCCTCACCGCCAAATAAAGTGACACGCTCATCTTCGTCACCACCGTCGGTGTCACGTGGCAAAGTAGCCCACATGGCTGATCAATCTTCTGCCAGGAAACAGTGCAGCGGACACAAGTCCGATCTGTCACAAGATACTGCAAGCGCATCAGCTACTAACTTGTTTAGTACATTCAATGCACCATCTATCCCTCCCACGACCATTGAGGCTCTATTTCTGCAAATGCAAGGCTGGAGAGCAGCTGACCAAGCATATATGTCTGGTATGAAACAAGATCTAATAAACAAGATAGCTGAATCAAGCTTGGCATGCAGTAAAGAAATCAATGCTCTCAGAGATGAGCTTACAGTAAAAAACACGGAATTAAAAAAAGAGCTAGAAGATGTTAAATCCAGAGTATCTGTAATAGAATCAAATGCAAACCTATCGAGTGGCTTTGGTTCAACGGTCCATGACCTAGAGAGACAAATCATCAATAATAGTATTAACTCGGTGGAAAAACACATCCGCAGAAATAACATCATTATCCGCGGGCTAATCTGCGATGAGGCCAATGTCAAAAAGACGGTCGCCGAGTTTCTGGATACACATCTCAACACCAAAAATTGCATCGAAAGCGTGTCAATTCTCAACAAGACAAAAGACAGCATCAAGGTAGTGCTGAAAGACCAAGAAGTAAAGCAGAAGATCCTCAAGAACAAACGACTTCTGAAAGTTCCTGTATATATCAACTCAGACCTGACACCAGAAGAGAGTTACATTGCAAAAAGGCTCAGAGATGAAGGCAAAAAACTTAAAGCGGAAGGTAATAATATCAAGTATGGTTTTCAAAAGCTCATAGTCAACGGCACCCCCATGACATGGGATAAAAATTTAAACGCATTAGTCCCGAGCCAATCGTCATCCACTTCACAAACTAACTTTAACCCTTCACAAGATACTATTACAAATGCAAGCTACTCCCAAAGTAGCAACACCAAAAACAATTTCAACCCCCACGTTCAATAGCTAAATGTAATTCAACCACATCACGCAAATATCCTCAACACAGCCAGCACAGTCAACATCACTTTTTGGAATGCTCACGGTCAACACAACATACCAGAGATCATCAACTCCTCCACTGCCAGTCTTATATGTATTTCCGAAACCTGGGCAACTGATGATCTCTTCCTCTCAAGTCTAAGTCAATCTGCAAAAAAAATTTTCGTCCCAGCTACAAAACCACTGAAACAAGGCAGACCCAGCGGCGGACTGATTATATTCTCGAGCTTAACATCAACGACAATTTCTTCATCTAAGTCCTGGATCATTGCTAAAGTGTCTTCCAATAATCTCACCATTATTACTGCCCTAATCTACTTCAAACCAAATGAGAACTTAGAAGAGACCCTTGATCTTTTGCAACTCACTCTATCCAATATCTTTCATACTCACCAGTTCGATCTCTTCATCGCTGGTGGCGACTTTAATGCCCGTGTAGGTAACGAGAGTCAAGTGCAGGAAGACGTTACTGTAAACACAAACCTCGACAATACCCGTAACTCGCGAGATCAAGTCTGTAATCATCAGGGCCGGCTCGTCATGCGATTTATGGAAGATAATGGCTTCATTCTACTAAATGGTAGGTCGCCTGGAGACCGAAATGGTGATTTTACATTCTGCAGTACTTCCGGAAAAAGTGTTATCGATCTAATATGGGTTAATATCCTTGGTCTTCAGCATGTGTCCGACATGTGGGTGGAGGACATGGTTACGAAGTCAGATCATCTACCCGTAACAATTAGGCTTCACACTGGCCCCATTAGGGATTTGGTTCAAGCTGAACAAAACTCTATGCAGCTAAGCCCTCTGCGATGGAACGAAAATCATGCTGATCTGTTTCGTCATTATATTACTTGGTCCCCTCTCATCAAAATTGACACGGATTCAACCTCTGTAGACGACTTCAATAACCAATTGACTGTTGCCATCACTGAAGCTGCACGCGAAGCCCTGATGCCCCAAGTCAACAGGAAATACCCACCAGAAAGAAAATCAAAACCCTGGTTTGACAATAGCTGCAAGGACCGAAAAGCAATGATAAAAAATATTCTCTGCCAATGCAAGTTGTCGAACAACTCAGATCCTGTCTGGGCAATCTATCTCCAATCTAAAAAAGACTATTACAGTTACTTGAAGCTGAGGAAACAGGAATACATCAATGTTATCCAAGCTAAATTTGCCAAAACCCGCAACTCCAAAGACTTCTGGGATACAGTGAAATCGGTTCGAAGAAGCTTCCGTAGCCAGAATAGCATTGCACTGGTGGAGTGGGAGAATTTTTTCCATAAAGTCTACCCACCCCGCATCACCTCCAATCCAACCTGGCACTCAGATTTGCACCAGCAACTTGATATAGAAATTACGCTAGAAGAACTTCAAGAAAGCCTCAAAAAATGCAAGTCAAACAAAGCACCAGGTATGGATAATATCAGTAATGAATTTTTAAAAAACCTCCCGGAAAACTGGCAGCTATTTATTCTTGCGTTCTTCAACAAAATACTGGTCACAGAGACACTACCGCTGGATTGGACAAAAATTATCACCACGATGCTGTTCAAAAAAGGTGATCCCACGGACCCGGAAAACTATCGCAGTATTGCACTAATTAACAGCATTACGAAAGTTTTCACGCAAATATTATGCTCGCGTATCAGGAAGTGGGCTGAGACTGAAAAAATCATCCCAGAAGAACAATCAGGCTTTCAACCCGACAAATCATGTGCAGACAATGTATTTACCCTACTGTCTCTCCTGCAAATGCAGCTAAGGTTCGGTAAACCGGTATATACCTTATTCATAGATTTTCGCCGGGCCTTTGACTCGGTCCCTCACGACAAACTTTGGACAAAATTAATGAACCTAGGCCTCAGCTCCAAACTAATCAACATACTGAAGATCCTGTATGACAACGCACAAATGAGAGTGAGAGTTAACGGACAGCTCTCTGAACCAGTTGATGTAACTCTAGGCGTGTTGCAAGGAGAAGTGCTAAGCCCTCTTTTATTTATACTGTACCTATCGGACATTACGTCATTCTTCGATGAGCAGGGACTTGAAGGAATCAGTCTAAATGCCTCGATAACTGTCCTGTTCTTAATGTATGCTGACGATATTGCTATGACACTCCGCTCAACTAGTCACCTCCAAAAAGGGCTCAAGATTCTCGAAACTTATTGCAAAGTAAACGCCATGCAAGTCAATGTGTCAAAAACAAAGATCTTAAAAATCAGTTTCTCCGGTAAATGTCGGAAAAAATGCCCTGTATTTCTGTTTAATGGAGAGGAGGTCGAAATGGTGAAATCTTACACGTATCTAGGTGTGGTTTTCTCTACAAGCATTTTCAATGTCTCAACGGCCAACCATGCCATTAGCAAAAGCAGAATTGCGACCGGCACAGCCCTTGCCATCCTTACCAAGCTGAAAGCTGACGCCTGGAAAGGCAAGCTTCAAATACACAGCAGCTTGATCCGCAGCTCTTTGCTTTACATGTCGCAGATCTGGTGCCTTAGGTCCGACTTCACTGAAATGCTAGAATCAGCAAATCTTGCCTTTTACAAGAAATTATTCTCACTCCCCAGGTGTACTCCGAATTATGCCTTGAGAATTGAGCTAAACCTGCAACATATCTCCACACATATCTTGCAGCTGGCCTTAAATTGGATCATTAAAATCCTAGAGCTTTCAGACAACCGACTCCCCAAAATCTGCCTGCTGCGCCTAGTCGAAATAAACAAACACTCTACACAGCATAAAAGCACCAACTGGGTTCAACAACTGAAAGAACTTCTAAAGCCTATCAACGAAGACTCACTGCTAGACAACCTAGATGTGGAGCACTGGAAAACACGCAAAGATAACATCTTGAGTAAACATCGTAGTCACCTAGCACGAATGGACCGAGAAAGATACTCTCGCTCTTCAGGCTGTCAGCTCATTCTACCTGTCCCGTTATTTAAAATACTTCCAGAACTCTTCCACAGAGTACCACACTATCTGTGCAAGCCAATTGTCCAACTCCGCCTGGCCAGTAAATACGCGTGCTTCATTTCGACTAACAGTGAGACTTTCGTCTTATCACCACTCAAGGACTGCAAATTTTGCGGGTCTGGCAAAAAAGAAACTGTAATGCACTTCCTGATCGAATGCCCCTTCTATGACACTCTCAGAGACAAATTCTGGGAAACTGTGTTATCACAAGGTTCAAGGCATGACAAGCTGGGAAAAATTCTGGGCGCAACAGAAAAGCCAAATTTGAAAGCCCTTTCTGAATATCTTCAAAGCTGTTTCACCCTTAGATCCTCTTACTCTGAGTATTCCTCCCTGATTCACTTCCACAAGAATCCAAATTCATGTGAAATAACCTCTTCCCTTGACTAACTTTAAATCTGTAATCCTTCTAGTAATGTGGTTGAATTATGTTTGAATTATGTTTGAATTATATTAGAATTATGTTTGAATTACAACTGAATTATACTTGTATTAAATTTGAATTTATATTAGACATAGCAAACATTTTAGGATAGCTATATCTCACCTATCAGCCGATCACATACATTCATACTCTTATTATATCATCTTCATCTTTTCTCTCTGCTCTACTGTACATTATAGCTCCTAAGTTTAAATTTGTAATTTCTGTATCTACCTGTATCTCAAACCTCTTGTATATAGGACTATGTCCTTTTGATACAATAAAGATTGAATTGAATTGAATTGAAATATCTAATTCATTTGAGTTTTCTTCAAACGTCAGACTGTGCCTAATTCCATCAAAACTTTCCACAGACTTATTATTTTTAAAAAAATTTAAAAAAGATAAATATTGTCGGCGACACTCACTGAATATCCATAACTTATTTTTTTTTTTATAATTCAGATTGTCTTGCTGAATCGTTTAAATCTATTGTTATTTAATTTGAAAATAAGATGAATTAAAAATTTTAATTCTTTATTATTCAAAAAGACAATTTGTAAAATTAAATAATTTTAACAATGCGTAGTTTTTGTACTTACACTTGTTTACAGCACATAAATATTAATATTTTCAATTTAATTATTAGATTTGAACGTAATAGTAACGATAATTTAACAGAATTTATTCCGTTTTATTTAATAAAGTGATCGATTTGTTATCAAAGAAAAAATATAAAAAAAAAATATTTCGATATTTGGAATTACTTTTTACGCTTATTAATGACAGATTGTTACTTCCAGATGCTGTTTAGTGTAACAATACTTAATTCGATAATTAATTAATTAAAAACAAAAAAAAGAAAAGGCTTTTGCTAACTTCGTGTTAACTGAGGATCAGTAGCGTTGATATTTTGACTTTGCACATGACAGTCGTTTTTCGGTTTTTTGAAAATTTAAACCAACGGCTCTTGCATGGTAATTATATTACATATAATTATATTATTGATTTGAGTCAGTAAATTTTTCACTTGAGACCAAGTCAGGGCTGGGCCCAAAGCACAAAATGCAGTGATAGATTAGGCCCGTTAGCTTGAGGTGATCATCTGAAACGTGGATGCATCATCGGCGTTAGCATTGGTCTACCAGGGAATCCCATTTGAATCGCGAATGCTGGATGCATCGCACCTGGGGACAATGCCCCGAGCATACCTGCAATACCACAAAATATAATCAATTATGATATTCCGTGAAATGATATTGTTTTTATTTTATTTATTTGCATAGAATTGTCATTCTAATAATATTTATGATAATAATAATAATAATAATAATAATAATAATAATAATTATAATTAATCTATCTGGTAGAATTTAGAAAGAAGGAGAAAACATTGAAGCAGGACGCATCCAGATTATTATAATCAAAGTCTTTTTTAAATGATTAATCACGTACACGTTTTGTGTAAAAAATTTTTAATTAATTAATTAAAAAAAAAATAAATAAAATGGAATTACTGAAAAGAAAATTTTTTGACGTTAGAGATCCGAAGACTCCGATACCCGTACTCAAAAATAGAATTAAAATTAATTTATAAATTATTGATAATAAAGATAATAAATATTTAAATAAATAAAAGCGTTCATCAACTACTTTAATCACAACACCAGGATTCCAAGCTATATAAAATTGCTCACCCGTGTGTCTGATGAGGACCACGAAATAAATCAATCAACGGCCCACATCTGTAGACTGTAGTAGTTGGAGTCTGAACTTTTTCTTCCAGTATTCTCACTTTGAACTCGTTGTACTCAAACATCTTCAAAAAATCTTCTTTAGTCATTTCCAGACGCTCAAATGGTTGCCTTTTCCTTTACAATGTCCTTCTACAAAGATTCAAGAAAAGGGAAGTTCAGGGTTGAAATTTTCTTATCTCCAAGATGCAGAGACAACCTCCGTAGACACGTTCCATTGCTTCGCTCAGTATGTGAGCACTGGAGTGCCAAAAGACTTGTTGACCATCAGGGCTGTCAAATTAGAGTAATTCCAACTTGCAATCACGTTCTAAAGGTCTGTCAAGATCCCACAGTTCATTGTTAATCTTAGTAATCATCGTATCGTCAGCAAGACGACAATCACTACTCACGATTCTCAGGATCTATCCAAGTTTACTATATATGTAGACTAATTTTTTTGTGATTTTAATTTTTGTCATAATTTTAATTCAAATTTTTGTTTTTCAATCAATGTAATCACATACGCGCTAGAAAGAATATTTCAAAAAAACAACAAAATTTTTAGAGCCAGGATTACGTGTAAGAAACACTCTGAAATCACGTTGAGCTATAACTTAATCAAATTGTTTTAAGACATAAAACAGTATTCCAAGAATAATTAAAAGATTGAGTGTTTTTGATATCTTGATATTTTGTTTGAAACTATGTATAAATTTTTAACAAATTTAAGATTCTAAAATAAAGTTCAAGACTTTCTTCGATATTCAGAGGTAATTGTATGTCAGGTATCAATACACCTACCAATTGTCAAAACAATTCATTGTACAATTTAGGCTCCAGAGTATAATCAGATTTGAGAATATTAACAGCATTTTCATCAATTGGTTTCTTGTAATCCCTTGCCCCAATTACTTCAGGAAGATAATACAAACAATTTGGTTTTTCTGGAGCTAAATGACGACTTTTTTGTTTTCTTATACGATGCCGATTCCACTCATGACGAATCATTTTCAATTCAGCTCTAATTAAATGCCTAAAACAGAAGCGTAAACATTCAACATGTAATATTGATGAATCATTATAAAGACCTCTCTCGCGTAAATCTTTAAATTAATTGATCCAAAAATCCAAACCATGACGTCTAAGTTGAGACCAATAACTTTCTATACGCTGATTAGACGTACTTTTGCCTTTAATAAAACTTTTCCAACCAGCTAAATTATCATCATGATGAAAACGTAGACTTTGCTGAAGAGCTTCAACAATACAATTTTCTGTACCACAATCTGATCGAATTAAAGTTGGGAGTAACTTTAATTTTTGTACCGCTTTTAAAAAATAATGTGCAGCAATTTCCGGTTTATTATTTGATGTAGTGACATCCAACCATATAATTTTTCTAGAAAATCCATCAAGACATCCGTGAATAGCGAACCCAAAGGGTTTCAATTTATCGTAGCCATCAATGTGCCAAAGGAAATTAGGTCCAGGAACAGAGTATTTACGTCTCAATAATCGTCGACGAGACCTCTCTTCGATAGAATCTGGATCAACTACATGTAAAATTTTATTAACTGTACTCCTCTTCACTTTTAAGCCATAAATCAGCTTTAAACGTTACCACATTCTTTTATAGCCAATACAGGAACCACTACTGTTTATTTCGTCAATCACGGCAGAACCAATTTTTTCCAAGGAATCTTCAACAATATATTTACGCTTCAGTCCAAGTTTTTTAAGAATTCGAATTAAATGTTGACGAGATATTGAAATGTTGTGATATTTACATAGAAAATTAACTATTTCATTATATGTAAATCCTTCGTTAAAATACTTCCTTATCAATAAATCACGTGCCATCTCTTCCAAGTTTGTGGACAATTAATGCTGAAAATTAAATAAATATAATAATATAATAAATACTTAAAAAACATATTATTCATAAAAACAAAAACATGAGAAAATGACAACAATAAATAGATACTTAATGTTTGATGATCCCAAATTATTTAAATTATTGATTCATTTATTTAATCAAATAATAATGCATTATTTTATATAGTATATAATTATAAATTACAGCGTAGGTAAATCCACTTAAAAACATACACATCATACATTATGATTATTATTTATAAGAAGAAACATTTAGCGCCACCTTTAGATTAGTAAGATAGACATACTAAGTATGTCAACGGAGACGAAAAAGTCAGTGCTACTATCATTCGTATAACATGTCACTATCGGGCTTCCGTAAACAAAGTTTTGAAGTTATTTCTGTAAATACTTACAAGACTTTTTTTATTATGAAATATTTGGTACCAGAAAAAATTTGATTTTGTACATAGCTTTGAAGATTAGATAAAAAATTTCATGATACTAAAATTAAAATACGCCTAATAATTTTTATGAATTTAATTCCTTAAGGAGGTATGGTGAAAAATCACTTTTCTTACAATATTCCTCAATTTTTGAATACGCGTACTTCTAAGTATCCTCTATACGAATAAATTTTTTTAATAGTCCTTGCGGTGTTAATTTTCGAAATATTAGCAATTAAAAATCGTACACGGTGAGAAATTTCCATTATTTTTTATTCTGCATGGATTTTAGATATTACAATGGTGCATATTACTAGTGAACCTTATTGACTCAGAATAAAATTTTACAATGGCCCATAGTAATTTCCGAAACAAATGAAATCAGACATAGTAAATGGTAGAAATTGAAATGTACCATAGTAAAATGAAATATGCAATAATTTAAATTTCCGAATGTACTATAGCAAAAAAAATAAGAAAACGATTGTAAAAATAAAAATTTTAGAGTAAAAATGTTTTAGCAATCAAAAAAAATATTAAAACAGACAGGATTTTTTTTGTTTGCAATACTTTTTAAAAAGATTTTTTAAAATATAGTTTTTTTATTTTTTGCATTTTTAACAATGAACGTAGGATTTATTTTGGCAGTTAATTTTATTATGAATAATTATAAACACAATATATAACTTTTAAATTATTTTTTATTATTATTAGAAGTGTCGGTTGCAGGTTAACCATCAAATGTTTGTTTTCATTTTAATTTTTCACGGTAAATTATTAAATATTTTATTATTTATGAATCTTACAAATTTTCATTAACTATTCATGTGTTGATGGATTTATAAACTAATATTTATTTAAAACTTAATGTTTATTGCAATTTTCATAACACCGTTAACCACTACTGATAGCGTCTGTAGACTTATGTTGACAAAACAAAGCAGCACGAAAAATGAAAGAGCGCGCGTCGCGACTGACGCGCATACGTTTACTATGGGACATTTGAAAATTTCATAGTCACAATTTTAAATTTAAACCGAGTACACGTGACTAAATGTGAAACTTTTTTATAAATTTTTATTGTCGACTGAGCAACAGAAATTTTACTATGAAACTATAATGAAAAGTTTTAAGCACACTAACAGTTTTTGTTCTGTCAGTTTACGAAAATTTTTTATATATGTTTATGTAACAGTTGCATGGTCAAATTTACTATGGTCCCTAGTAAATATTGATTGGTACAATATGATATTCTTAAATTTTTATGGTAATATTTTGAATTGAGTCATTAAGGTTCAGTCTTATTATGTATGCATAGTAAATTTCTACAGAAATTTCTCACCGTGTACATTTAACATGTATTCCCTATCCTGACCGTAGTTAGAGCGAACATTTTATTGAATAACAACCATACTTTTCTTAGGATTTTTTTTTAAAACTGAGAATATTTAATTGAAGTTATAACAAGTATTTTTTTAAAAAAAAAACATAAACAAGCGGTATTAATTTTTTTATAAAAAATGTTCAAAGTTTGTTACTTTTAATGATTTTCAAGCGTTCTCTTATAACCTAATCCCACAAAAAACAGTTTCACTGTAAACCGCCGCACCAAGTACACGTCCAACTATTGTTACAAACTATAATAATTCAATTTTTACAAAAAACTATTGAATCGAAAAAAAAAAAACGAAGTACAAAAAATTTTTTAGATTAAAAAACATTAAAGACAGTAAATATTAAGGAAAAAAATTTAATGTATTTGGTGAGCATCATTCGAATACTTTCATTATCCACAGTTTTTAAAATTGATACTTGTAGTGTGAATTGTATAGCACACCAAGTACACTGATGAATTAAATGAATAAGAGCGTGGTATTCACGGGAGCTATGGGCTTGATAACACCACAACTTTGTCAAAAATCACTTTCACGATTTAATTTTTTTTTTGTTTTATTTCTGAGGAAGTTTATCAAAACGCTTGTGAAAATTGCGTGTCAAAATAATTCCGTTTCGATACAGTTAATTTTTATCGATTGTCAGTTCGGTGACTTTTTCTGCGATTTCGGCAGCCATATATATTATTTTTCATAAACAGAATTGAAATAACTATATAAACACATATATGTAATACTTCTATATGGACAGTTTAAATGGGAAGGAATGTCCCACTATTAAGGTGCCGACATATACTATTTTCTCTCTCGCCCCAGATACCTGGTTCACGTTGCGCATGCTTGAGAATTCCCCATGATATTAATAGAGGGGGAAGAATGAGGGGAATAATTTTGTGGTTATGATTCTGTTTACAAATATATTTATTATTGTAATTCAGAAAAACAATTATAAATTTTTAAAAACTTTTGTTTTTATTTAAATAATATTCTTTTTCCAACAATCAGTTATTGAAAAATGGTGAAGTTGTGTTATTTATGTGATAGAAAAGCGTCGAGAGCTGACAATATTTTTTTAGATCAGTAAGTGCAAATTATTTTTAATTTTTTAGATGAAATCCTTTATTATGTTATTAATAATATTTAAATTTGATCAATTTTAGATTTCTGAAAAATTTGGAGATACGTTTGAAGTGGCTAAATGCTTGTGGATTAACTGAAAATGATGATGTAAAAAGAACTTGCATATGTTCCAGACATTTCAAAGCTGATGATATTTGTCAATCAAAAATTTTTGGAGTTGTTAAATCTTCTATAAAACGTAATGCAGTTCCTACACTTTATTTAACAAATCCACTCAGTATTGATAAAACTAGTAAATTACCACCAAACACGCCGCTATCGGAAGTATTTGATGAGAATGGAGTCAGAAATCAATCGTCATCATGTTTTTCTGAGAATAATATTGTCAACCAATATAATGTACTCAATACTTTGCAAAAAAGTAAAATAATAAGATTTATGTATAAACATAGAAGGATAGTAACAAAAAAATTATTTATATATTATTTCTACTATTTGTAGGTCCAAAAAAATGTTTTGAAGTAGACAATACTGAATGTCAAACCTCAAATAATAGTAGCATTAATTTTGGTAAGTTTAATAGAAAAATTTAATTTTTTAATATTGTTAAATATTTTAATTCCAGGAGCCTCTTGTAACCAATCTGATTTAAATGAATTTATAGAAAATGCAAAATCGAATCCTAACAGCGAAGACGAAAATACTGGTGAGAATAAATATTATATTTTATTGTTAATATTTTTCTAATTAATACTGTTTTATTCTTATTTAAAGTTCCACATGAAATTGATTCCCCAAATCAATTTCGAAAGCGTAAATTTCACGAGCCTCGTTATGTTAGTGAAATTTCATTATCAGATTTTGCGACGCCTAAAAGGAGTAAAAGAACCCTTTCTTTAATAAAAGAGACTGATAAAAAAAATCGGATAAAATAAAGCAGCTACAGAGGCAAACGAGGAACCTCGAGAAAAAAATTTCATCTTTGCAAGATTTAATAAATCATCTTAAGGAAAACCGAATGTTAACTGATGAGAGTGGTGATGCTCTAATGGTATAGTATATTCTAACTGATATAAATTGTATAATTATAAAATTGTAAATATTTTACACAAATGTTATGGATCACGAATTTAACTAATAATTTAGTTTATTGATGTTTTATGATAAGGTATTTATCATCAAATATTTGTAGCAATTGTACATATTTACTTTATTTTTCTTTTCTCAGCGGATTTCGGTACAAAAATTTTAACTAATATTAAATATTTCGCTTATCAATATTTACAAATTAAGTTTGTTTTATTTTAAATGGAAAGATGGCGAAATGAAAAAAAAAATGTCAAATTTTTAGATCGATAATTTTCTTCATAATATTTTTTTCTATGTAGAGTATGATGCCAGAAGATTGAACAAATATTGCAAATATGAAGGTTAAAGATGGAAGAGGATACACACCGCAAGTCCGTTCTTTTGCATTATCTTTACATTTTTATTCGCCTAAGGCTTACAGATACGTTCGAGAAAAGTTCAATAACAATTTAACATCTGTATCAACTATAAAATCTTGGTACAGAGTAGTGGATGGATCTCCTGGGTTTACAGATGAATCTTTTAAAGCTATTGAATTGCGATGTGCAGAGAAGAGCGGTATAGTTAATTTGGTTCTGGATGAAATGTCAATAAAAGAAGAAATAATTTATGATAAAAAAGAATTTCATGGAGGCATAAGCTTCGGGACAGTACAAAATTCAGATTCTGCTTACTCTGATAATGACAACCCTATTACAGCAAAAAATGCATTAGTTTTAATGGCAGTTTCGATGAACGAAAATTGGAAAATCCCAATTGGTTATTTTTTGGTTAGATCATTGAATAGTGAAGAGCGGGCAAGTATCTTGAGATTGGCATTTGAGCTACTACACAAAGCTAATTGCAAAGTTTATTCATTAACATTTGACGGAGCAGCTTCAAATATAAGCATGTGCAATTCTTTAGGTGCTAATTTGAACTTCGGACCCAATTTTAAGCCTTACTTTACTAATCCGGCGACATCTGAAAAATGTTATATATTTTATGATTTCTGTCATATGATTAAACTAATACGAAATACTTTTGGAGATCACAAAATAATCAAAACTGTTGATAATAAATCTATTTTGTGGTCATACATTGAGAAATTGTATGACCTACAATGCAAAGAAGGCTTGAGAGTAGCTAATAAGTTAACCAAAAAACACGTTAATTATCAAAATAATGAACGTAAAATTAGCTATACAAACACTTAGCGAAAGTGTGTCAAAAGCTTTAAAGTTTTTACAAATAATTGATGATCCAGAAATCCAAAAGGACTGCGAAAGTAGTTCTGAAACAGCTTTATTTTGCTTAAATTTTAACAATATTGGTGATATGTTAAATTGTAAAAATAAATTTTCTAAGGGTGAATTCAATACCCCTTTGAATGATGAAACTTATCTGAAAATGAAAGACCATGCTTTAAAATTTGAAAATTATATTATTAATTTATGTAATGACAAGGGAACACCTTTAATTTATACTAAACGAAAAACTGGCTTTATTGGGATGATTATAGCTCTAAGGAATATATTTCCTCTTTATGATCAATTAAAAAAAGAAGGAATGACTTTTTTATTGACATATAAGCTGTCTCAAGATTACATTGAAACATTTTTTAGTGCTATCAGAAGTCGTGGAGGTTTCAAAAATAATCCTAATGTTTTACAATTTAAAAATGCGTATTAGCGTTTGTTAGTAAGGCATGAATTGAAACAATTCGAAAATGGTAATTGCGCCTTTGACAATGTAGACATTTTACACGTATCATCAAACACAAGAAATTGTTACGACCAAATTGGACATGCAGATTTGCTTCAAAACACTGAAAACCCTGATATTTCGGATCACGATTATATTCGTTATTGCTGGGATTTATCTCCATTTGTTGAAAATATTGTTCTATATATAGCGGGTTATGTTTCACACAGAGTCTCTAAAATAATATTCTGTCCTGTTTGCAAAAATCAATTAATTTCGGATGAATCAAGTGAATCTATGCCTCTTTTATCTCTTATCAAAAATAGAGGACCATTTAAAATACCATCGAAAGATGTTATTAGTATTTGTAAGACTTCAGAAAAAATAATTAGACAACGTTCTCATGAATTACTGAACAAAAATATAAAAACTATTGTTACAAATGAAATATGTCGAAAAATAGGACTAATGTTTGATAATAAAGAAATGAACGATCATGTTTTACTTCAAAATTTTTCTGATAATCATCGTTATCAGTTATGTAAATGGATTATTGAAGTATATTTAAACACAAGATTTTTTTATGAAGCCAAAAAATTATCAGTTAAAGATAATTATGTTCGGCAAAAATATAATAGACTCATTTTATTTTATAACCAATAAGAAATTAACAAACTGCATGCTAATTTTTGTGTAAAATAAACTTGTATCAGTTAAACGATTAGTTACATTTTTTTATTTTATTATATTTCACTAATATTTTCACGTCCAAGTACTTAAGATATAATTTAAAATTTTTTACAAGCATTTCCAAGAAACAAAAATAGTTTGAGTGAGGTTTATTTTTTTTTTAATTTCAAAAATACTTCTTCTTTTTAATAAAATTATTCTTTTAAATTCTCCTAAACAGTAAAAAAATAATTGTTCAGTATTATTTTGTATTTTAAAATAAATTTGCATTGAATTAAAAAAAAAATTTTATAATAACATTCCTGTTTTGAATAACCCGCTGCTTTCCCCTTTGCGCACAAAATAATGCGCAGAACCGAGCTGGAACCTCAGAGGACAGAGAAAGTGTTATTCTTCTGTCTTTCTTAGTCGGAACAGCTTCCACTTATAGAAACTGTCCATATAGAAGTATTACATATATGTATAAACAAGCAGAAACTATACATACATGATGGTATCATTACTAACTGTTTTATCATCTGTTAAAATTTTTCTTTAGTTCGACCTACAGAGGGGATAATACTACTCGCGGGAAAATTCAAATTAAAAACGAATAATTTTTATGATCTAAATAATTTATGTATGACATGAGCGCTTAAGGCATGCTCATTTAGATTTTCCAAACTTTTTTTATATATAATCTTTACAAAAATTAATTTTGTAAAAAAGAACGTATTTGTGTGTACACTGAATACAAAATTACGATTTTTTATTCTGAAAATTGTTAGCATCAGGCAATTTTTTAGATATTTTTATTTATCTTATAAAGTAAAAGACCCAGTAGCTGCTCATGTACCAGTACATGCTCACTCCATGTATTTGTATATCTATATTTGTGAATATTTCAGGGATGATCTGCAGGATAAACCATTCTTTTTATGGAGGGTAGAAGTTCTTCTACCCTCCATAATTCTTTTATATAAGATAAAATGCATTTATTTACATTATAAAATGTGATAAAAAATTTCTTCGGGGTGATCATCGAAAAACCACAGATAAAAAAAATTAAAATTTTTACTTGTCTTAAATACCATACATTCCAAATATTGTTATTGTCAAATCTTAATTTTTTAATTAGAAAACATTTAAAAAATAGACAAATTGCATTAAGGTACTTTTTTATATTGAATTTGCATAAATTATGCTGAAACTAACCGACATCTGATCATTTTTAGACATTTATTTGACAAAAAAATTGTTATTAAAAAATCAAACAATAATTTCAGTCATGAGAATAAAAAAAAAAATTAATTTATAATTTTTTATTTATTTATTTATTAAATAAAATTAAAAAATGATTAATTTTATATTAAATAAAATTTATCTATCTAATGAAAATTAATTTTATTATTAATTATTGAATAATGAAGTATTTGTTATTTATTTACACATTATTTAAAACAAGCGCTTTATAGGCAAGTAGCGTTACCTGGATGTGACTAAAGACATTACAAATAAATTATACTTATTTCAGTAAAATCTCTCTAAAGTTTCCTAGTTCTATCTCAATTTTTTCATAAATCACTCACAAGAGCAAAGAAGATACTCCAAAAAAATTTTACTGTAACCAATCAAAGTAATGAGAGAAAGAGAGAAGAAATCGGATATTTTGGTCTCTGTTCTGTGCACAAAACAGTTGTTGAATTCGCTACGTTCGCCAAATTATAAACAAACTTTCGTAAACCTAACCCTACTATTGATAAATAGCAATTCAAAGAATATAAGTATTTTAGTTCGGTCACACATGGCCATCAATTTTTAACAATAATGAATTGTAAACATATGTAGTGGGAAAACATTTACGAAGATTTCCAACAATGACTGACATTAATTCAGTGAGAAAGGGCTTTTTCCTAAAGTATAACGTACACAGTTTTCAAGAATAATTCATACATGAAAATATCAGTGTTTGTAAATAAATAATAAGTGTTTAAAAAATACAAAAGAATCATAATATAAATAATATTTAAACTAATGGTGTGTAATTTTTAAGGTTACACATTTTATATTCAATTTAATTTCTAAATACTGAATAGTTCAATATGAGTAGTGAATCTCAAATTTCAACAATCGTCAATGAGATATTGGTAAATATTATTATTTTATTTTGTTTAATTTCAAGTTCTATATATTGTTAAATTTTAATGAAACAATATTCATCTAGAGAGTCGAAGCAATTGAAGAAGCTTTTAGTTGTGTCTTGGTTCATAATCTTGGCAGTGAAACGGAAAAAATAAAAAAATGGCAAGGAGAACTGCGTTCCGCAATGCTCAAATTACCAGTAGATCAACAAGAGCTTGCAGTTAAACAATTTTTAACTTTGGCTGCTGGAATGACCAACCATAAACGCTTGCAACTTTTACTTGGTCTTCTAGAGAATTTAGTAGTCAATACCGTTTTACCGGCAAGGTAATTTCATTTGATTTAACTAATACGACACAAAGATCAAATTAAGTATGAAAAAAAAATTTTTTTTTTTTTTTAGAATGGTATGTGAATCAATTTTATGCTGCGATAAATTAGTATATGAACTTCAAGACTTTTGGGTTGAATGTTTTATTTTAATAAAGAAAATAATCGGTGGAGTAGACTACAAAGGTGTACGAGAGGTAATGAAGGGTTGTATAGAGAAAGCTCAGACTATTCCAGCAAAATTAAATGCTTCAGTACAGCCTCAATTAAAAAGTCTGGAACATGTATTTGAAAATATATTTGATAGGAATGCTTGTCTTCTTCCAAGCTACTTCATTGTTACGGAGATTCAAAAAGTATACCCAGATAATAAAAATTGGCCTCATTGGAAGTTAGCAAAACTTATTTCAAGCTTTGTAGAAAGTTTTCGACCTGTAGCTCAAATGGTATCAATAATCGGACATTCAAAAATGCGTCCAGTTGTTGAACATACAGGATATGCTGACCATCTAATAAATCCCTGGTTATTAGATCCATCATCACTAAAGTTTTCTTTAAAAGGAAATCTTCCTTATGACGCTGAATTGCTTAAACCGCAAACAGACTTACTTCGTTATGTTTTGGAGCAGCCATATAGCCGTGATATGGTTTGTTCAATGCTTGGACTTCAGAAGCAACATAAACAACGCTGTATAGCATTAGAAGAACAATTGGTGGAACTTGTTATTCTTGCAATGGAAAGATCGGAAAATGATGCACCTCAACCATCTGAAGGAATAGATGGAACTGTAGCAAATCATTGGGTATGGTTACACCTTTCATCACAATTAATTTACTTTATTCTCTTCCAATTTGCTTGCTTTCCAAGTATAGTAATGGCGATTCATGAAAAACTTGCTGCAAGAGATTTACGGAAAGGCCGAGATCATTTGATGTGGGTATTACTTCAATTTATTTCTGGAAGTATTCAACGAAATCCTTTGGCTAATTTTTTACCAGTATTGAAACTTTACGATCTTTTATATCCAGAAAAAGAGCCTTTGCCTGTACCTGATTTCAATCAAGCTCTTTGTACACATCAAATGGCTATGACGTGCATATGGATTCACTTGCTAAAGAAGGCACAATCAGAGCATGCTAATATTCATAGACCGATCCCTACAGCATTAAAAAACCATCACGAATTTCTTCAACATTTGGTAATGCCTAACTCTTCACTTTGTATGGGGCCAGATTATCGGATTGCACTTCTTTGTAATGCTTATTCTACTTATCAAGAATACTTTAGCAGACCTATGGCTACACTTGTTGACACAGTATTAGGCACTCAAAAAAGTCAACCGCAACAACCTTTGCCTACGAATGTACAAAATAATGCAGCTTTGGCTACAGGACCGATTACTCCCTTATCGATGTCTATTTTAGACTCTCTTACAGTACATTCTAAAATGAGTCTCATTCATAGTATTGTGACTCATGTTATAAAGTTAGCACAGTCAAAAAGTAACTTACCATTAGCACCTGCTCTTGTAGAAACTTACAGTAGACTTTTAGTTTACACGGAGATAGAAAGTCTTGGTATAAAAGGGTTTATCAGTCAATTATTACCACAAGTATTTAAATCTCATGCTTGGGGAACTTTGTATACACTTTTAGAAATGTTCAGTTACAGAATGCATCATATTCAACCTCATTACCGAGTTCAAATACTTTCTCATCTTCATAGTTTAGCTGCAGTACCTCAGACAAATCAAACTCAATTGCATTTATGCGTTGAAAGTACTGCTTTAAGGATGATTACAGGTTTAGGATCATCTGAAGTTCAACCACAATTGTCTAGATTTTTATCTGAACCAAAAACTTTGGTGTCATCTGAATCTGAAGAACTTAATCGTGCTTTAGTGCTTACTCTCGCCAGATCAATGCATATTACCAGTACTGGTGCAGATTCTTTAAGTGGAACGTGGTGTAAAGAGTTACTAAATACTATAATGCAAAATACTCCTCATTCATGGGCAAATCATACGCTTCAATGTTTTCCTCCTGTGTTGAGTGAATTTTTTCAACAAAATAGTGTTCCTTGGGAAAATAAACAACAGATTAAAAAAGCAGTTGAAGAGGAATATAGGAATTGGGCATCTATGAGCAATGAAAATGACATAATAGCTCATTTTTCTGTTCCAGGTACTCCACCATTATTTCTGTGTTTATTATGGAAAATGATTCTTGAAACAGATAGAATCAGTCCGATTGCTTATAAAATTTTAGAGAGAATTGGCGCAAGAGCATTGTCTGCTCACTTAAGAAAATTTTGTGACTATTTGGTGTTTGAATTTGCAAATAGTGTAGGAGGAGGACAGCATGTCAACAAATGTGTTGATACAATTAACCATATGATTTGGAAATATAATATTGTAACTATTGATAGACTGGTATTATGTTTAGCCCTAAGAACTCAAGAAGGTAATGAAGCACAAGTTTGTTTTTTCATTATTCAATTACTTCTACTGAAAGCAGCTGAATTTCGTAATCGAGTTCAAGAATTTGTCAAAGAAAATTCACCAGAACATTGGAAGCAGTCTAATTGGCATGATAAACATTTGGCATTTCATCGAAAATTCCCAGAGACGTTTGCACCAGAAGGAATTATGGATCAAACGAGTGGTGGACCAAGTCAATATCAGAGTTTACCTGTTTACTTTGGTAATGTTTGCCTGAGATTCTTGCCCGTTTTTGATATTGTTGTACACAAATTTCTGGAAATTCCTCAAGTAAGTAAAAGTTTAGAAATTCTTTTAGACCATTTGGGATGTCTTTACAAATTTCATGATCGTCCTGTTACGTACTTATACAACACACTCCATTATTACGAAAACAAATTGCGTGATCGTCCGTTTTTGAAGCGACGTCTTGTCGCTGCTGTATTAGGTTCATTAAGAGAAATAAGAGCACCAACATGGGCTTTATCCGAACAGTTTTTACAATATATGACACGTGCCACCGATGAAACCATTACTTGGATCCCGGAATTAGATTATTATATTCGTTTAGTCAGAAGAATGGTTGAAACAATGGTGGGAACGCCGCATTTCCCGTCTGTAGATTGGAGATTCAACGAATTTCCTAATCCTGCAGCCCACGTTCTTTATGTCACGTGTGTTGAATTAATGGCAGTACCGGTCGCTCCAAATCTTGTTGCTGACAATCTTTTAGATGTTGTTGCCAAAGGTTACACTGTTATAGCTCCAAAGGAAATTCACTTATGGATTAACTGCATTGGATTACTTATGACTGCATTGCCGGAATGCTATTGGTCCGCTTTTTACGATCGTATTGTTGAAACTGCTAGTAGTCCTGGATTAGAAAAATGGCAATATAATAATCTTACACCATTCCAAATATTTAATTTTGATAATACGCACAATTGCTTAATGGAAAATAAGTATTCTTATATGTTGGCCATCGCTCATTCAATATGGCATCATGCTGGTGTTGGACAAATAACTTCTATGCCACAGCTCATCAAAGAAAAACTTCAACCTGTTGTTACTAGTGAAGAGCAATTGATATTTGCTTGCCACTTAATTGGACCTACTTTGGCTCGTTTCAATGTAGAGCGACCACGTTGTATAGTCGAACTATCAGTGAGCTTGTACGAGATGCTAGAACAGGTTGATAGAACTCAAGCTATACTTAAATACATGGATCCAGTTTGTGATCTTCTTTATCATATTAAATACATGTTTGTTGGAGATATGATGAAAACTGATGTTGAATGTATAATTCGAAGACTAAGACCAGCCTTGCAAATGAGGCTCAGGTTTATTGCTCATTTAAATATTGATGAAATTCAGTCAAATTAATTATATAACATGTAAATCACATTTTTAACAATAAATTTGTACTATTTGTGTAATAAGAGATTTAAATTTGCATTTTTTTATTCAATGCTCGCAAAATTTTAGAAGCCAAATTTATTGATACTTGATTATTTAGGATGAGTTTTGCAATTCATAATTTGTCTTATTCAAAATCAAAGTGTATGAGTCATTTTACAGTAATTTATTATTTGGTTGATTGTTTTATGTTTTTATGTAATTGAACTTTTGTATCTTTTAATATTTTTCAGCCTTTGAACAATTAGTAAAAATTGATATTTAATTAAATAATAATTAGACTGACTTTATTTTGAATAAATTTAGTAATATAGTTGTAACAAACTTTAAGGAAAAAAAATAATTTAAGTACTTCTCTATGACCAAAATTTTATTCGTTCTTAACCCTTCAGCACTCTCGCAAAACGATTTACTATCAATACTCGCGCGATGAGAAAAACTCTGACGCCTTTTGTGGAAGCGCACGTATGTTTATAGTCCCTTTAATTTAAAAAATCTCAAACAAGATAAATTTTTTAAAACAAAAAAAAATTGACTTATTTAAAAATAATATTTAATAATAATACATCCAAACATAAATGCATTCTTACGGGAACCTCCAAACTGTACTGATCAGACCCGATTTTTTAAATTCTGACCCCCCCCCCCCTACTTTACTATTGCGATGAGAAAATATCTCACAGAGTTAATAAAATTTATTTTATTTTTTTATAGTATAGAACAATTAAAATAATAATATTGCGATCTGAAATAATATTAATTTTTTAGCAGATAGAAAAAAAATCACATAGTCATTCCATTTGAAATTTGAAAGAAAACTTGAGTTATTGATGAGCGTGAGAGAAAATCTTATAGCGAGAGTGCTGAAGGGTTAACTTTCGATGCCTTTTTAATGCGTAAATAAAAAATCAAATCTAATTAAAGGATTTTATTTGTAACTAAAGGCTTTATTTTTTATCTTCGGGATTATTATATTTCTATGAGAAGGGTTGGCAATAGCCTAATCGGCTCGGTACCTGCATTTCCAAAGAGTGGGACCAGGGTTCGATTCCGGCGCGCACCAATATTTTTCAATGATTATAAACTAAGAATATGTGCGTTTCATTGCCAGCCTCTGTACCGGTCGGGTTTTCTGTGGTTTTCCCATATAGTTATGGAGGTAAAATGTCATTATAGAAGTACCTCCATACTATTTAAGACCGTAATGAAAATGCAGGTACTGATTATAACGTGTAAGTCGGCCACAGTCACAGCACATGTGTGTCGGGCATGAAAGAAAAAATCCCGACATGCAGGGGGGTGGGGACGAAAAAGTGGTTGAGAGTTATAATGACGGGGTTGAGAGATTATAATGCGGAGAAAAAAGTGGAGAGACAATAATTCCCCACCCTCCCTTGTAAAACACTCTACAGTGATACAAGTAAAACCATCCTCAATTATAACCTCAATTATATTTCTATGAGTTTCTAGTGTATAGGCTTTTTATGCCCCTGTACACCCCAAGCCTTTCTCAACATTAATGATTTTGCTTGGTTACTGCTCTTTATTTTTGCGGCTGTGGCCCGACTTGTGCTTTCTGTACCGTATTCACCCTGAACCTCATCTTCTCAGGTTGTTGGAACAGAGTCATGGGGAAACCACAGAGAAAACCCATGATAGTACAGTCGGAGCTGGGCTAAGTCTGCAGTGATTGATAAGGAATTCTTCCTTATCGACCACTGGGACATTAGGCCTTTCTCCTAGTGTGCAGAGATCCCTCGTGCTAGCCAACGCTGACTAGAGTGGTCATCCAATTAAGTTGTAGCTTAACTGGGTGATCGCCCAAGTCAGACGTGTGTCGCCCGGCTATCTCTGCCACTTTCAGAGGCTGGCAATGTAACGCACATATTTTTTAATTATAATCATTGAAAAATATTGGTGCGTGCCGGGATCGAACCCGGGTCCCACTCTTTCGAAAAGCGGGCACCGAGCCGACTAGGCTATTGCCAGCCTTTATCTTCGGGATTATTATTTCACAAAATTTGAATATATTATTTCACGAAATTTTTTACTTAAACCTAAGATGAACTATTCAACTAACAATTTTTATTTTTGATTAATTTATTTTAATTAAATTATTCAATAGTACTGATAGTCACCGCAAGCCCATTCGACTAAATCATATTTGTATTATTGGAAATAAAATGAACTTTAATACATACGGAACAACTGTAATGAATAATTTTTTATTTAAATTAATTATCATTTAAATATACATTTATTTAAACTAAAAATTCATTTTTCAAAGACTTATTGAAAACAAATTAAAGATGAATTGGAGTAACGGACTTGATAGAAGACATTCTCGGCAGTATTTTTTTCCATTTTGCAATTGATTTCTCTTTTTCTTTCTCATCTTCTTCTTCTACTTTGAATACTTTCCTTCGTTCGTAATGCAATTGTATCTATACAACAAATAAAAAAGGGATTTTTTATGTAAATTCATTTTTTTGAAAAATTAATTTGATTTGCTGAAATGATTTATAAAAATATTTTTATAATTAATTAATACATTACTTTAAGATCATTATTTGCTTCTCTAAGAGCTCCAGCGAGTGATGTTAGATAATATATAATTAATGCCATTAAAACAATCAAAGGAATAATAATTCCTGGAGATGCAATGTAATCGAGTGATCTAAAAAAAGAAAAAAAAACGTAAAGTGATATCAAGTTATGAATATTTTTACTCCGAATATTAAAGATCATTCATACTTGTGAACTTTCACTGGAAGAGAATTCTTCAAACTTTGGGTAGCTATGTGATATATTCTATAATAACCCGAGAAAGGTCCACAATGCCAAGAAGGTTCCACCCATACAATAGCATAACCCACCGGAAGAACACACAAAAAGATCATCGTAAGTAATAGTGCTAGATAAAAATTGTTTGATCTTGAGGCTCGAAAGACAACTTCATGTGGTACGTTGCAAGTCATTACTGCCCAAGATCTTAAGTACATGATAATAACAAGTTTGATAAGGTTTAAAGCTATTAAACCGGGACTAAAAAACATTCCCATCCAAACCATCCCTTGATTGTTGACCAAGTGTAAAATATTTTCAGCTATTTTGAAATCACCATACTGTGGAAATTGTTTTTCAAGATCCCAGCACCACCATGGGTTCATATATCGAACGAACAATGCACGGAAAAAATCGAGACTGAGAGTCATTATTATTGTTAGTACCTAAAAAATTACAGTATACATATTCATTTGATTAACCAAAAAATAATAAAATAATTAATATAATATTTTATGGGAATCATTTTATGACAAAATCAAATTAGCAGTGAAGTTTTATGGAACGTTATTAAGTATCGTTGAATTGAAAAGTATCGCTTTACTTCCAATTTGATATTAAAAAGTTTAATCTTCATTAAATGGAAACGACTGTCACAATTAAACACATACACTGAGAGAAAAAATTACTATTGAGAAAAAAAAACACTCATGTTAAAAGAATTTAAATTGTTGGAAATTTTTAACATTTTTTTGGAGAATCGGATTTTTAACTTCCCGCTAAGAAAATCGAAGATTTTCAAAAATCGGGAAGTTATTGTTTTCACCCCGTTTTGCAAAAATCGAGTTTTCATCAGATCTCGACGTTTGAAGGTCACAGGAAGCTTCCCTGACTATCCCCGCGAGGTTGTCACTATGTCTGCCTGTCTGTCTGTGTGTGTGTGTGTGTGTGTGTGTGTGTGTGTTTTTTTTCCCCTTAGGGGGGGGGGATCCTTTTTACGGATTCTAGGCATAGTTGTTTGGCCTGGATATGTGGCGACTCGACGCAGCGTCATACTAAAACTCGACACTAACGCCCCTACCCACTAAACCCTAAACCCCTTTTCCTTCTTTCCTCTAATCCCTCATGGAAACCGCCGTCAGGCATTACTTCGTGAAGGGAGGATCTAGCTACTGCTCTTCCTTCTGGTGGCTAAGGTGTTAACTACCTTCCTTCTATCTTCTGCTATTTGCTCTTTTTTTTTCGGTGGGACGCAAGTCTTTAAGGACTTCTGTTGCAAACGTGTTGGTAGCGTTCCAGGCAGCTTCTGATGACAACATTGCTTCCACTAGTGAATCTGGTTGCATTCTCTGGTTCAGAATCCTCTCCAGTTCTTCACGCTGTGGATCGAAACGACGACATACAAAGAAGACGTGCTCCGCGTCTTCAGCAGCTCCTGGGCAGGACGGGCACTCCGAAGAGTCATCGTGTTTAAAGCGGTGTAGATACTCTCAAAAACACCCATGTCCCGACAACATCTGCGTAAGATAGTAATTGACCTCACCGTGATTCCGGTTAAGCCAAATGTCGATCCGAGGTATGAGACGGTGCGTCCACCTAGCCTTCTCTGCAGCATCCCATTGTAGTTGCCATCGGCCTATGCTCTTCTGCCGTTCTTCAATTCTAAGTTCTTCAGGGCTCAGTGCAGTTGACCTTTTTCGTTGGTAAAGGGCCCGTCTTTCCTCTGCTAGAACTCTAAGAGGTAGGGTTCCAGCAATGACGCACACTGCTTCTTCTGATATAGTGCGGAAGGCACTAGCTACTCGTAGGGCACTCCGTCGGTATATTGGTCCAGCTTTTCTCCATGATTCTTGGGTTTCCAGTGCATCAGCCCAAATGGATATTCCGTAAGTGAGCACTGATGTGACTACTGATGACAATAGTAGCCTCCTGCTCTGCATTGGGCCTCCGATGTTAGGCATCAGCCGTGCGAGACTAGCCCTCACTACTGACGCTTTGGCACTGACATGTTCCACCTGCTGCTTGAAGTTGAGTCGTGCATCCAGCATCACTCCCAGATAACGGATAAATGGTTGTGATGTGATTTCTTGTTCTCCGACTCTCAACTTGATGGTTTCTACCGTTTTTCTGCTGGTGATGAGCACTGCCTCGGTTTTATGCTTGGCTAGTTGCAAGTTCATCATGTCCATCGACAAATTGACTCGTCTGAATGTAATATCAAATGCCATTTCTATCTCTTCGAGGTGCTTTGCGACAATCACGACAGCTACGTCATCCGCATATGCTACAAGTTTGACTCCCGTAGGCAATGCTATTCTCAGGAGGCCATCATACATGATGTTCCATAGCAGAGGACCTAAGACTGATCCCTGTGGCACTCCTCCGGAGATTTCGTACACTTCCGTACCATTCGTCGTGTCATATTTCAGGAGCCTGTTCGTGAAGTAGCTCGCTACTATTCTGCGAAGGTATCCTGGTATGTTTTTTTCTTCTAGAGCCCGCATAACGCAGTCCCAGTTAGCGGAGTTGAAGGCATTCTTGATGTCTAAAGCAGCCACCAAGCAGTATTTCTTCTTTCCACCCTTCCATCTCGTTCCGGCGATTGCATCCTTGGCTATATCAACAACCAATTTGATAGCATCCAGAGTTGACCGTCCTTTTCGGAAACCAAACTGGTTCTCTGCTAGGAGTGGATCGACTAAAGCCTCTATTCTCTGATGAATTATGCGCCCGAATATCTTGCCGGCCGTGTCTAACATGCAGAGTGGTCGGTAGGATGACGGTTCTTCCGGCGGCTTTTTCCCCTTCGGAAGTAACACTAGCCGTTGCTGTTTCCACTTCTGTGTGTATGTGTGTGTGTGTGTGTGTGTGTGTGTGTGTGTGTGTGCGTGTGTGTGTGTGTGTGTGTGTAAACCTCTCATAACTTTTGAACGGCTTGACCGATTTCATCGCGGTTGGCACCATTCGAAAGGGCTTGACTAAACTTAGATTTTGACCATAATTTGGATCGATTCGAACCGGTATATTTTGAGAAATCTGAAAAAAACTTCAAAAAAAAATTTTTTTAAATATGTGTGTGTGTGTGTAAGTAAGTAAGTAAGTAAGTAAGTAAGTAAGTAAGTAAGTATGTGAATCGCTTATAACTTTTGAACGACTAAACCGATCGGAACCAACCAAACGGCGTTCTAAAAAAATGTTAGTGAACTAATTTTGCATTAACAGAATATCCATAAAAACAGACTTTAATTTTTTACAGTAGATGTACTAAGTTTTTATTAATTGTTGAATGAAATTTCAAACTTTTAGTAACGCTTTCAATTCTCACTCGAAACTCCTGAAAAATGACAATTTGAAATTCATAAGCGAGTCAAGTCAGTCAATCGTTATTTTACTCTAAAAAATAATCAAATTCTAAATATACATATTTGAGAGTTCAGAAAATCGACCACATCTTTTTAAAGAATATTGAAAATCTCGGTGTGAGCTCTCAATATTATCATTCATAAGTATCTCATCACGATTTTCTATTTTCTGTTTAAATAATACAGAAATTTTTTTTTATCAGAATTTTTACTTGTATCTAATTTTGGAATTTGTGCTAAAATTTATATTGACTTTGAATAACTTTAGAAAAAATATTTTACATCGAAAATATCAGAGATTTTTTGTAGAGTATTCAATTTTTCACAAAAATATATTGTATTGATTGTTGCATCTAGATTTTGCTGGTAACTGATAAAATTTTATAATTGGAAAAAAAATTTTTTAACTTCCCGCTAAGAAAATCGAAGATTTTCAAAAATCGGGAAGTTATTGTTTTCACCCCGTTTTGCAAAAATCGAGTTTTCATCAGATATCGACGTTTTAAGGTCATAGGAAGCTTCCCTGACTACCCCCGCGATATTATCACTATGTCTGTCTGTGTGTGTGTGTGTGTGTCTTTTTTTTTTTTAACTTAGGGGGGGGGGTAGTCCCTTTTACGGATTCCAGGCATAGCTGTTCGGCCTGGATATGTGGCGACTCGACGCAGCGTCATATTAAAACTCGACGCTAACGCCCCTACCCACTAAACCCTAAACCCCTTTTCTTCTTTCCTCTAATCCCTCATGGAAACCGCCGTCAGGCATTACTTCGTGAGGGGAGGATCTAGCTACTGCTATTCCTTCTGGTGGCTAAGGTGTTATTTTTCCTTCCTTCTAGTTTCTGTCATTTGCCCTTTTTCTTTCAATGGAACGCAGCTCTGTAAGCACTTCGGTGGTAAACGTGCTTGTGGCGTTCCAGGCAGCTTCGGATGACAGCATTTCTTCTACTATTGACTCTGGTGTGATTTTCTTGTTCAGGATCTTCTCTAACTCATCACGCTGTGGGTTAAAACGAGGGCACTCAAAGAAAACGTGCTCCGCATTTTCAGCAACTCTTGGGCAAGACGGACACTCTGGGGAATTATCGTGCTTAAAGCGATGAAGGTACTCCCGGAAACAGCCGTGTCCTGACAACATCTAGGTCAGATAGTAGTTGGTCTCGCCGTGATTCCGGTTAAGCCAAACGTCAATCCTTGGTATAAGTCGATGAGTCCATCTTCCCTTCTCCGCAGCATCCCATAGTTGTTGCCATCTTGCTATACTATGTTGTCGCTCTTCAGTTCTCAGTTCTTCAGCGCTCAGTGTAGATGACCTCTTTCGGTGGTATAGGTTCCGTCTTTCCTCAGCTAGGACTCTAAGAGGCAGAGTTCCAGAAATGACGCACACTGCCTCCTCGGATATTGTGCGGAAGGCGCTGGCTACTCTCAGTGCACTTAATCGATAGACCGGTGCGGCTTTCCTCCATGATTCTTGGGTCTCCAGCGCGTCTGCCCAAATGGATATTCCATATGTGAGCACTGATGTGACTACTGACGACAGCAATAGTCTCCTGCTCTGCTTCGGGCCTCCAACATTCGGCATCAGTCTTGATAGGCTAGTTACTACCGCTGATGCTTTAGCACTTACGTATTCGACCTGTTGCTTAAAGTTCAGTCGGGCATCCAGCGTCACCCCCAGATATCGGATAAATGGTTGCGATGCGATCTCCTGCTCGCCGACATTCAGCTTGATGTTTTCTACGATTTTTCTGCTGGTGATCACAGCTTCAGTTTTGTGCTTGGCTAACTCCAACTTCATCATCTCCATCCATAGGTTAATCCGGCTAAATGTGATATCGAAAGCCAGATTGATCTCTTCCAAGTGTTTCGCGACAATCACTACCGCTACATCATCGGCATATGCAACAAGTTTCACCTCTGATGGTAATGCAACTCTCAGAAGACCATCATACATGATGTTCCACAGCAAAGGACTCAAAACCGAGCCCTGTGGCACTCCTCCGGTTATTTCGTACTCCCTTGAACCGTTTTTCGTGTCATATTTGAGGACTCTGTAAAGTAGTTTTGCTACCATTCTGCGCAGGTATCCTGGCACTTCTTTATCTTCGAGAGCTCGCATGATGCAGTCCCAGTTAGCGGAATTGAAGGCATTTTTGATGTCCAAGGCAGCCACCAAACAATACTTCTTTCTGTCACGTTCTCATCTCTTTCCAGCGATTGCCTACTTAGCTGTATCGACCACCAGGTTGATCGCATCCAGCTTGATCGTTCTTTCCGGAAACCATACTGGCCTTCTGCTAGGAGTGGATCGACGACTGCTTCTATTCGTTGGTGCATTATACGCTCTAATATCTTACCCGCTGTATCCAGCATGCAGAGTGGTCGGTAGGATGATGGCTCGTCCGGTGGCTTCTTCCCTTTAGGGAGAAGTACAAGTCTTTGCTGTTTCCATCTTCTAGGAAAAATCCCTTCTTTGAGGCACGAATCGTAGGTATCTAAGAATAGATTTGGCGCTGCTTTAATAGCTGTTTTTAATGCAATATTCGGGATTCCATCCAATCCCGGCGCCTTATTATTCCCTACTCGGTTGCACGCCTCCATCAATTCCTCTTCTGTGACAGGTGGAATGTCTTCTCGATTTACTGGCAATGAAGAATAGCCGAACTTACTTTGTCGAGGAAACAGCGTAGAAACTATTCTTTCCAGGAGCTGTGGACACGTAGGTGATGGCATTGGCTGGCGCTTCAGGTGGGTCATGACCAACCTATACGGTCTGCCCCATGGGTCCTTTTCTACCTCATCGACGAGTTCCTTCCAACAGCGTCTTTTGCTATCTTTGATGGCCTTGTTCAGTTCTCGACGGGCCTTTTTGTATTCTGCGACCAGCACCGCAGAGTTAGGTCATCGGTGGCCACGCTGTGATAATCTTCTCTTTTTGTGACAGGCTGTGCGAAGGGCGTTAATCTGATCATTCCACCAGTGCACCGATGGTCTTTTATTGATGCCACGTTTACGGGGCATGCAGGTGTCGCACGCCTGGGCAATTCTCGTCATTAAGTCATTCGTCTTCTCTACAGCATTTCCTGTGATGATGGTCGAGTCACTGTCTAAGGCTACTACCAAAGCTTCCGAGTCAAAGTCTTTCACTTTCCATCCAGCTGCATTAGTTTGTCTAGTTGCTCTTTGAGGGTTTCGGCCAGCCGATATTTCCCAAAGTATTGCACTGTGGTCGCTGGCAGTGTAGGTGTTTAAGACTTCCCAAGAATAGTTTCCTTTCAATAAGCTGCTGCTGACGAATGTGAAGTCTATTATCGAACTAGCCTCTCCCTTGGTATATGTTGGTGTCTCACCGATGTTGAGAAGGACCACGTCCAGTGAGGCCATTGCTTCGCGCATTAGTCTGCTTGCTGCCCCAGTCTACCGCCCAGGAATTGAAGTCCCCTGCTATAGCTACTGGGTAGTATTGCTTTGCGTCTTCGGTCAGTCGATCCAGGAAGTCAGTAAAGTCGGCAATGGAAAGGCTAGGTGGTGCATAGCAACTATAAAAACGGATGTCGTTGATAGACGCTGCTACAAAGCCGATGCTATGATTGCTCACTATGCTCTGGAAGGGAAGTTTGCCACAGGACCAGATGACAGCCTTGGTGGTGCTGTCAGTTTCCCAAGGTTAGTTATTCAGGTGTCTGTATGGCTCTGCTATTATTACTAAATCAAGCTCTAATTCACGCACGGTCTGCACGAGCAGGTCATGCGCGGCCTCACAGTGATTGAGGTTAAGCTGTAATATCCTCATATTTGCTTGCTTGTCATTCTCTGGAGTGCCTCTTTGTATACCGGGCACCTGTATGTGCCGGCGTGATGGGCAGCGTTCTCTGCGCTCTTATTTTCCGCGTATAATACACACTTCGCTGGGTTTTTACAGTCCGCAATCTTGTGTTCTTCTTGGCCGCATCTGATGCATAGCTTGGATCGATCTGTCTTGCTTCTGCACTGGGATCCGTGGTGCCCGAAATGCCAGCATTTGTAACATTGGGTAGGTTTCCTCGTGGCTCTAATTCAGCAGTTGACCCAGCCATTTCGGATTTTACCGCTTCCTTCTAATATCTTCTGAGCTGCTGCAGCCGGCAGTATCACGACAGCGGTTTGGGTACCTCTGTAGGTTTTGCGGATCTTGATTGTCTCTGGTGGTATTTCGCAGAGCTCCTTGGTTACCGTATGCAGGGCAGCCTGAATATCCTCCTTTGTTGTGGTGTCATCTAGGTCTCGGATCTCGATGTCTTCTTGTGGCCCTTTGCAGATCACTTTGGCCTCCTCCTTAAGAATGTTTGCGATGGTCTGTTGCAGGCCTTGGCCTTTGTCCACGCTCTTCCGCG
This sequence comes from Cotesia glomerata, assembly GCF_020080835.1. Lineage (NCBI taxonomy): Eukaryota > Metazoa > Arthropoda > Insecta > Hymenoptera > Braconidae > Cotesia > Cotesia glomerata. The sequence goes on from NC_058163.1 coordinate 10,740,214, forward strand.
AAATCGTAATCAGCAAGTCCCCGCTTCTGGTCTTGTTGATCTTGTCCACCGTTGTGCGAACCTGCTCATCAGGGACGTCCTTCTTTATGCGACGCAAAATCTCGGCGTACTTTGCTTTCTCGGCCGGGCGGATGATCAGTGCGTCGGGTCTGATCCATTTGAGCGGTTTTTTGCGCTTAGGCTCCGGCCTGGGCTTCTTTGGAGGCTCCTTTGGGAGCTGTTCTTTGGCTAGCCTTCGTTTCTCTTTCCTTGTGTGGACATCTTTCCAATCAGTCGCGTCTTTTTTTTCGGCGTTCTGCTTCATCACGTTTTTCGGAGGACTTGGTTTCAAGTCCTTTCTCTTCGTCAATCGCCCATCTATTCCATCTGGGGAGTTTCGGTCCTTCCTCTTGTTAGACTTGTTGGAAGTATGACCTTCGTCTTTAGTATCAGATTCACCGTCACCATCGCCTCCGGTGTCCATTGATTCTTCGATCTCCACAGTAAGTTGACTGCTCTTCTCCGGCGTAAGACGAGGAGTGAGTCGTCGAGGTGACTGCCATTCTTCGTCCAGTTTTTTAAACCTTCGAAGGGCGTTAACTACCCCGGTTGCCTTGGCCTTTATCTCTTTATGGATATTGACCTTTGATTGGACAAACTCATGCAGTTCGCTGGTCAGCTTTTCGAGGCGTTCCAGCGCTTGCGTCCGCTTCATCTCAGCGCTTACTGTAATCGCTGCTCCTTGGGCGTGAGGCCCACTAATACTCCTGTCCTTTTCTTGTTTTTTCATTTCTTCCATGATTTTGAGTGATACTCCAAAGCAAAAGGTCGTCTCCGAACGCGATGCCTCCGGAAGTGGAGAGGTGATCACTCTTACAGCTACCTCGATTGCTATAAGAGCTTTCGGTCATTGAAGCGGGAAATCTCAACCGAAAGGGGAGTTTTCGTTTTTTACCGCAAGAGCTATTTTATTTCGCTCATACCCTCTGCTCCGAAGAACGGCGAGCTTTCTCCGACCCACAAGGATACACGGACGGTGGCTTTTACTCTTCAGCTCCGATGCCTGATTTGGTCCGCGAGGGCTATTTTATTTCACCCCAATCCGCCGATCTTACGACCGATTAGGACCCCCCCTATCCGCCACCTGGGGACGCGCCCGGTGGGAGTTTGGCTTCTTCCGACGGGTGTGTGCGTGTGTGTGTGTGTGTGTGTGTGTGTGTGTGTGTGTGTGTGTGTGTGTATGTGTGTGTGTTTTTATCTTAGGGGGGGGAATCCTTCTTACGGATTCCAGGCATAGCTGTTCGGCCTGGATATGTGGCGACTCGACGCAGCGTCATACTAAAACTCGACGCTAACGCCCCTACCCACTAAACCCTAAACCCCTTTTCTTCTTTCCTCTAATCCCTCATGGAAACCGCCGTCAGGCATTACTTCGTGAGGGGAGGATCTAGCTACTGCTATACCTTCTGGTGGCTAAGGTGTTATTTTTCCTTCCTTCTAGTTTCTGTCATTTGCCCTTTTTCTTTCAATGGAACGCAGCTCTGTAAGCACTTCGGTAGTAAACGTGCTTGTGGCGTTCCAGGCAGCTTCGGATGACAGCATTTCTTCTACTATTGACTCTGGTGTGATTTTCTTGTTCAGGATCTTCTCTAACTCATCACGCTGTGGGTTAAAACGAGGGCACTCAAAGAAAACGTGCTCCGCATTTTCAGCAACTCTTGGGCAAGACGGACACTCTGGGCAATCATCGTGCTTAAAGCGATAAAGGTACTCCCGGAAACAGCCGTGTCCTGACAACATCTGGGTCAGATAGTAGTTGGCCTCGCCGTGATTCCGGTTAAGCCAAACGTCAATCTTTGGTATGAGACGGTGTGTCCATCTCCCTGTTGTCGCGGCGTCCCACTGCGATTGCCATCGCGCGATGCTGTTCTGCCGTTCTTTAGCTCTGAGTTCCTCGGCACTTTGTGCGGTTGTCCTCTTTCGTTGGTAAAGGTTACGCCTTTCCTCAGCTAGGACTCTGAGCGGCAAAGTTCCGGAAATGACACACACTGCTTCCTCTGATATTGTTCGAAAGGCGCTGGCTACTCTTAGCGCGCTCAGTCGGTAAACTGGACATGCTTTCCTCCATGATTCTTGGATCTCAAGTGCGTCGGCCCAAATGGATATACCATATGTGAGGACCGATGTAACTACTGATGATAGCAATGACCTCCTTGTCTGCTTCGGGCCACCGATGTTGGGCATCAATCGTACTAGGTTGGCTACTACTGCTGATGCTTTGGTGGTCACGTGTTCAACTTGTTGTTTAAAGTTAAGTCGGGCATCGAGCATCACTCCCAGATATCGAATGAATGGTTGGGATGTGATTTCTTGGTCTCCGACGTTTAGGTTGATCGTTTCCACCATTTTTCTGCTAGTGATAAGTACAGCCTCGGTCTTCTGTTTAGCCAGTTGTAAATTTACTGTGTCCATCCACTGGTTAATTCGCTCAAAGGTGATAGCGAACATATGTTTTATCTCATCAAGATGCTTGGCGACTATTACTACGGCTACGTCGTCCGCGTACGCTACCAGTTTGACGTTTCTTGGTAGTTTCAGTCTCAGCAATCCGTGTACATGACATTCCAGAGAAGTGGACCGAGAACAGAACCCTGCGGTACACCTCCAGTAACATCATACTCCTTTGGACCATTCTTCGTGTCATATCTCAGGACTCTATCTGTGAAGTAGCTAGCGACTATCCTTCGTAGGTATCCTGGTACGTTCATCGCTTGAAGGGCTTGCATGATGCAATCCCAGTTGGCGGAGTTGAAGGCATTTTTTATGTCTAAAGTTGCCACCAGGCAATATTTCTTCGTCCCCTCCTTCCATCTGGTACCGGCGATTGCGTCTTTGGCTATACCGACAACCAGGTTGATCGCGTCCAGGGTTGATCGTCCTTTCCGAAATCCGTACTGATTGTCTGCTAAGAGTGGATCGACAACTGCTTCTATCCTTTGGTGGATTATACGTTCTAGTATCTTACCGGCTGTATCCAGCATGCAGAGTGGACGATAAGATGACGGTTCTTCCGGTGGCTTTTTCCCTTTAGGAAGTAGTACCAGCCGTTGTTGTTTCCACTTCCGAGGAAAAATCCCTTCCTTCAAGCAGATGTTGTAGACGTCGAGGAACAACGCTGGCGCTGCTTTAATAGATGTTTTTAAGGCAATATTAGGTGGAATATCATTCAGTTCGTCCTGTGTCAACAGATAGTTGAAAACGCGCTGTCGTGGAAACAGCGCAGTCACGATCTTCTGTAAGAGTTGAGGACACGTAGGAGACGGCATTGGCTGATATTTCAGGTGTGCCATGACTACCTTGTAAGGTCTACCCCACAAGTCTTTGTCCACCTCGTGTGTGTGTGTGTGTGTGTGTGTGTGTGTGTGTGTGTGTGTGTGTGTGTGTGTGTGTGTGTGTGTGTGAAGGTATGTGAACCGCTTATAACTTTTGAACGGCGTGACCGATTTCATCGCGATTGGTGCCATTCGAAAGGGCTTGACCAAACTTAGATTTTGAAAACTATTTGGAATGATTCAGATCGATAGATTTTGAGAAATCTTAAAAAAACTGAAAAAAAATTTTTTTTCAAATGTGGTTTTTTTGGAATAACTTTTAAACGGCTTAAAGGTTCAATTCCAAAAACTAATCAGCTCTTAACCTCAAAAAACCACGTCGATCGCCACCATCCCGGTCAAAATCGGTTGATTCATTCGAGAGATATCGTGAACGAAAGAAAACCGAAAAAAGTGTTTTTTCGGAATAACTCCAAAATTCCTAGCGCGATCAATTCAAAATTTAAGATTCTTTGTGAGGCTTGAAAAACTGCGTCGAATGCTTCTAACCGCGTAAAAATCGGTTTATTCATTCAAAAGTTATTGCGGTTTAAAAATTCAAAAAATAGTGTCTTATCAAATCTCTATCAGACTTTTGAGCTCGAAGAGCTTTAAAGCATAGGAAAGCAATCTCTTTGAGTTCGGAGAACTCAAAATAACCCATAAATTGTATTTTTGAGCTCGAAGAGCTCAAAAACGTCATTGGTGTAATTTTAAGCGCCTACGTATGGAATTAGCGGGAAGTTGCAGGGATGGCCTTCAGGGTCAACCGTTTTCCTAATTTTTTTTTTTTCAGTTCAGTGAGTTTATTAATTAGATTTAATTTAGACTTCCTATAAATTAAAATCACATCCGTCGAATAGATTTAGAAAAATCAAATAAAAATATGATTTTTTGAAATAACTTTTGAACTACTTTGTGAACCAATTCGAGAATCTCATCAGTTCTATTCCTCAGGAAACGAATAATGCCCTAATTCAGATCAAAATCTTTAGATTTTTCCACTAAAAATTGCCGATTATCATTAATGTGTTTTTGTAAATTTGGTATTAAAAAGACTGCCTTGATTAACTGATGTTAATTTAAAAACGTTCTTAGCTTTGTTAGGACCCCAAACTGTCTTATCTATTTATATACATAAATTTTAAAAAATTACTTCGTTAATAATATTCTCATACCAAATCCATAACTGTAAGTTTCGTTAATTCCTGACCAAACATTGTTTCCCAACATAGTTTCCGAAGTTTTTTTTTCGTTGTTATATTCAATTTCGAAATCGCTTCGTGCGTCACTAAAAAGTAAATTATTTAATTAAAACTAATGTCATTAAAAAACAATATACACAAAAATGAATTTTATTACCTTTGGTAGTTTTATATTTTTTCTCTTCTAAGTTATTGTCATAATTACATATTCGAGTGAAACATTTGATAATTTTTACATCAACATTATTACAGGTATTATTTAAATTTTCTTGATTATTATCAATAACTAACGTAATATTTTCTTCGACTTCAAATCCTATATTTTCCTCCTTAGGTTCTAATATTAAAATTGTTGTGTTTTCTTCATAGTTCCCTGTAGAATCATAAGTATACTGTTTATTGATTAAAATATTTGTAACGTTTTTTACTTGAGTTAAATTCGATTCATCGCCATAGCTTAGACCATCAGCATCATAATATTCATAGTTATTTTGAGGTATATCTTTTTCAATATATCCTTCCCATTTTACATTATCAAAAAAAGATGAAGATTCGACTGTTGATGTTTTAGAGGTATTATATAAATCTGTTGAACTGTCATTAAAAATTTTACTGACTGTCGTAAGATCATAAAATGTATCGTTGACTTGGGGTACAGAAACATTTTGGTAAGAAAAAGAGCTTTCGGTTGTAGTATTAGACATCAAAATCAAGCTTAAAGCTGTAAGTGATGTTGTTAAAATTGAAGATCTTTTTAAAGATTGACCAGTGATCCCAGTTAAGGGTGATGATGATGGCATGTCAAAGTGATACATTTCACTACAAGGTACTAACATATTTTGACAGTGTGATGTATTGATATTCGCTGTCAAAATATCTGGTATGATTTTTGGTTTTAGACTCTGTAACTCTTCTTCCTATAAGAATCATTAAATTTTAATTTTGATGTATGTCTATAAAAGTATCGCAAATAATGAACTACTTTTTTTTACTTATGATCATGTTTAGTTTGTTATCACAAGCAACTTTTAATAATCGAATAATTGACTTGAAATTATTAGAACATACATCATATTTAAGTAGAAAATGGTAGAATAACGAGAAGAAAGCTTAAGAACAAAAAAATTTTTAGCAATTCTGAAAATTTTTCATGGTTAAAAACTTAACAAAAATAGTTGATTTATTTGCGTTACCCAATTATTTAAAAAGGAGTGATGCTATATTACAATTTTCAAAAAGTAAAATTTCAGAATTTTGTTTTGTAATGTACATATGGGGCAATTCACGACAAATTGGGTGGTTTGAAGAATTTTTATTGTTAATTTTCTCAATTTTTGAACATTGTTTAGTACTTATCGAAAAACCCTTCCTGGCAAATTTTGAGATTCTTTCTTTATTATTTATACAAACGATATCTAATTGGAAAAAATCACTTTTTTTTTTGCTCATAACTTCTTTAATAATATGATCCAATTGGAACTTTTTTTTATCCAAATCTTCGATTTTTTATGTACGTTTTAGTAAAAAATTATCCCAAGTGTTTACATAGGTAGTTGCTAACTTTCAAACTTAAATTTTTTTTTTCCATAAATCGTTATAGGCACCACTTTTTGTTACTATAGTGGTCAATTATTAATCATCTTTAATTTGTTTGAACAGTTTTTCGATCTTATCAAGGCTTAAAATCGATATTTCATTATTTATTCTATTAATATAAAAAATTAACATAATATTTTATTTATGTAAGTACTTTCTACAAAATTATATTTTTAATTCCATTTTTTCTTGTAATTTTTTTTTTTTCATTTGGATTATAGTGTTCTGGTATACTTTTTTTGGCATAAAAACAATCGTCCGATTTGAATAACTTTTTTGATGGGATTCTACAACAATTAAAAAATTTTCAAGAATTTTACTGATATCTATTATCGCAAAGTAGATTTAAACTTGGGTACTAAAAAATATTCGATTAGACCATTATTAAAAAAATGATCAAGAAAGAAAAAACCAAAAAATTCCCGAAGAAACGTTCTTTGACCTCTTAAGTGCGTATATATCCTTAATAAAAATGATGTAAAAATAATCGTATTTTCTCACCATTTGACTTATCTTGTCAAAAAGAGCAATGATTAATGAGTACAAGTTGAGGAGATTCAATACCATAATTCTGTAAAATAAAAATCATTCAGTGAATAATTTTAGCAAGTAATTAAAATCGCTACATTACCATGAATTACCTGCCTAGTTGTAGCCGCAACTGTTTACGAGGATGATAATTTTCCAAATAACCCAAAACTTCGAAAAATATTGGAAAAATATATGAGATCAATGACATAACTACTGTTATTTCATTTTGTCTCCACCAACTACTGTTTGCTGATTCTTGTGTACTTCTAGCCACGACTACAACTACTGCGTATGCTGACAATGTAAGAAGTAATATCACGAATAAATTAACAAATATGCGAATTGTTGTGATTTTCCAACTAAAAAATTTTGAAAAAGAAATTTCTTTAATCTGAAATTTGAATTTTTAAAACTATGAAACTGAAACCAGCAGACATCTAACAATTTTGTAGTTTTATTTGATACAGAAATATGAGTACTAAAATTTTTATTTAAAAAATTTGCATTCATAGTTTCTTACAATTTTTCCTATGAGGATTGTTTTTTTAATTTTTTTTTGTCAATTTATTTCTTATATACAAAATCTTATAAACACAATCAAATATATGTTGGTTTTAGTATAATTTAATACAAATTTTACTGTAAATACTAACTGTCCAAGTTTTTTATGTCTTTCAGCTTCTTCTAACAATGATTCTTTAAATCCTAATATAATACTTGCGACTCTGTTGTGAGCAGTTTCAGGGTTTCCTATCATAAAGTCCCAACCGGTAAAAAGCTTCCATGTAAAAGCACATTCATCCTCTTTTTCTGATAGTTTACTCATCCGTGAATTAATTGCCATTCTGTAAAAATGAAACATGATATTCTATACAAAATTGAACATAGGTAGTGAAATCTTTGTTAAATTTCATAAATTATTGTTAATTACTTGCGTAAAATAGCGACAAAACTATAAGTATAGACTATTAAATTAGCTAAAAAATAAGCAAGAGGAAGCCGGTATCCTTTATTAGAATCCCAATCAGTATACCATCCGTAAAAAAAAGGTGAATGTTTTAAAACTCCCTCAAATTCCCATAAAGTTAGAAAATATGTAGATTTCTTTGATTCATCTGGTAACAGAATTTTCCGATCACCGGAACGATTCTTGTCCGCTGTAAGAATTTCCGGTATAGCAACGAATATTGTTAGTGTTAAAAATATCACAAGATTTATACAGAAGAGCCAGCGTAAAAACGTAAAATATGAAGCTACAGCAGAACCAAAATGTGATTCTATTTCTTTGACTCTTGATTCCCAAGGCACCAACCATGTTTGAAGATTTATTAACTCACGTTTAAAATATTGCCATTTCTACAAACAAAATAAGGTAAAAGCATCAATTATTAGCACCACAAGATACAACAAGGATTACAGTTTTGTTAAACATATTTAAAATTAAAATTGGTGAGTTTTCTTTTAACACTGTATTAATTAGTTTTTTGACTTTAATAGCTTATTTCAACTGGTAAAGTCAAAAACCAAAACTCCAGTTATAGACAGGCTGACAAAATCAACTTTTTTAATTAATGACATGTTGTTACATGAATTTAACATTCATAAAACGGTCAAGTCAGTAATTTGTTGAACTAAATACAAGTATACAAAATATGTCTATTCAGTATGAGATCCACCTTACATTTTATGAACTAATTATTGACATCCATTATTTTTATAATTAATAATCATCAAATTAATTGTAAATATCTTATATTATTGATTTTTCATACTATATTTATTAAAAAAAAAAATTAGGAAAACGGTTGACCCTAAAGGCCATCCCTGCAACTTCCCGCTCATTTCGTACTTAAGCGCACAAACCTACATTTATTACGTTTTTGAGCTCTTCGAGCTCAAAAAAATAATTTTCGTATCATTTTGAGCTCTTCGAGCTCAAAAATCTGCTAGAAGTTGAATAAAACACTATTTTTCGATTTTTAAACCGCAATAACTTTTGAATGAATGAACCGATTTTTACGTGGTTGGTGGCATTTGACGCAGTTTTTAAAGCCTTATAAAGAACTTTTAAGTTTAAATTGATCGAACAAAGAATTTCAAAGTAATTCCTAAAAAACGATTTTCCGATTTTTTTCGTTAACGATAACTCACGAACGAATTAACCGATTTCGACCGGGCTAGCGGCAATCGATATGTTTTTTTTATGTTAAGAGCTGATTAGTTTTTGGAATTGATCGGTCAAGCCGTTTAAAAGTGATTCCAAAAAAACCACATTTGAAAAAATTTTTTTTTGAAGTTTTTTTCAGATTTCTCAAAATCTACTGGTTCGAATCGATCCAAATTATGGTCAAAATCTAAGTTTAGTCAAGCCCTTTCGAATGGTGCCAACCGCGATGAAATCGGTCAAGCCGTTCAAAAGTTATGAGAGGTTTACATACGGCCGTTCACACACACACACACACACACACACACACACACACACACACACACACACACACACACACACACACACACACACACACACACACACATGAGATATGACACGAAGAATGGTCCAAAGGAGTATGATGTTACTGGAGGTGTACCGCAGGGTTCTGTTCTCGATCCACTTCTCTGGAATGTCATGTACAACGGATTGCTGAGACTGAAACTACCAAGAAATGTCAAACTGGTAGCGTACGCGGACGACGTAGCCGTAGTAATCGTCGTCAAGCATCTTGATGAGATAAAACATATGTTCGCTATCACCTTTGAGCGAATTAACCAGTGGATGGACACAGTAAATCTACAACTGGCTAAACAGAAGACCGAGGCTGTACTTATCACTAGCAGAAAAGTGGTGGAAACGATCAATCTAAACGTCGGAGACCAAGAAACCACATCCCAACCATTCATTCGATATCTGGGAGTGATGCTCGATGCCCGACTTAACTTCAAACAACAAGTTGAACACGTGACCGCCAAAGCATCAGCAGTAGTAGCTAACCTAGTACGATTGATGCCCAACATCGGTGGCCCGAAGCAGACAAGGAGCTCATTGCTATCATTAGTAGTTACATCGGTCCTCACATATGGTATATCCATTTGGGCCGACGCACTTGAGATCCAAGAATCATGGAGGAAAGCATGTCCAGTTTACCGACTGAGCGCGCTAAGAGTAGCCAGCGCCTTTCGAACAATATCAGAGGAAGCAGTGTGTGTCATTTCCGGAACTTTGCCGCTCAGAGTCCTAGCTGAGGAAAGACGGAACCTTTACCAACGAAAGAGGACAACCACACTAAGTGCCGAGGAACTCAGAGCTAAATAACGGCAGAACAGCATCGCACGATGGCAATCGCAGTGGGACGCCGCGACAATAGGGAGATGGACACACCGTCTCATACCGAAGATCGACGTTTGGCTAAACCGAAGTCATGGCGAGGTCAATTACTATCTGACGCAGTTGTTGTCAGGACATGGATATTTTCGGACGTATCTTCACCGCTTCAAGCATGATGATTCACCGGAGTGCCCGTCCTGCCCAGGAATCAATGAAGACGCGGAGCACGTTTTCTTTGAGTGCCCACGATTTTACCCCCAGCGAGATGAGCTGGAGATGATCCCAAAGAAGAAAATCCAACCAGAGACAATAGTAGAAGCAATTTTGTCATCAAGAGCCTCCTGGAACGCCATCAGCACATTTGCAACAGAAGTCCTCATAGACTTGCGTTCCATCGAAAGAAGAAGAGCAAATGACAACAACTAGAAGAAAGGTAAAATAACACCTTAGCTACCAGAAGAAAGAGCAGTAGCTAGATCCTCCCCTCACGAAGTAATGCCTAACGGCGGTTTCCATGAGGGATTAGGGGAAAGAGGAAAAGGGGTTTAGGGTTTAGTGGGTAGGGGCGCTAGCGTCGAGTTTTAGTATGACACTGCGTCGAGTCGCCACATATCCAGGCCAAACAACTATGCCTAGAATCTGTAAAAAGGATTCCCCCCCCCCCTTAAAACAAAAAAAAAACACACACACACATTTATATACATACAGACGTACGGACATCATCGCGGAAACATTCGGGGAGGCTTCCTAGGACCTCAAAACGTCAACATCTGTTGAAAACTCGATTTTCGAAAAACGGGGTGAAACCAATAACTTCCCGATTTTTGAAAATTTTCAATTTTCTTAGCGGGAAGTTAAAAATTAAAATTTGAATAGGTAAATAAAATATTTAAGAACGAGTTTTTGAAGATGGTCTGACTATACTAGTTGTAAAATTTTAGGCTCACCGGCTGTTTCAATAAACTAGAGTAGACTTTTTTTTTTTTACTAATGAATATTTGACATTTTTCACAACTATCAATTTTCTTTAATTCTTTTAATCATGAAACTTAGATGAAAAAGTATAGGATTGTTTTTAATATCTTGACATAAAAATATTCGTAGATTTTATGAGATTTTAGATATGCACTTGTCATTCTTTCCAGTAGGAAGGTAATTGAACAAATCTTAAAATAAAAAAAAGTGAGAGTGATCGATACATTTTTTTTATGAAGAACGTAAAAAAAATTAATTATATAAATTATAATAATTTACATACTTTACTAGTAAAAATAGCGATACGCGCTAAAGCATCTCTTGTATTTTTACTTTGAGCAAGACGTTCTTGAAGTGCACCCTCATGTTTAGAAATATATGATTTAGCTTGTTTCACCATTTTAACTTTTTTTCTAAGAGACCAAGATCGATATTTTACAGCATTGAGAACTTCTTTATGAATCTTAAGTTTTTCGAAAATTTGTTCTTGGGTTCCATCATCTTCAAAATCTTCCCTCATTGCTGCATCAATAGAAATTACTGTCCTAGCCATGAAATATATACGCCATGTAATTATTTTTTTTGAATATTGATTTTAGTTGTTTTTAATATACATACTCTCCAGAAGAAGATGTTAATGCAGATGGACGCCTCATTGGATTTCCGTAATCATCAATATCATCCTCTACATTAAATGACGACGACCTTTTCTTTTTCGTTTTACTCGAAGGTTTCGACGACTTTTTTCGCAATTTAGCAGACGCAGATACAGAATAATCGTTTTCTGCATAATTTTCAATGTCACTTATTTGAGCTGAATTTATTAAAATTATTGGTGAAAGAGTCATTTTATTTAGAGATTCTTCTTCAATTTCGTTTCCAATTTTTTCAGGAAAAAAGAAAGTTACAGAAGATTTGTCGAGGAGTTCCTGGACAGAAAGATAAGAAGAATAGTTACATTATTAGTTGTAAACAGTAGATTTTTACATTAAAAAAATAGAAAGAAATTTAATTCTTGACATAAATTGGTAAATCTATTTATCTAAAAAAAAAATTTATAACTTTTAATCAGAGAATTTCCTTGAGGTCAAAGATTTCTTAGTGATTAAGGAGGTATTACCCTACGACGGTTCTCAACTTTTGGAAAAATTTCCCCCCATATGCCACAATGTAAAGCATTATAACTATAATATGAAGTAGTTGGGATGCAGTACACTTTTGCGCCTCCTCTCACATGCGCAGAAGTAGAAAAATAAGGGAGCTATCGAATATAGGTAAACATAAATCTTATATTCCTCAAGAGTTAAAATTAATTTAATTTCGAAAAAAGTTCGTTCGAATACTCACCCATATGAATAATGATTCGGTCGAAAATTACTCATCCAAATAACCATATATTCACATTTTTCGGCTAAATGAGTGTTCGTCTGTTCATTTATTTTTGTGTAAAAATTTTCGTTGTTATGTTTTTTAATTTATTGAGACTTTGTGACTTTGAAAGATTCTATTAATATAGCTTTAGTTTTTTCTTTATTCAAGTTTATATTTTTCGGAATTTTAAAATTTGTCAAATTATTTATTTTAAATTATATTTTATATTTACTTTCTAAGTTCTAGTAATTTATTAATTCGGAATGTTGTCAATCTGACTATTTGACTGCAACCCAAAAATAATCCCACTGCGTCTTTTTTTTGACTTGGCTACGTTGCATTCTCGCTTAGAATCGGTTGCCCCTTAAGACATGTGTTGTAGAAAAATTTAATGTTTTGAAATAATTTTGAGGTTACGTATAGTTGGAGACTGCAAATAATAAATAATGACTTCGCGGCTAAAGAATGGCAGATTTTACTTTAGCAATATTTCGATCGGTCTTGAGTGGTAGAAAAGGTCCTGGTAAATTTAAATTAGTCTCAGCCAAGATTTTTTAAAAAATTCAGATGATGAACAACAATCATTCCATGATGCAGCTTATGACGTTCTAACTTTACAGAATTCAGTGGAAATATTAAATTTAAAAAATAATTTATTCACTTGTTATAAAAAATGTGAAGTTTATTTGCAAGAACTATCTGATGCAAATAAAACAAAACATAATTTAAAAGTATTAACAGATTTGAAAGATATTATTTCGTTGAATATGTGTAAAAAATTAACTATGAATGATATTTCAGTTGATTCTTTGAAACAAATATTTAAACAAAGAGGTGATGAAGCTATCGTGCAATTGTTTACTGAAAAAGTAAATAACAAAGTAAGAATAACAAAAAAGAAAGATATTATAAAGAACATGTTAGACTTTTTAAAAAAATTACCAAAAAACTCAGTTATGAAACCAAAAAAAAATAATTTTAAGAAAGAAAGAGTTTCTAAAAAAGAATAAAATAATTAGTAGTATTAATGTTCTTCTAAAGTTAAAAATGACTTATTTTAAATAAATGCCTTTATAAAATATTTATTGAAAAATGTACTTTTAAATAAATAAATATTTATTATATTAATATTGTAGCTATATTCTTGATTTATACTATTTATTATTTTACATATTTATTTTTCCTATACAGTAAATTTGTGCTTAACCTATGTCCATTAAATTTTTATAGTTATTTGAATCTGTTGGGCTTCTACTGTATTTTGAACTTCCCGCGCTGTGCAACGTTGCCAAGTCACTATCTCTCACTGATTAGGTTATAAGAGAACGCTTGAAAATCATTAAAAGTAACAAACTTTGAACATTTTTTATAAAAAAATTAATACCGCTTGTTTATGTTTTTTTTTTTTTTTTAAAATACTTGTTATAACTTCAATTAAATATTCTCAGTTTTAAAAAAAAATCCTAAGAAAAGTATGGTTGTTATTCAATAAAATGTTCGCTCTAACTACGGTCAGGATAGGAAATACATGTTAAATGTACGATTTTTAATTGCTAATATTTCGAAAATTAACACCGCAAGGACTATTTAAAAAAAAATTATTCGTATAGAGGACACTTAGAAGTACGCGTATTCAAAAATTGAGGAATATTGTAAGAAAAGTGATTTTTCACCATACCTTCTTAAGGAATTAAATTCATAAAAATTATTAGGCGTATTTTAATTTTAGTATCATGAAATTTTTTATCTAATCTTCAACGCTATGTACAAAATCAAATTTTTTCTGGTACCAAATATTTCATAATAAAAAAAGTCTTGTAAGTATTTACAGAAATAACTTCACAACTTTGTTATATATCTTGTTATATATCGTTGTGAATCCGAAAGGATTGATCACAACGCGCTCTATATATTAATATAGAATTACATATAAAAAAGATGGCTGCAATAAATGATAGCGGAAAAGTGATTTTTCACCATACCTCCTTAAGGAGAAAAATTTTAGTTAATAAATTTTATTTTATAATACAAATAAATGAAATATTTTGATACAAGAAAAAATAATCTGTAAAGCGGTTGATTTTTAGGCCATCCCTGGAACTTCTGGGTTTTTTCGAGCTCGAAAATTTTTCAATTAGTTGATTTTTGAGCTCTTTGAGCCTAAAAATTGTAAAGTTATATAAAAAAAAAACGATTTCTTATAAGTTTTTCAATGGCTTTTAGAACGCCTTATTCGATTCTGATTTGCTTGGCGGGATTCGACGCAATTTTTTGAGCACAAAAATAAATTATAAAGTCTTGAGTCGGTAGATCCTACACGGAAAAAAAAATTTCGTTCTGGTAACGTAACTGTAGAGTTACCACAACTATACACAGGTTACTGTTCGTTGTAGAGTTACAGTAACAAAATGTTATTTAGTTCTGATAACTCAATGTTGTTGAGCTCTCAGAGCTCTACGGGATTGTTCTCAGAGCCAAACGGTATAGTTGGGAGCGCTCTACGTTGCGCAGTAGTGGAGTGCGCTGACATATTTCATAACCTAAAATGCCAAACATAATTATTTTGTTACTAATCTATATTATTAAAAATATATGAGGACAATTAAGTTCCCAATTTATTTATTTAAGGAAATAGATTTTTTTTTGTAAAAATTGAATTTCGTTAGAACAGTTTTGTATTTATGGTTTTTCAAGGTTCATTTGCAGTGACTGTTAATTTAATTTATTAGTTGAATATATTGTGATAAGTGATAAGTTATCGGAATACATTAAAAAGACCCCATATAACACAAAATAAAATTTGTTTTCGTTTATTTATCTTTTCTCGTGCATATACGGTAGTGATTTTATGTCAAATATTTATTGATATAATTAAGAAAAAAGGTTTGGAAAATCCAAAAGTGCACGACTCATAATGCTCATTTAATTATGAAATAAAAAAAAAAAAAAAAATCTTAAATCGTTCAAAATTAATTGCTGAAAAAACAGCTGTAGTAGGAAGGTACTGCACAAGCGCCCCTGGTGGAATAAAATGTACATAATATCTATAGATATAGATATATCACCATCCATGTTAATTTTACATGGATATATATAGATATGCAGTCTTGTAATTTGCGTTTTTTATTAATTGTAATTAAACGACACTGAATTAATTAACCATTCGCATTCACTAACAAGGCTATAATACTAAAAATAGTTGCTAAAATGAGGCGAAAAAAATTTTTCGATCGTAAAGCACTCTCTGATGCTTCGTATCATGAGTCGTGCGATAAGATAATTTTGTGACGACCATATTTTTATTTTACAAATAATTTTTATTTGTAATATAAGTTCTATTATTATTTTATTTCTATTATAATACTATTCTTATTTGCCATATACAATTATTGTTGGCAATATAAATTCATTCTGCCGCATGTATTTATTAAATTATCAATGCTAAATCGTAAAAAAAAATTATTAAGCAGACTTCCAAAAATTTGTTATAGTCTTAGAACGATCCTGTAGAGTAAGATAATATATAAGAAGGTATTCCAATCCTGCAATGCATGATGGGAAATGTGTCAATCGGTCGCGCCACCACGAGTGTGTCAGACACACTAACCGGCAACTAAAGTATTTTCATGCTTACTCTCGCAATAATAATAAATTTTATGCAATAAATAATCATTGCATAAAAAAATTATTTTCACCCTCTAACAATAATAATAAATAATAATAATTAAATAAAAACCTTTAAATAGCTTTTTTATTGCATCCGTAAATTCTCCGGTTTAACCGGTTTTTCCTAAACGCAGTTTATAATTTACCTCTTACATCACTGCGTTAAGTTCTACTGTGGTGCCTCTATTTTTTGATAACTTTACATTTACCAAGTCCGGGTTCGAAACTCGGCAATTCTAAATTTTTTTTTTTTTTTTTTTTTTTTTTACAATTATTCTATATTTTTATTATAATTTTTACTATTCCAATAGATTGTCAGGTCTTATACTGAATGTATTATTATTATTTATTAATTATTAGTAAAAATAATTAGATTAGAGCTCGTCTAATAACAGGTAAGTAATTAGTATGTACACAGTCATTTTAATTTATTGAAATTTTTATCAAAATGTTATAATAAATATAATGAACAATATCGGGTTATATTAACAATAAAATTTTTCACAATTCAAATGCTACTGGTGGGAAATTTCGAATTCAACGTTACCCTTATGAGGTATCTGATTGTACTTATTAATTGCAAATTATTTCTTATCCTAATTAATTTATATTTTTATAGAAATTATAATGACAATTATTTATTCTTAAAAATATTTATTTATGTATGTGTATAGTCAAATGAAAATTTTTAATTTATTTGATAGATACAAGTAGTATAGAATTTCGCGATTTTTATTTGTTTAAAAATGTCAATTTGTTTTTTCTTAACGTTTTGTTGTTGAGAGTGTGTATTGAAGAGCTAAATTAAGTAAGTATGGATATTTATTTATAATAAATCTGCATTTGGATAACTTTTTATTGTATGTAACAATATCTAAACTAATGTTTATTAACGCAGATCATGGGTGGATGTAGCTTTCCTGACGGTCATAACAGCAGTGAAAAGGGTTTTAAAATGCTGAGGTTTTCTCGTTCAGTTGAGATGAGAAGTAAATGGGCATCTGCTTGTAAAATTTCAAAACCCATTACTGAGAATTCTCGTTTGTGTGAGGTATTTACCACCATGATAAAAAAAAGTAACTTGCCTGACGAAAAAAAATCTTGAACCAAAAAAGAAATCTATTTGGAAAAGAATAATTTTTCTGAGTGAAGAGAAAAAATTTTTAATCTAAGATAATACTCTTCGTTTCAGTACATTTTTCTAAATTCAAAAAATTTTTCCCATTTTTGTTAATATTACCCACGTTCGACAGCTTGTAGAGTACCAATCACTTGGTGGGCCTGTTCTAGTAAAAGGTCTCACCACTGCTATTTTAGACCCACCACAGTTCGATAAAATGCACGTTGGACTGGCTAGAAAAATTTTTAGCTATGAAATGGGACATGCATTAATTCTAGCGGCGCAAACTGGTCTTCTTCCGCAAACAGCTATGACCACTGGGTGGTTTATTTTATTATGTAGTCAGTGGTATGAGTTCATGGTTTGTCGGTACAAAAGTAACTCACGGAACTTATGGCGCATCGTTAGAACGAGTAGAGTTTCTGCAGAGCTTTATTGAGATTATCAGAGAACTACAAGTTAGCTCTGATAATAGATGGAAACCGATACAACGGGGCATCATTCTGGCTACTACTACTGCGTTAAAATTACGAGAAGATCTAGTTCTGACAAAAAAATTGGAGTACCTTCTTACGGGGCGTCAGACTTCTAGTTCTGGAGAAAATTTATTTTCTCAGGTTCGAGCTGGTGGTGATATTCACCCTAAACTTCGCCAATTACGCTACCGAATGCGCTTGATTGCAGTGGCTCAGTATTTACGTGTCCCAGCGTCTGTATCATATGAAGACGATGATGAGCCGTACTACATTGAATTTCTCAAGCAAAAAAAAACTGAACTCCAAACTACCAATGATGATTCACAAAATTTCCTTGAAATTCCGGTAAATTGTAAATTATCCGAAATACAAAACTATGGGCTTTATTACCTTTGTGGTTGGGCAGTGTTTACTTGTGCGAACGGTAGTAATGATTGTGAGGCAGCAATAATCTCTTCAGTTCCTTTGCCTAACGCGAGTACGGCTTGGACGGATGCAATAAATCGAGGAAACTTGAAACATCCGACAGAGGCAGTATAATACACTTTTGAAGACTGCGGAAGAAGTTTTTGCTACTTACAGAAAATCTCTTCTCCATTTGCAATCTGTACATGAAAAAGTAATGAAGAGTGTCCTGGAAACTGCCGATCAATCATTAGTCTTCCCAAAATGTCATGGTATTCTCGACAAAATACTCGGAAAATTAATCTCATTGCGACTCCATGTTCTCGCAAAAGACATTACAGTGCAACCTGATAATCCCAATGTTGCAGTCTTCAGCTCTAAGAGCACATATATGCGCACGTCAACAAAAACCGTCCGTAAATAAGTTAATTATACTACATTATTTATTCTTCTTTCTCAATAAAATTGAGGCTTTCAATTTTTAAAAGTTACTTGCTGGGTGACAATATTTTATACATATATTAGTCCTTGGAATAAATATATTTTATCTATATATACTGTCCATCATATTTTCTATTGTAATACGTTGAATTTGATGATTTGATCAATAATAATTTCATATATTTTACACAATAAACTTAAAAAAAAGTACTTGTTTCAATAAATTAAAATGACTGTATACATACTAATTACTTACCTGTTATTAGACGAGCTCTAATCTAATTATTTTTACTAATAATTAATAAATAATAATAATACATTCAGTATAAGACCTGAGAATCTATTGGAATAATAAAAATTATAATAAAAATATAGAATAATTGTAAAAAAAAAAAAATTAGAATTGCCGAGTTTCGAACCCGGACTTGGTAAATGAAAAGTTATCAAAAAGTGTAGGCGCCATAATAGAGCTTAACGTACCAACGTAAGAGGTAAATCATAAACTGCGTTTAGGAAAAACCCGTTTAACCGGAGAATTTACGGATGCAATAAAAAAAGTTATTTAAAGGTTTTTATTTAACTATGATTATTTATTATTATTGTTAGAGGGTGAAAATAATTTTTTTATGCAATGATTATTTATTAAATAAAATTTATTATTATTGCGAGAGTTAGCATGAAAATACTTTAGTTGCCGGTTAGTGTGTCTGACACACTCGTGGTGGCGCGACCGATTGACACATTTCCCATCATGCATTGCAGGATAGGAATACCTTCTTATATATTATCTTACTGTAGAATTGTGAGAGGTAAATAACGTTTAGCTCTCAGAGCTCAACGATGTAGAGTTGCAGGAGCTAAACGGTATTGTTACTATAAGAATACGTTAACCTACTGGAACTTTTTACAACTAACTATATGTTATGTAAAAATTATTAATTTAGGGGAATTAATTGATTTTACATTTAAATTATTTATTGTGTTTAAGTATTTGGTCCTAGCGTGTTAGGCTAATAGACCGGGAACTTCCGAGTTTCTATTTATTGAGAATGATAGGTTTGTTGAATAAATTGGACGTTGAATAATTTTAATACATATATTGTTTAACAGGCGAGACCATCTTTTTCTTGCTTTGCTCTCACGGAGTTCAACGGAACTATCTCTGTCGCACTCCCAACAGCAGAGCAATTGCAGTTTCGATTGGTTTCACGAAATGAATGAAATTTTTGAAAAAAACGCTTTGTGGTGAAATAGTTTATTAAATTATCTATTATCTCTAAAAAGGTTTTTTCAAAATTTCCATTCGTTTCGCTAAGCCGATTGAAACTGCAATCACTGGTCTCGGCTGTTAAATCAAAAATTAATATCATTAGTTAAATTACAATAATTACAATTATTACACAGTGATTCAAAGTTAACTTTTTTTTTTCATATAACGATTTTACGATATTATTAAATTCACAAATATTAGTTATTTAAAATGTACCTGATAAAAATGATGAACTTTGTTGATTTGACTTACTCTTTAGATTTGATTCACTTCATAATTATACTTTTAATTTTACAATCTTTTATTCGTTATTCGGTAAATTTAACACGTGGTCTATTCAGACTTATTAAAACTTTAGGTGATGTGTTTAACCGATAGAAAAAACATTCAATAGAAATTTATATGAGGAGTTGCGCCTTCGGGCTTGATCGCTCCAACTCGTGTAAATTCGTGTCACACCATGGCTGTCGCTCATGCGCGCCCTGGTTAGCGGGAGAGAAGCCGGCTCGCGTGGCGAGCGGAAAGCAGTTGTGCTTGGACGCTTGTACTAGTACGACTACTCTGTGTCAATCGTTTTCTGATTTATCACGTATAATACGCATTTACTTTAACACTTAAAATTTTCATTAAATATTATTAGTTTCATTAATTTCAATTACCAATTAAATTCTCGATTCATTAAATTTCATTAGTAATTATTCAGTGAGTTAAATAAATCAAAATTAATAAGTGACGCCACGCGGTTATTGCGCGCCATATTGAGAAAGGATTGCATCAGCCACGCGGCTTTAGTCAATCCATAGTTAATACGCAATACTTATAATAAATTACATTAAATTCATCGTTCGACATTTAACCATCATTCTATCAAATCAAATTTCATCAATTATACAATTCTGACGTCAAATTATCTAATTAGTTCCTACACTAATAATTATAATCTATCAGTATTTACACTGACGTTGTACGTCGATTAATTAGTATTGCACTATCAATCGACTCTAGTTAACTTAAAAGTTAGCGTCAATTCACGAATTCTGAATTAATACATTTTGCGTTTCTAAGAAGGTTAAGCTCACCTCGTGTTGATTGCGACGGCAATTTACACATAGTCTTATTCGCACTACACGCTTTGCGTTCTTACTTGTACATTTTTTCATTCGAGGAGGTTTTTTCTCAGTGCAACTGAGTTTTCCTCCTCTGGGGATAAATAAATCTTCATTTTATCCCCCTACAAATCGACGCACAATTTATTTAATATCCTAATCCCAAATTAACTATAATTTTTAAAACAATTACGGAAACTATCCTAAGTGGATAGTTTTCGACAAAACATGATGTTAACACTAGGACTCTTATGTTTTATTCAACATCTATATGTGTTTGTATATATGTAAGCGCATTTACGTATAGACAAAGACAAAGGCAAAGATAAAGTACATTTGTACTGTTTAACAATAATTTATTTATTTAAATCGAATAAATAGATATGTACTTGATTCTAGCATCTCTTACGTTTTTTGAATTTAATTATTTATTTGTAGAAATACTTCTGTTTTATCATTTTAAAAATTTGTTGCATTATTTTAGAATTTCATTATTTAATATTTGGTTATTTTAAATTGTTTAACTTTCAAGTTCTATTTTTTTTATCTGTTTCATATTCGTAAAGTTCATTTCTCATTTAATATTTAATTTTGATTATCTAAAAATTATTTAAAACTTGCAATATTAAAATTCATTTAGACATTTGTCTCAACACTCAAAATTCTGTACTTAAGTTACTCTAAAATCTTTTGGTTTAAAATAAATCTTTTTATCTAATATTCTTTGTCATTACTTAAGTATTTTTTTATTTTAAGTATAAGTGAGTTTGCTTACGTATAACAAAACCCATTTATCTATTTAATCTCTTAAATGTACCTGCGCCCAAACTAATTACGGGCAATTCCCTGGGTCTCTTACAGGAGTCGAACGAGACACTTAATGATCACACTCGAATTATATTTTACAATCGTTAAAAAATGCAATAAAATCATACTCGAATTTTTTATAATTAATAAATATGTAAAGAAAAATTCTTTACATAACACTATATAACTACTATAGAGTTTCTATAGCAAAATTTTTTTCTCCGTGTAGAGACTCAAAACGTGGAAATCTAATAAAAACTCGCATTTTCAAAATCGGACTGAAATCAACAACTTTCTGCTTTTGAAAATTATTAATTTTCAAAGCAAGAAGTTTAAAATTCTCGAATTAAGTGCAAGCAAAATCGTTGTTCAAATATATAGTTGACTTGACAAAAATTCCTCCATAAAAGATTCGAAAATCTCGTATTTATTTGTAATTGTAGATACCATTGAGTTTGACATAAAAATTTTTAACATTAAAAAATTACATGATTGTTTTATGGATAAAAATATCCTAAAAAAAATTTTTACTGTCAACAGCAGTTTGTAAACAATTCTTATCAATTGTCAATTGCTCCATTTCAAAACACAGAAAATTCGTGAATTCAGTACTTAAGCGCTTAAAATTACACTTATGACGTTTTTGAGCTCTCCGAGCTCAAAGAGTTAGCTGCTCTATGCTTTTGAGTTCTTCAAGCTCAAAAGTCTGATGGAAGTTCAATAAAACATTATTTTTTCTAATTTTCAAACTGAAATTATACGTTTGAATGAATAAATCGATTCTCACGCGGTTGGCAACATTCAACGCAGTTTTTCGAATCCTATGATTTTCTTTTAAGGTAGTTAGGCCCAAAAAACAAAAATTCAAGAAATCTCCCAAATTCCGTATAGAAGTATTTAAATACATAATACACACGCTGTTAAAATTTAGAGACGATTTACCACGTCTAACCGAAGATAATTGCAGTTAAAAATGACACTTTTACACAGGCGGTATAGGAAAAGAGAGAGAAAACCACGAAGTTTTATTATTTTTGTGTTGAAGAAATTTTAAGAATTTCACGAAAAACTAATATTACTTAGATTATTACATGTATAATTACCCTACAAAATTCTGGAATTCCCTACCACATAGTTTTTGAGAAATCATTGATAAACTAGTAAAGTAAACAAATAAAGTCATGCGTGGAAGTAAGTGAGCGATAGCCCGTAAGAGGGGCGACACTAGCGAACGAAAGAGACAACAGTAGCATAAACTATAGGTTGGGAAAGAACTACCTTAAACACAAATTCTTGGAAAAGATCGACGTGGTTTTTAGCTCGTATAGTTATATCATTTCATTACATAAAAAATGATCTAAAAAGAAATGTTGGAATTATGTTAAAAAAACAATTGTTCCCAAATTTTTTGTCAACGATATCTCTCGAACGAATCAACTGACCGGTCTGACTCTTTTGATCGGCCTGGCGGCGATCGATGTAGTTTTCTAAAGTTAAGGGGTTATACGCAGTTGCAAAGCTAAAAAAACAACATTTTTTTATGAATTTTTTCTAGACACAGTTTTTAATTATCAATTACAAGTGACGGTTATTTAAATAGAGCCTACTTTCAAGAATACAATAGCGCGTCAATTATGTAAAAATATAAATGTGCACCGCTCCTGTAGAATATGTTCTGAACGACCTCTAAAAAAAAGGCGCTTGGCGGTGATCTCCATTTCGGTGGTTTGGATTATCTGAAATCAAAAAATATGGTGAATTCTTTTACAGGATAGATTAATGCAGGTATTGGACGAAGGAATAAGATTCAAAAAAATTATTACTATTTTTTTTTTAACAATTTGGAAAATTGTTTTTCAACAAAAACGAAAAATTTTTTACAAATAGACGCCATTTTGTCAAAAATCAAAATTTTTCTTATTCCTTCGTCCAATACCTGCATTAATCTATCCTGTAAAAGAATTCACCATATTTTTTGATTTCAGATAATCCAAACCACCGAAATGGAGATCACCGCCAAGCGCCTTTTTTTTAGAGGTCGTTCAGAACATCTTCTACAGGAGCGGTGCACATTTATATTTTTACATGATTGACGCGCTATTGTATTCTTGAAAGTAGGCTCTATTTAAATAACCATCACTTGTAATTGATAATTAAAAACTGTGTCTAGAAAAAATTCATAAAAAAATGTTGTTTTTCTAGCTTTGCAACTGCGTATAACCCCTTAAGAGCTGATTAGTTTTTGGGATTGATCGATAAAGCCATTTAGAAGTTATTCCAAAAAAACGATTTTTCGAAAATTTTGTTTTTGAAATTTCTCAAAATCTAGCGAACCGAATTGGTTCAAATTTTTCAGGAAATTTAATGGCATCGAAACTCTTTGGAACGCTGCTATTTCGATCGAACCGGATAAGCCGTTCAAAAGTTATGAGAGATTTACACACACACACACACACACACACACACACACACACACACACACACACACACGACGCACGGACACCACCGTAAAAATAGTTAGGGAACATTTCTAGAACCTCAAAACGTCGAGATCTGATGAAAACTCGATTTTCGTAAAACGAGGTAAAACCAATAACTTCCCGAATTTAAAAAAATTTTTAATTTTTAGCGGGAAGTTAAAAACAATTGATTTAAGCTCATCTATGTTCATTTTTTCAGCTCGGGATTGTAAACCAAAAGTAATAAGATGTAACAATACCAAAAAAATTAGTTTTAAAAATTTTACAGTTACTATGGTTTGAAATGAGGTAACAGTAGTGTGGACAATTCAAAGCTTAACAAGAAAAACCATCTTATCAAGTTTTGTTTACTCGTAAATATTTAAAACCTCTAGGATCAATTAATCTTCAATTTATTTTAATGCAACTTTTATTCTAATTTCAGTGAAAATAGTTTCGTGTGTGTTTTTTTTGTACGTTAATATGTGTTGAAAAGTCAATTTTCAAGAATATTCCACCGATTATAAAAATAACGATCTTTATTTTTGAAACTAAAATTCCTACCGCCAAATAAAAAATAATCTAACATTTGATAAAAAAATATCAAGTATGAAGCTATATCTATTTAGGGATCGAATTTCTAAACCTCGATTACACAATAGAAAATTGCAATAAATTAATTGTTATTTTATCAATTATAAGTTATAAGAAATAATTATTTTATTTACCTGTTGTGGTATCGGTGTCAACGGAAGATTTTTCAAGTTGTCACAAGAATTATCTCGGAAGACTTCAGTTTCAGTCTGATCCGTCATTGCGAGCAGATAGTTTTGAATTTACAATCTACTCTCTATACATATCAATAATTTGTAAATATTCGAGTTGATGTGCTGTTAACTCGACAGCTACTCGACTAACTATTACTAATGACAGTTGTAAAAAAATACTCGACACACCTAGGACAACCTCCTACAGAACACGATGTTATAATTTTAGAGAGCGTGTTCTACGGCGATTTCTCGAACACATTGTGTGAACACGACGCCGGCGTACTTTTGAATTATTGCCGCACCTGAATGGTATCTATCGATATATTAGTTGTAAAATTTTACATTATACGGAATTAACAATTTTTCCCCTAAATAATCACATTATTAAATATAGAGAAAAAACCACACCTTTCTATACTCGTAGCTTTACTAATGGCTCTTGTTTATTTTTCGATATATCTAATATGATACGTGGTTATGATGGATTGTTGCTCAGAATTATAAACTCTAGTCTAAGTCATTCCATTGATTTATAAATTACAAGCTATAACCCGCCCGTTTCGTTAGGTGTGAATTAAAATTCGAAAGTAGCTTTCTTTACAGTTGAATTATTTTTATAACTTCATAGTTCATTCTGCGGTTTTGATCTCGTATCTAGAAAGATGACTGTGGATCGGGAGAAAAATTCAAAAGAATTAATTTTCATAAGTTTATAAAGTCAACAATTATTATTATTTATTAATTTGTTTCCACAGATGAAGTATTAATGTCGGTTGATCAAAACATTCAATTTAATTTGTTAGAAAAAATAGGAGTAGAGAATGTTCACTGATAGAAGGATTTTTCAGTATTTAAGAAGATTTCTTTGTATTTAAGAAATGATTTCTTATTATTTAATGAATTATTTCTTGTTATTTAATAAATAATTTCTTAATAAGTAACAAGTATTTTGAATTGTTAATAAATATATTTTCGTCCTAGACGGACGTATGGGGGTTTTTACGTGCAGACGACACTCAATTTGTAAATAATACGCGTACGCGCCAGTATCTACTGGGCTGTATAGAACTTTATACAGTCGCGGACAATGTCACGCAAGCGTCACCAATCTCTATACAGCCGAGTAGCTTACGTTTCAACTGTCATTTTAAATTAAAAAGCGCACCTTTGACTAACTTCAAGACTTTCATGTATTTTTAACTTCCCGCTAAGAAAATTGAAAATTTTCAAAAATCGAGAAGTTATTGTTTTCACCCCGTTTTTCGAAAATCGAGTTTTCATCAGATCCCGACGTTTTGAGGTCCTAGGAAGCTTTCCTGACTATTTCCGCGATGATGTCACCGTGTGTGTTTGTGTGTGTGTGTGTGTATGTAAATCTCTCATAACTTTTAAACGGATCATCCGATTCGATCGAAATAAGCGGCGTTCTGAAGAGTTCCTTTGCCCCTAGAATTCTGATACTAATTTACAGAATTTGAGTCGATCAATTTTGAGAAATCTCAAAAATAAAATTTCCAAAAATTCGTTTTTTTGAAATATCTTTCAAACGGCTGAACTGATCAATTCCAAATACTAATCAGCTCTTAACCTCAAAAAACCATGTCGATTGCCACCAAATTGACATTGTCAAAATCGGGTGATTTGTTCGTGAGATATCGTTGTCGAAAAAAATTGAAAAAAATGTTTTTTTTCAGAATTTCTATGAAATTTTTAGTCTGACCAGTTTACGCTTAAAGATTTTTGAAAGAACTCAAAAAACTGCGTTGAATGCCGTAAACCGCGAGAAAATCGGTTAATTCATTCAAAAGTTATTACGGTTTGAAAATTCAAAAAATAGTGTTCTATAAAACTTCCATTAGCCTTTTGAGCTCAAAGAGCTCAAAAGCATAGAACAGTGATTTATTTGAGCTCGGAGAGCTTAAAATTACACAAGAATTATATTTTTGAGCTCGAAGAGCTTAAAAAATAAGTTAATTGTTGAGCACTTAGGTATGGAGGTTGCGGGAAGTTGCAGGGATGGCCTTTAGGGTCAACCGTTTTCCTAATTTTTATTTAGAGGATTAGAGGGTTATAGCGTCGTACGCTATTTATTTATAAATTGAGTATCCCCTGCACGTAAAAATCCGAATACGTCTGCCATAGGACGAAAAATTTTTTAAGCACCATGGGCAAGCCACGCGCAAATACGGTCTCGGCGATAATTATTTGCAGCAAGGATATAAAGCCTCGGCCCTATCGGGCCTCAGCCTTATACTATCCCTGCTGAAAATATTTATCACCTTGACCGTATTGGCGCGTGGCTCGCCCAAGGTACATAAATAACTATGAAATTTCATAAATTTATAGATTTACATATTTCAAAATACAACCCGACTTTTTCCAAATATATAATTTTATGTATATAGAAAAATAATGTCAATAATGAAAATCACCATTATATAAAATTAATACTTTTATTATAAACACACATGAACATTAAAAATAATTTAAGTTGTAATTAAAAACAATTTTTAATTATAAACTATGATTACTCCCTCGCAACCTTGAGACCACCGTGGAAACTCTACAGACTCACCGTAAATGCACTGTGGAAACACCGTGAATTTGTTCCATTTTTATACGATGAATCCACAGTAGTTCCACAGCAATTCTACTACGTTTCCACAGTATTTCTGATGTGTTTCAGCAGTGTTCCCACAGTAATTCCACAAAGAACTCATGGTGTAGTAATGCTAAAAACTCGCTTAATATACCATGATTATGTTGAAGTGTATCAATGATAAGTCAATGGATTTGCAATTATTATGAGATGAATTCACCGTAAAAACATTCAATCGAATTCAGACAGCCATACCCTTGTGGAAATAGTTTTCTGAAAAAACTCTTGAAAAGTCTTTACAACTCTAAATAAGACTTATTCAGTTTTACAGGAAAAGAAGAGATTATTTCCTTTCAAAAAATTAACTCATCAGAATTGGAGAAAATTGAAAATGAAACTATATAAAAAAGAATTAATGCAATTGTTTTGGAAAATTTTTTTTTATCAATATTTTCATCACGAAAATACTTTGCTGCACATCGAATCACTCATAGTTGAGCAAGTCAAAACTTCAACAGCAAATGAAGTACGTCTTGCTGTTGGAAACAGATACTCAAAGAGTAAATCCAATTGATTAATCAGTATTTAATTTGGGCTATCAAATATTTAAGTCAACTTTCTAGATAGGAAAAAATTTTATAACCATACGCCATCTGCTAGAATTAATTGATACCAATATTTTAGTCTAGATACTTTAGTCCACGAATTTATCCAGCTGGCTGTCGGTTAGTAATATTAATTGATATGCTTTTACATGAGAATTAATTAAGTCCAAGAGTAGTGAATTTTTGATACGAAAAAAAATATTTCGTCTGTCAGATATAATAGAGGTTATACTGTAACGTGGTAGATTTTTATTCGACGCCCAATACTTGGGGTATTTTTTATGAATTTATTTTGTGTAAATAGGTAACGCTGGACGAGTAACGAAGACAGAGCGAGTCACAGTGAGTACGAGGGTATGCATTGGAGCGACAAGGATAGATCTACGACGATAATAAGCGAGTACCGAAGCGAGCGAGGCACCGAGCAGCGTAAACATCCGAGAGGTCTGAGGACAATCGACGCTGCATTGCCGCATGTTCCAATACGACGATCACCATCGATGACAGTTGGTTAGTCAGTACTGCAGGAGCAGAGGTGACTAAAGACTGTCGTGGAGGTCCGTTGACTGTTATACGGACCTAAATCAACTATCGACGGGGATCAATTCCAATGGAAATGAAGACTAGCGCCGCCAACTTCAACGAAGGAAGAAGCGGGTACTTCTCTGTGAAGAAGACGATTCGAGGCGGAACTGTCGACGGATACGGACGCGCTTTCCGCGATTTGTTTATTTAAAATTAATTGTCATTTGTATTGAGTATTTATTTTCTAAATTTATTATTTATTTGAGTCGATCGCACGAAGCTCTCCCGAGCTGCTAAGATGAGGACGACGCTCAATTTCTTGGTAAGCCGACGTTCTTGTTCAATGTTGAATCCAGCGTTTCGAGTCCATGTTGTAATTTTGTAGAAATATTTTGATTAACAAAATAATACGCGAGGATTCAATGCATTACGATTAATTTTTTTTTGTAATGCTGTTATTACATAGTGTGATTGCCGACGTATGAATGCGAGTGTAAGAAATGAAGTTGAGATAACGACGTTTATTTAGTTTTGTTAAAATTAAGCGAAAATTTATGTTACGACGTTTTAATTTTTTTGTTAAAAATTAATATCGACCGCCGACGTATATTTTGTTAAACAAATTGTTATTTTTTTAATTTAATTCTTCTGAATTTATTTCGAGTAAATTTAAGAATTTCGTTTTTTTTTATATTCTATTTTTTTAACGACGAGTATTTCAGCATAGCCCGCCGCCCTGAGGAAGAGGTAAGAGCTAGCCGAGGTCGCAGTATTAGTTAATTGGAGATCATTCTCCTGGCGCCCGTTTTTTACACGCTTTTTATTAGCTTCACTTGTATGTCAGTATGTCAGTATGTCAGTATGTCAGTATGTAACTCTCCGTGGGTAATTTGCGCGCCTGAATACTTTTGATAATCAACAAATAATAGTTTAAAAAAACTGAAAAATTACGCTTTTATAAATAAACCAAACTAAAAAGTAAAAAATAAATAATAGTTTAAAAAAACTAAAAACATGCTTTTTATAGAAAACCAAACTAAAAAATAGAAAATAAATTTTAATAAATTTAAATTAAGAATAGTGTTAAAAATTTCAATAAATATAAATTAATAATAGTGTAAATAAAAAAATGTATTTTATTTTAAAAAAAGCGTGGGGTGCTTTTTAAGATATTATCAAAATGATAATCACTCTATTCATATCTGTCAATAAAATATTTATAACTATTGACACCATGCACCCCACGCTTTTTTTAAAATAAAATACATTTTTTTTATTTACACTATTATTAATTTATATTTATTGAAATTTTTAACAGTATTCTTAATTTAAATTTATTTTCTATTTTTTAGTTTGGTTTTCTATAAAAAGCGTGTTTTTAGTTTTTTTAAACTATTATTTATTTAATAATAATTCTTGTTTTTTTTTAAGTAAGCCAAAATTTCAATATAAACGGTGAGTCTGGCTTGGTAAATCCCCGGATCAGGCAAAACCCCGTTATAATACATATGGGCCCTATAGACAAGATAGTGTGTAGCCATCTATCGCCTGATTTTTTAACGAATATTTCTTAACCATTAAGAAATATTCTTTAAGGGCCAGTTTTTCAACCCCGGGTTTAAGTATTTTATCATTGTGAATATATCTATACATCTATAATATATAAAGATTAGGGTGGCCCAAAAAAACCGACTATTTTTTAACTTCCCGCTAAGAAAATCGAAGATTTTCAAAAATCAGGAAGTTATTGTTTTCACCCCGTTTTGCAAAAATCGAGTTTTAATCAGATCTCGATGTTTTAGGTCATAGGAAGCTTCCCTGACTACCCCCGCGATGTTGTCACTATGTATGTATGTATGTATGTATGTATGTATGTATGTATGTATTGTGACATGGGAAAAATTTTCTAAAATTTGAAATTCCGAGTTTTAAAATTATTAGGTTGGCTAAGCTGAGGAAAAGCAGAGATTCGACGCGCCTGTGTCGCCCCAAGCAGCCTCCCGATCAGAATGACAAGCTCGAGGTAAAATTAGTAAAAGAAAACGCGCCGAATTTAAATTAAAAATTCAAATAAAAAGAATACCGGAATGAGTGTGAACTATTGTTGAATGCATGAGTGAGTGAGACTAGACTATAGCGATCAGACGACCCGCGAATTTCTACGAGCCATCGACGATCAACGCGACATCTGGCCGCGAGGATGGAACGACGAGAAAATTTGAATGGACCAATGACGACGGAGAGCGATCAACAACAAGTATGCGAGGCGCCATCTGAACACGAGGCTGATCACTAATCGAAGTATGGACCAATAATCGATCGCAACGGAATACTGGACGCATCCCGTAATACAACGGCCGGCTAGAAGAAGCTGTGAGCTGATTGGATGCGAGTTTTTTTTGGGAACGAACCAAAAAAAAAAAGAGCATGTTTTGCCGAGGAGGCAGCTATATTAACAATTAATTCTGATCTGGACGCCGTGACTGTGGCATCGTACAGTTCTCTTTTTGATTATTTTTGCTGTTGAATTTTTTTTTAGTAGATTTCATAAAAATCTAACTATTGTAATTGTCCTCATAACGCAACTTTTGAAAAATTTTGGTGTATTTCGACCTAACTCGATGAGCTGAGTCAGAAAATACATATGGTTCAAAAATTTATATATGTATGTATATATATATATATATATATATATATACGATATAACGCGGGGCTTGTCAGCATGATAACGTCTACAATTCTCTATTGATCTCAATGAAACTCTACATACTTATTCTACAGACGATTATGAAGGTCGAGTTCAAATTTGAGCCAAATCGGTCAATAAGTTTAGAAATTACAGCATTTTTAAATTTTGAAAAATACGAAAATTCCATATTTTTATCGCTTTTTTTTCAAATAACTTTTAAACGCGTCGAGATATTTGAATTCTGTAAAATGCATCTTATTGCTGAAAAAATAAGCTTCAATTTACATATTTACATGTATTTCTAGGCCAAAAAACATCTATTTTGGGATCTATTTTAATGAAATTTTTAGTAGATTTCATAAAAATACTTAAAATTTGCTTTAATATGGCTCTTTACCGTAAGATGGACGGTGGCGTTGTTTGCTCGGTGGGTCTCAGCAGTTACTTAAAATTTGGACATTTATAATTCAAATCTTATAATCTGTGCAATTCTTTGGTAAATATTTGAGAAACTTTTTCTTCACAAGATAATTTTTTTTCCAAAATTTGTTGTAAATAGTTTTAAATTTATTATTGAATTTTGTTTTTAATTCATGAATTAAGTTATACATTATCAGTGTTATTATATTATTTTATTAAAAATCAATTTTTTTTATTTGAAAAATCTACTTCCATTTCGGCTGCCGAATGGCCTTTTTAAAATTTATCGCTGACGTGAGTACAAATGTGTACATTATTGTGGAATATTTCGCCGAATTGTTTTGGACACTACGACCCCGGACAAGCCATCGCCGAGATATCGACGCTCTTCCGTCAGTTTTGCTGACAACTTCGCCTACTTGGTCAGCATCGCCCGAGACGTCTACGGTAGCTGCAGGGTAAGTCTGATCGCTGTCCTTATTAGCCCCAGGGTGTCATCACCGCGAATTTCGTCGTATTAAAGTAATTTGTTTATAATTCGAGTTGCACGGAATTCAATAAATTCCGTGCGGTATTTTTGAAGCTTAGTGATGACACTCAGCGGCACGGTACCGTTGAGTCACGTGTTTGTGTGTGTGGAATTTTTGGTCGGGATTATAAGTACTGTTTACCTACCTCGAGCTTCAAATACCCGACAACGCGGCTTAGTAAATTGCTTTGGAAAATAAGTTGACTAATTTGAATACTTCGCATAATTTGATTTTTTTTTCTTGTCATTGTTGAACAATTTGGCGATTTGAATTATTTTGGATAATTTTGAGATCTTTATTAGGTTTTTGCGATTGAATTTATTATATCCTCTAGAAATTTGTGTATTAAAAATTTTGCGATTGAAATTATTGGTTGAATTTTGCGATTGAAATTATTATTTTTTTTAAAAAAAAAAAAAGAGAGAAAACTTCTTAAATAAATTTTGCGGTTGCGATTTTTGATAAAGTTTTGCGATTGAGATTTTGTTATTAAATTTGGCGATTGAAATTTTTGATAAAATTTTGCGATTGAAATAATTATTGCCTTTTTAATTTTTGAATAAATTTGGCGAGTTGAGTTAATTATTTGTTTTGAAAATTTTTGAATAAATTTGGCGAGTTGAATTAATTAATAATTTTTTTTTAAAGAAGACTTTGTAATTTTTTTTGGTTACTCGAATACTTTTTTTTTGTAATTTGTTTTATTTTGAAATGTTGAATCATTGCGTTAGCACTAGTTTTGCGTTAGAATTATTTTTGCGTTAAAATAATTTTTGTTATTAATGCGACATTGCCGACAGAATATATTTGTTGTTGAATAAACCGTTGCTGGATTAGAAGTGCACGCCTCAATTATTTTTTTTAATTGTTGTTGCTCTGATTAACCGATCCCATCGTCCAATTTCGATTTCTTTGTCCGTCGATTGCCGTTATTCGATTTTTGAATCTCTTCAACACCGACCCGCCGCCCAACGAAGATCAACAGCGATATCGACCCGTGGAACATTGAGTTCCTGGCGCCCAACCAAATCTACGAACCAGGTAGGCCAATTAATTTTTGTTGACCTGATCCGGTCCTGTCGACGCCAGTGCCGGAAAAGGCATCACAGTATGTATGTATGTATGTATGCATGTATGTGTGTGTGTGTGTTTGTGTGTGTGTGTGTGTGTGTGTTTTTTTTTCCTTAGGGGGGGGGGGGAATCCTTTTTACGGATTCTAGGCATAGCTGTTTGGCCTGGATATGTGGCGACTCGACGCAGCGTCATACTAAAACTCGACGCTGACGCCCCTTCCCACTAATAAACCCTAAACCCCTTTCTCTTCTATCCTCTGATCCCCCATGGTACCGCCGTAAGGCATTTCTTCGCGGGGGGAGGAATTAGCTGCCGCTCTTCCTTCTGGTGGCTAAGATGTTATTTCTTTCTTCTAGATTCTGTCTTTCGCTCTTTTTTTCTCAATGGATCGCAACTCTGTAAGCACTTTTGTAGCAAGAGTGCTTGTGGCGTTCCAGGCAGCTTCTGACGACAACATTGCTTCTACTATTGATTCTGGTTGGGTTCTCTTTTTCAGAATCTTCTCTAACTCATCGTGCTGTTGGTTGAAACGTGGACACACAAAGAAAACATGCTCCGCATCTTCATTGACCCCTGGATAGGACGGGCACTCTGGGGTATCATCGTGCTTAAAGCGTCGAAGATACTTCCGGTAACATCCGTGTCCTGATAACATCTGCGTTAAATAATAGTTGATCTCACCGTGACTCCGGTTGAACCACACATCAATCCGAGGTATGAGACGGTACGTCCACCGAGCTTTCTCTGAAGAATTCCACTCCTGTTGCCATCTTGCGATGCTGTGTTGCCGTTCTTCCCTTCTAAGTTCTTCAGGGCTCAGTGTGGTTGACCTTTTTCGTTGGTATAGGTTCCGTCTTTCCTCAGCTAGGACTCTGAGAGGCAGAGTACCGGAAATAACACACACTGCTTCCTCTGATATTGTGCGGAAGGCGCTAGTTACTCGTAGGGCACTCATACGATATATTGGTCCAGCTTTTCTTCATGAATCTTGCACCTCTAGTGCGTCAGCCCAAATGGATATTCCGTAGGTGAGCACCGATGTGACTACTGATGACAATAGCAGCCTCCTGCTCTGCTTTGGGCCTCCGACGTTCGGCATTAATCGTGCGAGACTAGCTCTCACTACTGACGCTTTGGCCCTAACATGTTCCACTTGCTGCTTGAAGTTGTCGGGCATCAAGCATCACTCCCAGATATCGTATATGAGGTTGTGATGTGATTTCTCGGTCACCGACTTTTAGCTTAATTGTTTCAACTTCTTTTCGGCTGGTAATAAGCACTGCTTCGGTCTTCTGCTTGGCCAGTTGTAGGTTCACTGTATCGATCCACTGGTTGATCTTCTCAAAAGTGATGTCAAACAGATGTTGAATCTCGTCGAGGTATTTGGCGACGATCACTGCGGCAACATCATCCGCATACGCTACCAGTTTGTCACATCTTGGAAACTTCAGTCTCAGGAGCCCTTCATACATGATATTCCACAGAAGTGGACCAAAAACAGAGCCCTGTGGCACACCACCGGTTATATCATACTCTTTCGGACCATTCTTTGTATCGTATTTCAGCACTCTATCTGTAAAATAGCTAATCACTAGTCTGCGAAGATATGTTGGCACGTTTCTCTCGTCGAGAGCTTGCATGATGCAGTCCCAATTAGCGGAATTGAAAGCATTTTTGATGTCCAAGGCAGTCACCAGGCAGTACTTCTTCGTTCCACCCTTCCATCTAGTTCCTGCGATTGCCTCTTTGGCCGTATTAACAACCAGGTTGATCGCGTCCAGGGTTGATCGTCCTTTCCAGAATCCATACTGGTTGTCTGCCAAGAGTGGGTCGACTACTGCATCTATTCTCTGATGGATGATACGCTCAAATATCTTACCCGCCGTATCTAGCATGCAGAGTGGTCGGTAAGATGACGGTTCTTCTGGCGGTTTCTTTCCTTTAGGTAAAAGTACTAACCGTTGCTGTTTCCACTTACGAGGAAAGGTCCCCTCCTTGAGGCATGCGTTGTAAGCGTCTAGAAATAATGTTGGTGCTGCCTTTATGATGGTTTTCAAGGCTATATTAGGGATTCCGTCCAATCCCGGCGCTTTATTATTTCCTACCCGATTACAGGCCTCCAACAATTCTTCTTCAGTGACAGATGGAATGTTGTCCAGTTCACCTTGCGTTGACTGATAATTGAGACTATGTTGCTGTGGAAACAGCGCAGTGAAGATTTTCTGAAGGAGTTGGGGACACGTAGGTGACGGCATTTGTTGTTTCTTCAGGTGCGTCATGACCACCTTATACGGCCGACCCCACACGTCTTTGTCGACCTCGTATATGAGCTTTTTCCAGCATCTTCCTTTGCTCTCTTTTATGGCCTTATTAAGTTCACGACGAGCTTTTTTGTACTCTGCGATCAGCACTGCAGAGTTAGGTCGTTGATAGCCACGCTGAGATATTCTTCTCTTTCGATGACACTCTTTACGGAGGTTGCTGATATGATCATTCCACCAGTGTACCGCTACTTGAATTCATAACACGTTTGCGAGGCATACTGGCATCTCGAGCTTGTGTTACTCGCATCATCAGGGCCTTAGTATGTTCTTCTGCACATCCAGTCTCTATCGGATCACTATCGAGAGCTGTTAGCAATACTTCTGGGTCAAAAGATTTCACCTTCCAACCGACAGTGTTAAATTGCTTGATAAGCCCCCTGAGGTTCTGGTCGTTTGACGTTTTCCAGAGTATCGCATGATGGTCACTGGCAGTGTAGATGTCCAGTACCTTCCAGTTAGAGTTACCTTTAGCAAGGCTGGTACTGACAAAAGTGACGTCTACAATCGAGCTTGCGTCACCTTTGGTGTAGGTCGGCGTGTCACCACTGTTGAGCAAGACTACATCTAGTGTAGAAAGAGCTTCTAGCATCTCTCTTCTTCGTGCATTAGTCTGCTTACTGCCCCAGTCCACTGCCCAGGCGTTAAAGTCCCCGGCTATCGCCACTGGATGATGTTGCTTCGCGTTCTCGGTCAGTCGATCCAAGAAGTCAGTAAACTCAGCAATCGAGAGGCTAGGTGGTGCGTAGCAGCTGTAAAAACGGATGCCATCTACTGATGCTGCTACAAAGCCAGCACTGCCATTGGTAGCTACACTCTGGAAAGGGAGCTTACCACAAGCCCAGATCACAGCTTTCGTGGTGATATCCGTCTCCCAAGGTTGTCCAGCTAAATGTTTATATGGCTCGGATAAAAGCACAACGTCGAGCTTTAATTCCCGTAGTGTCTGCATAAGCAGGTCATGCGCAGCTTCGCAGTGATTGATGTTAAGCTGCAGTATCCTCATGTTCGTTTATTTGTCAGCTTCTGGAGTGCTTCTTGGAAGATTGGGCATCGGCCAGAACCAGACCGGTGAGCAGTGTCCTGAGAGCCAGGTTTTTCCGCACATAACGCATATTTCACTTTATTTGGGCATTGAGCAGCTTGATGACCTGTTTGCCCACATTTCATGCAAAGCCCAGATCGGTCGACTTCGCTTTTACATTGGGCAGTAGTGTGCCCAAAGTGCCAGCACTTATAGCATCGTAGTGGTGTCTTAACTGCTCTGACACGGCAATTTACCCAGCCAATCCTTATTTTGCCTGTATTTCCGAGTATCTTCTGCACTATTGCTGCTGGCAATCGTACCGAAGCAGTTTGAGTACCTCTGTAGGCCGGACGAATTTTAATGACATCTTCAGGTATTTCGTAGTCGTTTCCAGTTGCCTCTTGTAAGGCCTTCCGGACATCGTCTTAGTTGTTTCGTCGTCAATGTCCCAGATTTAAGGGGGGAAATACGTGTAGATGGCCGTTTTCGAGCAGATTTTAATCAATTATTTAAAGGTATAAAAAATTAATATTATTTATTCAAACTTTTGGGTTATTTTATACATATATTGAAGAGTAAAAATTTACATTTACAAGAATAAAACTTAAAAAGTAGTAAAGATATCAGCTGATACATCTCGTAGGTTGTCGTCCGACTTCGCAACTGGTGTACATCATGGAGGCCATAATTTTTATCTGAAATCAATGCATCAAAATTATAACTTTTTTTAGACATGTATCTTCTATATGAACCTCATTTTAAAGAAAAAAAAAAAATTTTCATTTTTTTGACGGCTGTGAAAGTAAGTCATGTTTTTTTACCTTTTTTTTGTTTATTGTTTAGTATAAAAAAATTAGTTAAAATGAAAAAATTGCTTCTGATTGAGGTTCATATTCAGCACAATTATGTAAAGAAATAATATACTAAATTTGAAGATGATTGGTTAAAAACTTTTTAAGCTAGAGTGTACACTAGTTCGAAAAAACTAGTTTCGAGAAAAACGCGTTTAAAAATAAGTGATGAAAAAGTTAAGGTGACCGTCTCTTTTTCTCATGCAATACTTTCTCGCGACATAAATTATCAGCAATAATTTCTTGTTCGATATTTTCACAAAGGCAATATTTCTCATTGTCAAAATTTATTTGGTATTATTAATTATTATTAAAATTAATATTTATTTAATTATGAATTTTTAATGATAAAGTGAAAATAAAATATTTGAGAAACTTTTAAATGATAATTTTTGCTCTGTGAGAATTTTTTAATCAAGAAATTTTTGAGTGAGAATTTTTGCATGTGAGAAATTTTTGTATGATAAATTTTTTATGAAAAATTTTTGTTTCGATAAATTGTTACTGGTAAATAAAGCCACGGTGCCAAAAGGTTAATATAAAGTTGTATTAAACGAATTGAAACAACTTACCAATTAATCAGCTATTCCAGCACCATATTGTAAGCCTTCTTCAGCTTCATATGCTTCATTTTGAGCTTGTAGATTTTCTTTTCGTGCTTTTCGGGCTTCTTTACTGTCCAAGGAGCTGCGTCGATTCTGACGGGTTACGCGCTGACTGTCGGATTGTTGTGCGTGATTGAAGCTATTGTTCCCAACGATGAGACCTAACTCGTTCATGACTAATAAAATACTTGAACTGCCTTCATTGAATAAGCAAGCAGCCAAGTATGCAGCAATTTCAATAGTTTTTAAACCACTATGCAAATGTTTAGGGGCCATACGCCAAATAGTTGAATTAAAACTTTCATTAGCATTTTTAGTATGGCCTCCTAAACATCTCTCCAATAAATCTACCCGGGATAAATCCTGATAAATTGGAAAAATCGCTTTTTGAACGTCAGGATGCAAAGGTGTCGGATGTTTTGGAGGTTCTGTCCCCAGAGCTTTAGCTTCGTTCCACTTACACCAGCTATCTACACCCTTTGGACATTTGTCATGTTGTGGATTATCATCTGTTGATATCATATGGAAATAAGTTGCCAATATCTCATTTTTCATGTCTTCAACGCTATTTACATTTCTCCTAATTGCTAGTCCATAGTAAGTGCTTAATTTTTTATTAAAACTTCTGTCAACTTTCCTCTTCCGCCCAAATGTTTTTCTTTTTTTACGCTCCGGAGTCGCGTTCCCATTCTTTTTTGCACATGACCTATACATTCGCTTTTAGTTACTGTCAGTTCATCACCATACGGGTTCAATTTTATCACTGCTGAGAATGTTTTGGAATCTCCATCGCCTATATAATTACCGTACTTTACTCCGTGTAATTCTTCTGACCTTGTAAACATCGTTTTGATAGCTTCAACTTCCATACTTCCCGCAGATCCTTCATGTGTTTGTGTGCAGCTTTCTTCATCATGGTTTTCTTCCCAAGCTATATATTCCGGTGAAGTTTTCGGTTTGTTCTTCCATATTGCACACGCATGACAATAACTACTCCGAACAACTAAATCTACAACCTTTCCAGTATAATAGCCTATTAGAGTTGTAACGCCAAATAATGATTTGAATCCTCGTTTCCTCCAAGTTCCATCACCAGATACTTTAAAATTAAGAAGAGGTCTTTCGTGCTTCTCATTTTCTTTTTTTTCTTCATCTACAGCTTTCTTACAACAAAATTCAAATATTTTTTTAGCAGCACTGTGAATATGATCATATATCGAATTGTAAGTATTTTCACAGATACCAGTACCTATGTCCATATAATTACAAAATAAATTAATTCCCTCACGGCCAACACCCAAGAGTCGCATGACAAAAACTATCCTACGATTTATTTCAAATCCATTATTTATAAAAGGACCTGATGGAATTTGTTTCGATCCGCACATGCAATTAACAACGAGCTTGAATCCGAGGCCTCGTATTCCACTTTCAGCAAATTTAACATTCTGTTTACAGTTTCGACATATAAGAATATCCGATAAAGCTGTGAAGACGGTAAAAAATTCTATGATTCTATAAAAATGTAATGGGTTAACAATTACATTTTCACTCATTGTATTTGATAGCTTTTTGGCACTTATACTCTCGTTATTATCACCACACTCGTTTGATTCAGTATTTGAAAACTGATTTCCGTGAAAAGATCTTTTGCGTGGTCTACTACGACGAGCACTATCACTACGTCCTGTTTTTGGATACGAAGACATTTTTTACTAATACTGCAAACACACGCTACGAAGGTCGGTTGTGAACTAATATTACACTATGGTTTGTTACAAGGACACTAATACTTCTAGTAGCTTCTATACGAATAAAATAAAAGAACATCTGCCCATTTTCCCTTTCTTTCTTAAAAATATATACCTGGAAGTATATGAATGACTACCTACTCGACCCTAACCGACCGCTCCGTTCAGGTAATTATGTTCTCGGGCGCTGTACCGAGCGCACTTACTAAATCGCTTGTAACTTTTGAACGAATAATAATTTTGACCTGAAATTTTAACTGTATATTTTTCAATAGTTTTACAAGCGATTTATGAAAAAAAAAAATTTTGAATTTTTTCAAGCCTCTACACGTATTTCCCCCCTTAAAGCTGTTCCTCTGGGCCTTTACAGATGATTTGCGCTTCTTCTTTAAGGATGCTCTTGATGGTCTTCAGCAAAGCTTGTCCTTTGTCTGCGGTCTTTCTGGAAAGCGTAATGAGCATATTCCCATCATTCGTCTCTTGAACCTTGTCAACGACGTCACGGGTCTGATCTGGTGGGACATCTTTTTTAATCCGACGCAGTATCTCGGCATATTTTGCCTTCTCAACGGGTCGAATAATTAAGGCATCTGGTTTGGTGAATTTTCGCGGTTTTTTCCGCTTAGGCTCCGGCCGAGATTTGTTCACCGATTGTTTTGGTAACCGCTCTCTCACTTGCTCCTTCTTCTCCTTCTTGGATTGGACCTTCTGCCATTCAGTCACCTCTTTTTTTCCGGCGTTCTGCACTGCCGTGTTTTTCGGAGGGTTTGGTTTCAGGTCCTTTTTCTTCACAACTTGGCTGATCGTTGGGTCGGGAGAAGATCGATCTTTTCTCTTAGTTGACTTGCTGCTAGTTCTGCTTCTGTCTTCCGCGACTGATTCACCGTCAGCTTCGGCTCCAGTGTCCATTGCTTCTTCATTCACAACAGTTGCTTGAATGCTTCTCTCCGGTGTAGTGCGAGAAGTGCGTCGTACTGTTAAACGCCATTCTTCATCAAGTTTCTTGAATCTCTGGAGGGCATTGGCTACGCTGGTCGTCTTGGTCTTAATCTCCTTGTGGATATTGACCTTAGATTGGATGAAGTAATTTAGCTCACTGGTCAGCTTTTCAAGGCGTTCCAACGCTTGCGACCGCTTCATTTCAGCGCTTGCTTCAATCGCTGCTTGTTGGGCATGAGGCCCGTTTTCACTCTTGTTGTTTTCCTGAATTTTACTCATACTTTTAAATTCACCAGCGCATCGTACGGAGTGGAGCGGGTTGTCATAACTAGGAACGGGTGTACCCTCGGAGATAGGACTCCTACCCCAGTTCCCTGAGGCCTAGCCAACACTTAGCCAGTCCCGGAATACACGGACGGACTAGACTCGCTCGGAGCGGTGAAGATTCCGATCTCTAACACTCACTGCGTACTTCCTGATCAAGGCCCGAAGTGGCTGGCTCCTGATCCACTGCTGCAACTTACACCTCGGCAGAGAAAGCTCACATCAGCCGTGGCCTGCATCGTCGGAAACTACGACACGAGGTTCCGGTCACTCCCAGTGGGTCACAGCAGGGAACGATCGTCTTGTTAGGTCAGTTAGTGTGACCAACCCATTAAAGAGGAGTTTTGTCCACGGGAACGTATTTTATTTGGCTCCTACCCTCTGTACCAGGTACAGCGAGCGTTCTCCCATCCGCTACGGGGAGACGCGCCTGGTAGCAGTTTCGCCTCTGCCCCAAGTGTGTGTGTGTGTGTGTGTGTGTGTGTGTGTGTGTGTGTGTGTGTGTGTGTGTGTGTGTGTGTGTGTGTGTGTGTGTGTGTGACTCGCGTATAACTTTTGAACGACTAAACCGATCGGAATCTACTAAACGGCGTTCTAAAGAGTTCCTTCAAACTTAGATTTCCTGTGAATTTGAACCGATTCGGACCGATAGATTTTGAGAAATTTTGAAAAATCTCAAAAAAAAATAAGAAAAAATTTTTTTTGAAAGTGGTTTTTTTGGAATAACTTTTAAACGACTTTATCGATCATCTTCAAAAACTAATCCGCCTTTAAGTTTGAAAAACCACGTCGATCGCCACCAAGCTGGTCGAAATCGGTTGAATCGTTCGAGAGATAAGGTAAAAGCCCCAATAGATGATCACGTACCAGTATATGATCACTCCATGTATTTGTATACCTATATTTGTGAATATAGATATATAAATACATGGAGTGATCATATACTGGTATATGATCATCTATTGGAGCTTTTACCTTATCGTGAACGAAAGAAAACCGAAAAAAGTGTTTTTTCTGGATTACTCCGAAATTTTTGGTTTGATCAATTAAAATCTGAAAATAACTTATGAGAATAATAAAACTGCGTCGAATGCCGCCAACCGCGTGAAAATTGGTTGATCCATTCAAAAGTTATTGCGGTTTGAAAATTCCAAAAATAGTGTTCTATGAAACTTGTATCAGACTTTTGAGCTGGGAGAGCTCAAATGCATAGAAATATTATTTCTTTGAACTCAGCAAGCTCAAAATATCACATAAATTATATTTTGAGCTCAAAAATCTCAAAAATGTCATAAGTCCAATTTTAAGCGCCCAGGAATGGAATTAGCGAGAAGCAGGGATGGCCTTTAGGGTGAACCGTTTTTCTAATTTTTTTATTTTAGTCTCGAGTGAAAAAATGTTAGTTTTTGATGTTTTAAGAGCCCTCTCCAAAAGACAGCTTAAAAAAAAATTTTTAAGAGGTCACTCCAAATTTTTTAAAATTTCAAAAATCGTCAAAAATCGAACTTTTTTTTTTTTTAATTTTTTTTCTCGTTACAGTATAATTTTATAGACAAAAAAAAATAAGTTTCTGAAAGTTTCAGTTCAAAATTTAAATTTTGGAAGGTCGCTCATAATTTTTTTTTTTTTTCTTCAATTTGTCATATCGCCGACTTTAACTGTTGAGAGTGATACGTTGGGGTCTTTTTGATTTGTAAAAATCTTAAACTACGCGGCAAGGTCAAATCTCAACCAAGCTGGTTTCTAAGACCAGCTTGGAATTCGAATCCACGCTTGGAAGTTTATTAAATAAAATTATTAAATTAAAAAAAATTATTTTTTCTGTATTGTGCTTGATTTTTAGTTCATCTCATGATGTATTTTTATCGATTATGGTACTAAATAAAAAAAAAAAATGCATGGAATTTTAATTCGAATTGTAAAAAGTCGCTCGAAAAAATCTAAACTAATGCACTAATAAATTGAAAAAAATTATGAGCAACCTTTCAAAATTTAAATTTTGAACTGAAACTTTCAGAAACTTATTTTTTTTGGTCTATAAAATTATACTGTGACGAGAAAAAAAATTAAAAAAAAAAAGTTCGATTTTTGACGATTTTTGAAATTTCAAAAAATTTGGAGTGACTTCTTAAAATTTTTTTTTTGAGCTGTCCTTTGGAGAGGGCTCTTAAAACATCAAAAACTAACATTTTTTCACTCGAGGCTAAAAAAAAAAAATAGTCGGTTTTTTTGGGCCACCCTAATATAGATATATATATTCACAATGATAAATTACTTAAACCTAGGGTTGAAAAACTGGCCCCAATAGTAACAAATATTTCTTTTTTTTTAAAATAGGCTTTGTTAGCATTAAAAATATTTATTTAATATTATGAAGTCTTCGAGCTCAAAATGTCTTTAATAGGCAACTATAATTTTTGGATGCGTCGTTCAATTTTCATTTTAAAAAAAAAGTATTTGACGCAGTTTTTAAAGCACGAAAAGAAAATGTATAGGTTGTGACAGGGAATTTGAATTCCCGCGGGACTTAATTTTTTGATTATCGTGTCGCGGTGAGTAGGAGCTACTCTTTACCTTCGGAGCGCGATGAAGTAGTTGTACGACTCGTCACCGGGTCGTATGTATCGCTGAGTCCCCACCGCTGTCCCCGGAAAATGAAGCGCGGGAGCGAAGATAGGAAAGTTGGAGAGCACGAGGAGAGGTTATAAAAACGCCGGGTGTTGTGTCAAGACTCTCTTTCTTCCGGTGAAATTTTGCGAGTACGTTGGGTAACTGTGTTCCAGCGTGGGATATTTTTCTGAGACAAGTAAGTAGTTGATTTCTTAAGGCTTCATGAATGGAACGAAGCGATTAAATTTTATTGTCTGGTATTTTTGTTAAAAATTACTTGTCGTTAGGCCATTTGGCTGACGATCTTCGTCTTATTCGAAATATTTATTTACTGGAATTTCTAGGAT
Organism: Cotesia glomerata; assembly: GCF_020080835.1. Taxonomy (NCBI): domain Eukaryota; kingdom Metazoa; phylum Arthropoda; class Insecta; order Hymenoptera; family Braconidae; genus Cotesia; species Cotesia glomerata. Next base: position 10,784,298 of record NC_058163.1, read on the forward strand.
AAATTGATCGAGGATAAGATTGGGAGCTGGGTGTAATTTGGTGACACGAGTTTCTGGAGCTTTGGAAGTCAGCAGGCACAGTGGAGCTGATCCCGTCATTTTCTTTCTACTGGGAAAAGAATTCATCGCTGGAGTACCGGTTTCAGTTGTCAGGTATTTTGGGTTATTTTAGGCCAAATTAATTAATAATTTAATTAAGAGGCCAAAATAATTAAATTTAATTTCTCGAGCGGTCATCTTTTTATTAGCGAATTCGTACTTTACTTTCTATTGTCGAGGTCAAGTAAATAGTTTTGTCGCTGGACTTTTATATTTAATGGATAAATTTTTAATTTATTGGTAAAGAATTTATTAGTAATTTATTATAGGCCTGTTGGCTATGATAAATTAATTTTAGTTAAGAATTTTCGAGACAGAATTTAATTAAGAAATATCGCCTAGAATTTATTTAAGGAGAATTAAGAATTGAAATTAAGTCAGTGAAGGTCATTCTATAATGCTCTACGGTGGTAATTTTGTTGAGACGTTTTAGAATTTCAGAGTTGAATTTAAGAAATTGTGTTGTTAGATTTCGGCCGGTGGGCTAAATTTAATTAATTTAGTTAATTTAGCGAATGTATTTATTGAAAAATTCAGTGAATTTAGAAAATGATTACCGAACTTGTTAAGAAAATTATGTAGTGAACTTTGTTAAAGATTATTTAGTGGAGATCAAGAAATGAAATAAATCAGTGGGTTCAGTAGAATAAATTGATTGATAACTTTAGTAGAAAATTTGGTTAAGTAAGTTGGAAATGAATTTAGTTAAGAAGATGTATTAATGAATTTAATGAATTAAAATCGAAGGTCGGAATTTTGTGTTAAGTAATTATTAGGCGTAATTTTGGAAAATGCGAAGTTTTGAGATTCAATTTTATTGGGTAAATGATGTCGTTTGTTATTCCGTCAGTTGGACGAGGTTTTAAGAAATTGAAGATAGATGCGTAATGGTCTATGTTGAGTTAAGAAATTGAAGATAGATGCGTAATGGTCTAAAAGTGAATTAGGAAATTAAGAAGATAGATGCGTAATGGTCTATGTTGAGTTAAGAAATTAAGAAGATAGATGCGTAATGATCTATGGTTAAAAGAATTTAATGATATTTAGTTGTAAGTTTTGGCAAGTGCCTGCGTAGGTGAGAGGTTCTCACAATTAAGTGATTGATAGGTTAATTTTAAGGGCAATATTGTTAAGGAATTTTGTTAGAATTAAATTGTTTACATTGAATAAATAATTAAATTGTTAATAATTGTTTCTCAGTATTAATTTTTCAGCTTTTCTCAACTTCTCACGACCCGATCTTTCCTTCTCATGCTCCCCAGTTTCTGGGACACCGAGTATAAAATCCCAGTGGCGCCCTTTTCAAAGAGGAAAGGGGTGACCAATTGGACAGGGCTAACTACCCCGTTACAAGGTTCATATTGATTGGTAGAGAAATCTCGAAGATATCTTAAAAAAATACCGAAAAACAAAATTTTGTGAATTTTTAAACAACTATAACTTTTGAATGCGTCGTTCGATTTTCATTTTCGAAAATGCATTAGACGCAGTTTTTTAAGCACAAAAAACGTATATATGGTTTTATTATGATTTTTCCGAACGCTTTGAAGTTATTTTAAAAAAACATAAAAATTCAAATTTTTTTTTTGGTTTTTTTTTTAATTTCTTCGGAATGGATCAATGGATTAACTCTCAAATCTAATCAGATCTAAGTTATGATAAACTCTTTCGAATGACCTCTCGTAGAATTCAATCGATTAATTCGTTTTTTAGTGGAAAATTTTCAATTTTCTTAGCGGGAAGTTAAAAATGCATACCTATCTAAATTAATTAAAGAGATATAATTAAAATAAATGTACATTAGGGTGTTTCAAAAAAAAAAAAAAATTTTTTTTTTTAATGGTGTTGAAAAGTTGAAAGTACATTTAAAAACAAAAATTTTGGCGCCTATTAGAGCCCTTAATATTAATATTAATTAAATCCCCTTTATTGTCAAGAACAATCAGACGATACACGAGCTGAACGCAATGAAGTCATGAGATTAGAACAACGACAATCACACCGTTTTACTGTCAATAGACGCAGAGCGAATGACCAACAACGCCAACAGGCACATCGAGCATTTGTAGCTACATCATTTCTGCGTCTAGCATTCCAGTATGAGCCCGATATTGAATATTATGCTCATTCAAAAGTAGTAATTGGTGCTATGGACAAAGAATGTCCGTATTGTCATGCTTTGAAATTCAAAAATGAACCAGCCGAGATGTGTTGCGCGTCAGGGAAGGTACAACTACCTGTAATTGAAACACCACCGGAACCATTGAACGGTTTGCTTATCAGCACAGATCCAGATTCTAACGTGTTCCTGAAGTCCATTCGAACATTCAACTCATGCTTTCAAATGACATCGTTCGGAGCAACAGAAATAGTTCAAAATACTAATGCAAATGGTTAACAATACAATTCTACATTCAAAATCAGAGGCCAAGTTTATCATAAAATAGGCTCATTGCTGTCAATGCCAAACGAACCACATAAATTTTTACAAATCTACTTTATGGGCGGCGAGGACTCCGGAAGCGCACTAGCCAATCGGGTGGATGCACGTTATGGTTACAATAACCTTGATTCATTCTTTGCTAGACGCATCGTCAACGAGCTGGATGCTCTATTGAATGAGCATAATGAATTTTTGAAAATATTCAAATCCCACATGCACAAATTAGAAAGCGATAATCACGCTATTGTTATTAATCCTGATAAAACACCAGCTGGAGAATACATTCGTAGATTCAATGCACCTGTTGCTGACGACGTTGCTGGAATCATGGTTGGCGATCGTACAGGTGCACGAGAAATTGTGGTTCGTAGAAGAAATAATAATCTTCAGTTCATTGCTGATACACACCGTTCATATGACGCTCTCCAATATCCGCTAATCTTCTGGAAGGGACAAGATGGATATAGCATAAATATTAAACAACGAGATCCCGTATCAGGTACTTCATTTATTATGAATTTGATTATTACACTTTTAACAAAACAATTAAATTATTAAACGCAATTAACTTAAATTAATATTTATGAATATATTATTACAGGAGCCGAAACAAACAAGAACGTTAGCTCGAAGGATTATTATGCGTATAGATTGATGATTAGACGCGGGCTGGATAACGTCATTCTACGATTTCGAGAGCTTTGTCAACAATTCATGGTCGACATGTACGCGAAGATAGAAGGCGAACGACTACGATACTTACGATATAATCAACTCAAGCTACGTGTGGAAGAGTACATTCACTTGCGAGACGCTATTGTCAACAACGCCGACGCCGCCGAAATTGGTAACTCTGTCATTCTACCATCATCGTACGTAGGCAGTCCACGTCATATGCAAGAGTATATACAGGATGCTCTGACTTTCGTGCATGAATATGGGCGACCGTGTTTATTTATCACGTTCACATGTAATCCAAAATGGCCAGAGATTACATCTTTGCTGTTGCCTGGCCAAAATGCAATACATCGTCATGACATTACAGCACGTGTGTTTAGACAAAAGCTGAAGTCATTAATAAATTTTATTACTAAATCACATGTATTCGGTCCCACATGTTGCTGGCTGTATTCGGTTGAGTGGCAAAAGCGAGGATTACCTCATGCCCACATTTTGGTTTGGTTAATCGACAAAATCCGTCCTGAAAAAATAGATAATATAATTTCTGCAGAAATTCCCGATCCGTCTACTGATCAATTGCTGTTTGATATTGTTACAGCAAACATGATTCATGGCCCATGCGGTACTTTTAATCGTTCATCGCCTTGCATATCAGATGGAAAATGTACAAAAAATTTCCCTAAAGATTTCACTAACGATACAATCACAAATGTCGACGGATATCCAATATATCGTCGAAGGAATCCAGATAATGGCGGAAAATCATTTATTAAAAACATCAGCAACACAGACATTGATATTGACAATCGTTGGGTCGTGCCATATTCGCCCCTGCTGAGCAAAACATACAATGCTCATATTAATGTTGAGTTCTGCAGTTCTGTGAAGAGCATCAAATACATTTGCAAGTGTGTCCATAAAGGCAGTGACATGGCAGTGTTTAGAGTGGAAAATACCAATGTGAATGCTCCTCCAGTAAATAAAAACGATGAAATAACGCTCTACCAAATAGGTCGGTACATCAGCTCCGATGAAGCTGTTTGGCGTATCTTTGGTTTTCCAATTCATGAACGGGATCCAGCAGTTGTTCAGTTAGCCGTTCATCTTGAAAATGGTCAGCGTGTATATTTCACGAACGAGACAGCGATTGATCGTGCTATAAATCCACCAAAAACTACACTCACTGAATTTTTTGAATTGTGTAACCGTGCGGATGATTTTGGTGCCTTTGCACGTACTTTACTCTATTCACAAGTACCACGCTATTTCACATGGGCTCAAACAAAACAATGGATACCCCGCAAGCAAGGCTCATTAGTTGATGCATGCCCCAATTTATTCAAATCAAACGCCTTGGGGGGAGTATTTACAGTGAATCCAAGACAGACTGAGTGCTTTTATCTTCGACTATTGTTGGTTAATGTTACTGGCCCATTGTCATTTCAAGATATACGTTATGTGAATGGGCAACAGTATACAACGTATAAAGATGCATGCCTTGCACTCGGCTTGCTAGAAGATGACAATCAGTGGGAATGTATGCTTGCTGAAGCAGCATTGAACTGTACAGCAATACAAATTCGTCTACTATTCGCTATAGTGTTGACTACATGTTTTCCAGCCCGAGCAGAGATATTATGGGATAATCACAAAGATTCAATAACTGATGATATATTGCATCAACATCGTACACGGTGTAACGATCTAGCGATAACATTTAGCGACGATATGTACAATGAAGCATTGATTGCTATCGAGGATCTTTGCATTATCATTGCCAACTTACCACTCAGTCATTTCGGTATGAAGTCGCCAAATCGAGGTGCAACTAATTTAATGAACACTGAAATGAATCGTGAAATGCAGTACAACACTGTAGAAACGGCGGCGATTGTTACTCGCAATGTCCCACTAATGAATGAGGAACAAAGAACCATTTACGACCGTATTATGCTCGTAGTTTCAGTAGGACAAGGTGGGTTCTTCTTTTTAGATGCACCAGGTGGAACTGGCAAGACATTCCTTATTTCGCTAATTCTCGCCAAAATACGATCCAATAATGGCATCGCATTGGCCGTTGCATCATCGGGCATTGCGGCAACTTTATTGGATGAAGGCAGAACAGCTCATTCAGTATTTAAGCTACCACTAAATATTCAAAATAACCCTGACGCAGTGTGCAACATAAAAAAACAATCGTCCATAGCCACAGTGCTGAAACAGTGTAAAATTATCATCTGGGATGAATGTACCATGGCACACAAACATTCGCTTGAGACGTTGAACAGGACATTGAAAGATATTAAAAACAACGACAAACTATTTGGTGGCACTCTGTTAGTCCTTTCAGGTGACTTCAGACAAACACTTCCCGTCATTCCACGTTCAACATACGCTGATGAAATCAACGCCTGCTTAAAATCATCGACATTGTGGCGTAATTTCGAAATAGTACAGCTGAAAGTAAATATGTGCGTTCAAATGCTTCAAGATCCATCCGCTGAAACATTCTCAAAACAACTCTTAGATATCGGCGATGGAAAAGTCACTATATCTGAAACTGGATACATGAAATTAGCGAATGATTTCTGCACAATCATTGATTCGCAAGATGCTCTCATAGAACAAATATTTCCCGATGTACACACGAATTACATAAATCTCGAGTGGCTTGCAGAAAGAGCAATGTTAGCTGCAAAAAATGTGGACGTTGACATTTTAAATCTGAAGATACAACAGTTATTGCGGGGGGACTTGGTATCATATAAATCTATTGATACAGTTTGCGATGACACTGAAGCTGTAAATTTTCCAACAGAGTTTTTGAACTCACTAGATTTGCCAGGCATGCCACCACATAACTTACAATTGAAGGTTGGATCTCCAATTATTTTGCTTCGTAATTTGAACCCGCCACGGCTATGCAACGGTACGCGATTAGTCATTAAAAAATTAATGAAAAACGTTATCGAAGGCACCATTTTAAATGGCAAGTTTCGAGGTGAAAATATATTGATACCACGAATACCTATTAGACCCACAGATGTGCCAATTCAATTTAAGCGTATTCAATTTCCGATTAGATTGGCATTTGCAATGACTATTAATAAATCCCAAAGCCAAACAATGTCTGTTTGTGGCTTAGATTTGAGCACACCATGTTTTTCACACGGACAATTGTACGTTGCATGCTCTCGAATGGGTAAACCATCAAGTTTGTTTGTATTAGCTAAAGACGGGCTAACAAAAAATATTGTTCACGCTGCAGCATTAAGAGATTAATATTATGTAATTAATTAATTGTATAAATAATTATTACTTTTAATAAATTAAAACAATTAATGTTTGGTGTTTTGTTATTTTTAAACAACATTTCCTCATCGTTCACAGCGCTCCAGGCCTTTTTCACTCATATTCCACATCCTTATACACTTTCAATAAGTTAGTAATTTTTTTTCGACACTAGAAATTCTCTAGAAATTATTCACATGGCAAAACAACGTTTGCCGGGTCAGCAAGTATATATATATATATATATATATATATATATATTTAATATATAAAATTCTCGTGTCACAATGTTCGTTCCCATACTCCTGCGAAACGGCTTGACCGATTCTCATGAAATTTTTTATGCATATTCAGTAAGCCTGAGAATCGGCTACTATCTATTTTTCTAACCTCTAAGTGATAAGGGGTGTTCACCCTAAAAATTTTTTTTTTATTTTTTTGAAAAAATTTTTTTTTTTTAATTTTTTTATTATGTGGCATCAAAAAATACATATAACTCTAAATTTGCACTTTTTTATCACCAACCCTTGCTTTTTAATAGTCATTTTCATAATTTTATCATTTTCTATCCCGCTCGATAACATCAATTATTATCACTTGGTAAGTTATCCCCTCCATGTGTCTACCGGTGTCACTTCTCACCCTGTAAACAGCAGGGAGTAGAGATATTACCTCTATAGTTTTCGGCTATTATTAGTGTTTATGCTTCGAGCGTAGTAGTTAAACATTTTTACTCTTCGAGCTCAAAAATATAATTTTCGTATCATTTTGAGCTCTCCGAACTCAAAAATCTGCTAGAAGTTGAATGAAACACTATTTTTCGAATTTTTAAACCGCAATAACTTTTGAATAAATGAACCGATTTTTACGTGGTTGGTGGCATTTAACGCAATTTTTAAAGTCTCATAAAGAACTTTTAAGTTTAAATTGATCGAACAAGGAATTTTAAAGTAATTCCCAAAAAACGATTTCGATTTTTTTCGTTAACGATAACTCACGAACGAATTAACCGATTTCGACCGGGCTGGCGGCAATCGACGTGTTTTTTTTATGTTAAGAGCTAATTAGTTTTTGGAATTGATCGGTCAAGCCGTTTAAAAGTTATTCTAAAAAAACCACATTTGGAAAAATTTTTTCTTGCAGTTTTTTTGAGATTTCTCAAAATCTACTGGTTCGAATCGATCCAAATTATAGTCAAAATTTAAGTTTAGTGAAGCCCTTTCGAGTGGCGTCAACCGCGATAAAATCGGTCAAGCTGTTCAAAAGTTATAAGAGGGTAACATATATACATACACATACACACACACACACACACACCCACACACATTCACACACATACATACAGACTTACGGACATCATCGCGGAAACATTCGGGGAGGCTTCCTAGGACCTCAAAACGTCAACATCCATTGAAAACTCGATTTTCAAAAAACGGGGTGAAACCAATAACTTCCCGATTTTTGAAAATTTTCAATTTTCTTAGCGGGAAGTTAAAAAAATTTTTTTTTTTTTTCAATTTGGCTAATTTATTTTGATGAAATTAATTACTAAAATGTTATATGACAATTTGTACCACTGCAAAAAAATTTTACACCTCGATCACTTTGAATTTATTTTATCAGATAAAATCATTTGTTTATTTAAAAAATGCAGGGAGGATTTAAAAAACAATAGTGCCATATTGTTAGTACCATATTCATTTAAAATTTTTAATAGTAAAATTATTGAAGAATATTGTGAGGGTTTTGAGGTTCAAATCGTGACTACTTTCCATATTGAAATCTATCTTGAAATTCCAAATTTGCCCTCAAAAACCTCACTAAGGATTTTGAGGCTCAAATTGGAATTTATATTTTGACTCGGGTATGCGCAGGCGCTAGAATTAGTCTCAGTATGCTTGATAGTTTGATTTGTAGTGGTAATGGCGGACATATACATTCTATGAATCTTATACATTTATTGTAGTTAGTTTTCATTCCCGCACGATAAAGCAGTTGGAAAGTTTGACTCCGCCTACTTTCCCGCACGCTACTATAGTGTATGTAACCATCACGAAAATACGCAACTTTGCGTTTGCTGAGCAAGGCTCAATTATTGAACTTTGGAAGCAGGAGTTACAAAAAAAATATTTTCGCAAATAAAAAGTAACATGATAAAAATTAAGTTGGGGACCCATTTTAAATTTCGAAACAAGAATTATATGTATATTTAATGAAAAGTTTCTAGGCTTAATGCTCGGTTCGAACTCAGGTCTTCTCGTGTCAAAGTCTGGAAGGCTGCTTACTCGTCAAAATCATGAGTAATGATTAGGATAGCTAACTGATATATTAAAGCCAGTCCCATGGCTAAGCGGTACAACGCTTGTCATGCTTGCTTGGCACTGGTGAGGCGTGGGTTCAAATCCCGGTGTGAGCTGAAATTTAATTTTCAGTGAACATCGGTGCTCGTAATTCACGCCGGGCTGTACAGGCTTGGGTTTTTCGATGGTTTCCCCAAGCCCTGTGCTACCGGTGGGGCACAGGCAAATGCGTGCAGTTTCCCCAAAGTCGGTCTATCGCCGCAATACTATCCAGGCTGAAAAAAGTATGTAATATCGTCAAACTTATTCTGCCAAACTCAATGTACCGATCAGCCTGGAGTCCCCCTCCGGTCTCGGCCGGACCCCCATCGAGACAGAAGTCTGAAAAGCGGGGTTAAATAAAAAAAAGAAAAAAAAAAAAAAAAACTGATATATTAAGACTTGAATGACGAAAAGTAGTGATTTCATAAGTTATTCTGAAATTTCATTGAATTTGAGTAATGAAAGTGTATGAAATTTAAGTCTACGGAGAATTTAGAAAATTTTATGAAATTTCATAAAATTTGAGGAAAACCATAAAATTTTGTAAAAGTTCTCATATAAAAGGTACTGAATAAACATTTTATGAATTTTTATAAATTTTTATGAAAATTTCTTAGGGCCAGTTTTTCAATCCGGGATAAAATGTTATCCGAGATAAAAGGACTGTCAATATAATAAAAAAAAAAAAGGTGTGTGCGTGTAACCTTTACGCGCGATTGAAGTAAAACTTCTTTGGCGTTGACGGCATATATCACTGAAATGATTAAATTTTAACTTGAATAATAAATATCACATTATAATTTAATTATATTTGAATTGTTTATTTGAGAAACCCCATAAGTCAAAGATACTAAATTTTTCAGGAGAAACAAAAAACATTTTTCTCGGTTAAGTTTGAATTAACATCATGAGCCAATGATGAATAATAATAATGTTAGTATCCCGAAAAAATATTTAAGCATGAAAAAATTTAATTGTTAATTCCTACTATTCATAATAATGATTTGAAGTTGATTGACTTATGGGGTTTCTCAAATAAACGAACAAAATAGTAATAAAATCATTAATATATTAATTTTTCTCCGTCAATCATTTATTATATTTATAAAATAAAGTACAAAATTTGTATTGGAACTACAATTAACGAAAATTATAATAAATCTTCTATTTTAAAATTCAAATTAGTGAACTGAGAGTTAACAATGAAAGAATATTTAAATTTATCATAATTTAACTTTATAAAACTAAAATTGCGAAAATTATTGAAATCAAAGTATCTAACAGTAAATCTATATATATATATAGGAGACTTTCTATAGATATAGATAGTCACTTATCACGATATCTCTGGAACTATAAGACCTAGAGACTTGAAATTTGGCAGGAATATTCCTTTTGCCAAGTAGAGGTCAGCTAAGAACGGATTTCACGAAATTCCACCCACAAGGGGGGTTGCGGGGGTGTTCACGAAAAAAAATTCATATTTTTCAATTATGGCTTTTAATAGTTCAAAACTTGGTCAGAATGTTTCAAATTACATTTAGAAATTTTTTAAAAACGAATTCTGTGACATTCCACCCCTGGCGTGCCCGTGCGTGGGCGTCAAATTAAGAAAAATTCGTAAATTTCAATCTATAGCTATTAATACTTTGAAACATGGCCAGAATGCTTTTTGGCGTTTTTGAGCTGTTAAGAATAAATTTCATTAAATCCTACCCCACATGTCCGTGCGTGGGCGTAAAATTAAAAGAAATTGTACCTTTTAATCTATAGCAGCTAAAGGATTGAAACTTGGCCAGATTGATTTTTGGAGTTTTGAGCTGTAAAGAATGAATTTTATGAAATGCCACCCTCACAAATTCTTGCGTGGGCGTTAATTAAAAAATTATAAAATTCAATTCCTAAAGGATAATAAGAAGGCATTAAATATAAAAAAAATTAAAAATTTTTATATAAGGTAAAACCCCTAATAGATGATCATGTACCATTATATGATCACTCTATGTATTTGTATACCTATATTTGTGAATCTATATCTATATATATATATATATATATATATAAGAGATTTCCACCTATATATTGACTCATCACGATATCTCTGAAACCATAAAGCGTAGAGACTTGAAATTTGGTAGGAATATTTCTTTCGCCGTTTAAAGGTCAGCTAAGAACGGATTTTATGAAATTCCACCTACAAGTTATTAAGTTAAATTTTTTTTTTTTAATTCTTTAGGATAATTGTAGGCTACCGAATGCGAATGGTTAGGTAATTCAGTGTTATTCATGTACAATTAAAAAAATAAAAAAGCCAGAAGGCTGTATATCTATATATATATACTAGCTGTTACCCGCCCGCTCCGCTGGGCGCTTTATAGAATTGTATTTTTAGATCTAGATTTGAAATTTAATTGGAAGATTGTTTTGACTTGCACAGATTCCAAATTCCATCAAATTGGTCTGTATATTGTGTCCACATGATTATTCTAGCTAAAATTCATTGTAACTTTCAATGTGCAATCACTATAACATTCCCGTGGCTTTCTTCCAAAAATGAATATTAATTGACACGAAGAAAAAAAATTTTAAATGAGCATTGTAAGTTTTAGTTAAAGTAATTGCAGGTCTCATAAGTGAAGTTGAAATCTGCCTAGCTTAAATTGTGACGAATTTCGCTGTTAATTAAAATTTCTTCCGTAACATCAATTATACATAGAAAATTATTTGTACTAGTTTTTTACGAATTTTCTTAAAATGAGTAGCCAAATTTTTTTTCTATATCTCATGTGTTTAGAAAATGCAATGCTTTTAATCTGTTACATTTTTGCGATCCCGTAATAAGAACAATTCATCGGTTATGTGATCAGCAAAAAAAATGTATGTAAAATTCTTAGTCGACTTTTTTGCCGCTGCCAAAGAGACGATTGTTGTAAGAAAATATCACTATTAAGAAAGAAAAATATTTAAATCCGTTGACCTTGGAGGCCATCCCGGTATTTGCCTGTTTCTCTTCAGATTCTATCAAATTTTATATTTGTAGGAACTGTATTTAAAGAATATGAATTTTTTGACAATTATTACTCCCGCACTTCTATGTGGGGGAGGAATTTCGTAAGATCCTATTCGAGATAATTTCTACATTATAAATAAAAGATTTCAACAAAACTTCGAGTCTATAAAAACTATCGATTGGAAATGAGAAATTTTCATTGTTAACGCCCCCACCATCCCTTTTGGGGTTAGAATTCGAGAAAATCCATTCTCAGCTGAACTTGACATCGTACACGAAGATTCCTTCCAAATTTAGAATCTGCAGGAGTTACAGTTTGGAAATTAAAATTTTAGATTTTGACGTCCACCCCCGCAATCCCTATCGGAAGTAGAATTTTTTGGGATCCGTTTTGAGATGATCTCATGACAAATGAAAGATTCCTACCTAATTTCAAGTTTGTAGAAGTTACAGTTTGGAAATGGAAATTTGAAATTCTAACACCCGCCCCCGCAATCCCTGTCGGAAGTAGAATTTATTGAAATCCGTTCTGAGATGATCTCTACATGACAAATAAAAGATTCCTACCAAATTTACGCCTTTTAGAAGCTATGTTTTGGAAATTAAGATTTTTTTTTGTCAACACCCACCCCCGCAATCCTTAGTGGGGGTGATTCGTCGTAAAATCCGCTCTTAGATTATTTCTACATCACATAGAAGATTCTTACCAAATTTGGAGTCTATAAGAGCTATAGCTCGAAAATTAAAAATTGTCATTGTTAATACCCACCCCCACAATCCGTATTGGGAGTAGGCTGTCATTAAATCCACTCTTGAATCATTTATACATCACATAGAGCAGATTCTTACCAAATTTAGAGCCTATAGGAGCTACAGCTCTGAAATTTAAAATTTTAATTATTAACACCCACCCCCGCAACCCCTTGTGGAGTAGGATATCGTTAAATTCGTTTATAAATTATTTTTACATCACTAACAAAAAATTCATACAAAATTAGGATTCTCTAGGAGCTATAGCTCGGAAATTTTAAATTTTCATCGTTAACGCCCACCCCCGCAATCCATATTGGGAGTAGATTGTCATAAAATCCGCTCTTAGATCATTTCTACATCACATATAGGAGATTCCTGCCAAATTTGGAGTCAATAGGAGCTATAGTTTAGAAATGGGTATTTTCCATTGTCAACGCCCCCGCAACCCCCCTTGTAGGTGGAATTTCATAAAATCCGTTCTTAGCTGACCTTTAAACGGCGAAAGAAATATTCCTACCAAATTTCAAGTCTCTACGCTTTATGGTTTCAGAGATATCGTGATGAGTCAATATATAGGTGGAAATCTCTTATATATATATATATATATATATAGATATAGATTCACAAATATAGGTATACAAATACATAGAGTGATCATATAATGGTACATGATCATCTATTAGGGGTTTTACCTTATATAAAAATTTTTAATTTTTTTTATATTTAATGCCTTCTTATTATCCTTTAGGAATTGAATTTTATAATTTTTTAATTAACGCCCACGCAAGAATTTGTGAGGGTGGCATTTCATAAAATTCATTCTTTACAGCTCAAAAACTCCAAAAAAATCAATCTGGCCAAGTTTCAATCCTTTAGCTGCTATAGATTAAAAGGTACAATTTCTTTTAATTTTACGCCCACGCACGGACATGTGGGGGTAGGATTTAATGAAATTTATTCTTAACAGCTCAAAAACGCCAAAAAAGCATTCTGGCCATGTTTCAAAGTATTAATAGCTATAGATTGAAATTTACGAATTTTTTCTTAATTTGACGCCCACGCACGGGCACGCCAGGGGGGTGGAATGTCACAGAATTCGTTTTTAAAAAATTTCTAAATGTAATTTGAAACATTCTGACCAAGTTTTGAACTATTAAAAGCCATAATTGAAAAATATGAATTTTTTTTCGTGAACACCCCCGCAACCCCCCTTGTGGGTGGAATTTCGTGAAATCCGTTCTTAGCTGACCTCTACTTGGCAAAAGGAATATTCCTGCCAAATTTCAAGTCTCTAGGTCTTATAGTTTCAGAGATATCGTGATGAGTGACTATCTATATCTGTAGAAAGTCTCCCATATATATATAGATATATACAGGGTGTCCCAAAAGTCACGGACACCATTGTAGCATATGATGAAAAAAATAATTCTGAGACGAAAAGTCCTTAGCCATTTTTCAATTAACCGCATAGATAATTAATTATTAATTAAAAATAACGTCTCTTTATTTGTTAGAGAGAGAGCGCCAGTGTCCAGTAAAGTATGTGCCAAACAAAGACACAACTAACTGTATGACTAACTAGTTTCTATAGCTACGTAGTCACACATATTTACTTACACATTCACACGTGCAAGCTGTCCTCGTTAGAACGCACTTGACTCCGACACTAGTGCTCTCTCTCTCTAACGCATAAAAGGACGTTATTTTAATTAATAATATAATTATCTATGCATCTGATTAAAAATGGCTAAGGACTTTTCGACTCAGAATTATTTTGTTTATCAGATGCTACAATGGCGTCCGTTACTTCTGGGACACTTGTATATATATGAGCATATATATATATATGCAGCAGCATATATATATATATATACATATTACAGTGTTCATTGATTTCGGAGTTAAGGCGCTTGAGATTTATGAGTCCAATGCCAGTTTCTGTGCTTCTGGCCTAATTGTTAGTTGTTAACGTAAAATGATTAATAAAAATCGTGTGGCCCATGTCGTGCAATAATTGTAAAAAAAAATTGTGCATCTTGCTGAAAAAACATCAGATTTCTGTACTTAAAATCGAATTAAACAAACTCTCTGAACATCAAAAATAAGGAGTCTTAAAGAGGTCCACGATCTGAAATGAAAATATGGCACTGTGAATCTGGCTTAAACTTGGGTCAATCCTTCTGTGGTCAAAGGTCGTTTTCGTTTCAGCCTGTTAGTTCAGAACTCGGTATTGGCCATGTTGTACCGGTAAACAAACAGCCGATTAAACCGGCGACCATAGTTACTTTTAAGTTTGAGGCTGTTGTACTGTGTGCCTTTATTATTGACGAGTTAATTAAAATGAAGACTGTTATTCGCAGACTGCATTGTGTCAATATATTTTTATGCTGATATTTTTTTATTTTAAGAGTTTTGCAGGAGGCAATATACTTTACGAGCTTGAAAACAAAAATAGACCACAGGACAATTTTCTAGCTTTTCAAGCTCGTAAAAATTATTAATGTCGAGAGTTGGCCGTTAGGTCACCTCTAAAAAATTAAATTTTTATATTCTTAAAATAAAAAAAATATCAACATGAAAAATATATTATTTTCATTAAAAAATTTACGAATCACCACGAATAACAGATTTATTTTTTTATTATTTCGTCAATAACTAAATTTTTTAATTTTAATAGCCTCAAATACGTAAAATCTAGGCTTAAAATTAACTATTATTATGAATCGCCGAGTTTAGAATCGGCTGATTTTACGATTTACCGATTTTAGAAACGGCCAATTTTAATAATTACCGAGTTTAGAATCGGCTGATTTCACGAACGAGCGATTTTAGAAACGGCCAATTTTAACGATTACAGAATTTAGTATTGGCTAAGTTCAAGAGGTAAAGTTTTAAAGTTTCCATATTTAGTAATTTCCAATTTTTAAAGATCGTATTTTTAAATAACCTCTTTTTTAAGATTTCCTTATTTTAGATGTTCAAATTTTTCGTTTATTTATTTTTTAATTCATTCAATTTATAATTATTCTTTTTTTTTTATTCGGTAATCTAAAGACTTTTAAATTTTTATGAATTCTTTTTTTTTTAATTTCTGATTTTAAGAATATATTTATTTAGAGATTTCCATTTTTTAAGTTGGCTGTTTTTTCTACTTGCATGTTTTTCTACAAGCTTAATTTACTTTTGACATAATTTAAATTTTTATTTTTTTAATATTATCATTTTTTACGTTTAACTTATTTTACTAAAAGCTAATTTTAAAATTTTCCAATTTAAGATTTTAGAAACCTCCAAATTTAGGGATTTCCATAAATCCCTAAACATAGAAACTGACTCGAATTAATGAACGCGATTGTATATACATGTAAAATTTACATGGATGGTGATATATCTATACAAATTATGTACATTTATTCCACCAGGGGCGCCTGTACATTACCTTCCTAATACAGCTGTTTTTTCGGCAACTAATTTTGAACGACTTATGTTCTTTTTTTTTTTTTTTTTTTAATATTTCATAATTAAATGAGCATTATGAGTCGTGAACTTTTGGATTTTCCAAATTGAATTTTATAGAATGTCGCAATCGTCAGAAAATTTATTAATAATTTATTTATTACAAAAGTAATAAATAAACAAGTTTGCTTAGAGATTTTCAAAAAACTTTGCGATTTAAAATAATTTTTTTTAAAACTGTTGAATTTTTAATCACTTTGCTATTCACAATTGATCCGTTTAAAAATATTGGAAATAAATAATCCTAATTGATTATAATATTTGCCACTAGCTGGCGTATAAGTCAAGAAGCGTGGAGTATATAACATTTACTTACCCGAGAAAAAATGTTTCTATATAATCATATATAATTGTATATAATTATATATGACTATATATGATTATATATGGAATTGTATATAAGATTATATATAATTATATATGACTGTATATGGAGCAATATACAGCCATGCAGGATTATATATAGTTCCATATACAACTATATATAATCATCCATGATTATATACCGAATTGTATATGAGGTTATATATAATCATATATAATTATGTATGACTATGTATGGAGAAATATAAAACCAAGCAAGATTATATAGTTCCATATATAATTATATATAACCATACATGATTATATATGGAATTGTATATGAGGTCATATATAATCATATATAATTATATATGACTATATATGGAGCAATATACAGCCAAGCAAGATTATATATAGTTCCATATATAATTATATATAGTTATATATAATCATACATGATTATATATGGAATTGTATATGAGGTCATATATAATCATATATAATTATAAATGACTATATATGGAGCAATATACAGCCATCCAAGATTATATATAATCCCATATATAATTATATATAAGTATATATAATTATATATGCTTATATATAATTAACATATATAAAAATTTTTTCTTTGAAAAAAAATTTTTTTTTGGTAATCACGAAAAGTGTAAAATGATGTTTATAATTACGTTTAAATAATTCTGAAATACAAAATTTGTTACATTTCCTATGAGATCTTTTGGTCTGCTCTGCTACTACCTAATAGTAAAATCATTATTTATTTTATTATTTAAATAAGTGTTATATTATAATGAGATTCGGTCAAATAAATAAATTATGAATTATGACTATCCAAATATATTATAAAGTCAATTTTTATATTATGTTTATGATAAACTCATATGATACATTATGTAGATCATAGAATCATTGACATCTAAGACAGCAGCACAGCAGACAGAAACTTC
Organism: Cotesia glomerata; assembly: GCF_020080835.1. NCBI lineage: Eukaryota > Metazoa > Arthropoda > Insecta > Hymenoptera > Braconidae > Cotesia > Cotesia glomerata. The sequence goes on from NC_058163.1 coordinate 10,801,704, forward strand.
AAGACGCACGGACATCACTAAAGTTAAGCAGCATTGAGCTGGGTTAGTAGTTGGATGGGTGACCGCTGGTGTTATAGCCGTAAAATTATAGCTAGATATTTTTTTTGCATTATAATTGGTTACAGAGAATTGCGTAGGACCATATTAAATACTATATCCATAAAATTAACCCAATAATTAATCAGATGTAATAAATATATAATTAAATATTGTTATATATAATTATATATGATTAGATATGATTAGATATGATTATATTTGGCCATTTTTCATATATAATCATATATAACCAATTTATATATAATTATATATAAATATTTTTTCTCGGGTACGACCAATCCAAATTATTATTTTTGAATAGCGGAAACTACACAGACTATAGTAAGCGTTACTTCCGTCAGAAAAAAAATCTGAGTTACTCCCAGTCGCGCCTAAAGAAGTTTTACTTCAAAAATAAATAAATAATTTAGCGACGTGATATTGCTCTCAGTTAATTCTCCATGAATTTGGTCATTTATTTAAATAAAAAATAAATATATCATAAAAATAATAATAACCTCTTGTTGTGTCATTTAAATTGTTTTTAAATTAATTAACACAATTATAGATTAATAATAGATATGTCAAACGCAAGATATGAACTCGAAGAGCTCAAAAGCATAGAACAGCGACCGCTTTGAGCTCGGAGAGCTCAAAATAACACATAAATTGTAATTTGGAGCTCGAAGAGCTCGATAACGTTACAAGTGCAATTTCAAGCGCTTATAGATATAGAATTAGCGGGAAGTTACAGGGATGGCCTTCAGGGTCATCCGTTTTTCTAATTTTTATTTTATTTATTTGCAATCAGCAAGTTGTCACAGTTGGAGATTAATATTTCTGTGACATGCGGCTAATGTTTATTTATTTTAATTCAAAATAAGTGACTGAAATCAGGGAGAACTACTCGTACGCAACATCACTGTGCTGAATTATTTATTTTTATCATTATATTGGCAGTACTTTTATCTCGGATAAAATTTTATCTAGGATTGAAAAACTGGCCCTTAAACTCTATAAAACTGTGTGAGTGAAATAGACTTGATAGAAGTATATAAAATTACAACCAGTACCTAAAAATAGTATTTTTATTGAATTTCACAAAATTATATGATACTTTGGAAAATTTCAGATATCACATGCAATTGTTTTTTTTTTTTTTATTCTAATATTATAATTACAAAAATTTCACGAAATTTTGTGAAATTCCATAGTATTGAAAAGGGTGATTATAAACTTCTTGAAGTTAGTATTATGAATTTAAACTTTTACAATTGTTGGCTGAATAAAACATTTCTTCCAGACTTTACACTGATAGAAGGATTTTTTAGCATTTAAAAAGATTTCTTTGTATTTACCCGGGAAAAAATTATCAGACCTGATCAGACATGAACAGGCATGAGTCTTCAGGCCTGATCAGACATGGTCAGGTCTAAAAGCCCATTGTTACTTTTAATTAATTATTTTGCTTAATTTTATGGATATAGTACTTGATAGAGTCATACGTAATTCTCTATAATGAATTAAAATAAAAAAAAAATTAATACATATAATTGTACGGCTGTAACACCAGCAGTCACCCATCCAACTACTAACCGCGCTCAATGCTGTTTAACTTTGGTGATATCCGTGCGCCTTGAAGTTCCCGCCTGCTGTGCTGCTATTTTATGTGACAACAATTCTATGAAGTACATAACGTATCGAATAAGTTTATCATAAATATAATATAAAAATTGATTTTACAATATATTTTGATAGTCCTAATTTATTTATTTAACCGAATCTCATTATAACATCACATTTATTTAAATAATAAAATAAGTTATGATTTTAATATTAGGCAGGAGCAGAGCAGGCCAAATCATCCCATAGGAAATGTAACAAATTTTTTATTTCAAAATTTTTTAAACGTAATGATAAAAATTATTTTGCACATTTTATGATGACCAAAAAAAATTCTTTCGTAAAAGAAAAAATTTTTATCACATCTCTGGCTATGCAAGTCTGATCAGATCTACCCGGAAAAAAATGATCAGACCTGACCATGCCTGTTCATGTATGATCAGGCCTGAAATTAGACCTGCTCTTGTCTGTTCATGTATGATCAGGCCTGAAATTAGACATGATCATGCCTGTTCATCTCTGAAGTGATAAATACACTCAGGTCTGATCATACCTGTCCATGCCTGTCCATGTCTGTTCATTCCTGTTCATGTCTGAAGCGTTAAATACGCTCAGGCCTGATCATACCTGTCCATGCCTATTCATGCTAAGGACCAAATATGCTAAGAAAGAATTTTTGAATATGTTCAGTGTATGTACATTAATTTCGATTAATAAATTTTTAAATTATCAATAAACGGTATATTTTATTATTCAATAAATGAAAGTATTTTGATTATCATTAAAAACCTACCGTAGGGTAAATTTAATTAACTTTTCTTGGCCTGGACAGGTATGAACAGACCTGAGCATATTTAATGTTTCAAACATGAACAGGCCTGAGCATATTTCCCGCTTCAGGCATAGACAGGCCTGATCAGACATGAACAGGCATGAGCGTATTTAACTCTTTAGACATGAACAGGTATGGACAGGTCTGATCAGACATGAACAGGCATGAGCGTATTTAACCCTTCAGACTTGAACAGGCCTGATGAGACCTGAGCGTATTTAACCCTTCAGACATGAACAGGCCTGATGAGACCTGAGCGTATTTAACCCTTCAGGCATGATCAGACCTGAGTGTATTTAACCCTTCAGACATGAACAGTAGGGTGAGCCAAAAAAACTAACCTATCGAATTTATGGGTTAAAATGAACCTATATATAAAAAAAAAAAAATTTCCCTGCAAGGCAGGATTTTTAGCTCAATTTTGAAAGGTGTCGGTAAGCATTCAAAGTTTCCCATTTAAATAACACGTAAAAAAATCTTTTTTCATTCAAAATGATGTAACTTTTGAACCGCTTGAGATAAAAATTTTTTGATGGCGGATTCTTGAAGGGCATTAAGTTTCCTACAAAATCATGCCTGGTTCCATTTTTTAAAGTCAAAAATTCATATATTTACTGGTTATGAAAATTGAGCAAAAAATCAAAATAAGCAATTTGAGACATTTATTGTTAGAAATTTTTATATTTGAGGAAATAAATTACTTTGAAACGAGATAAGTAGGGGGGAGGGGGTGTACAAGTATTATTTGTGTAAAAGCGTGGTTTAAAGCTCCTTGTCCGATGAGCGCTCCAGCTCAAGACTTAGATTTCTTGGAAAAGTTGATTAATTATAAAAATATTAATAAAAAAATTAGGACGACGGTTGACCCTATCTCTGCAACTTCCCGCTCATTTTGTACTTAAGCGCTCAAAATTACACATTACGTTTTTGAGTTCTTCGAGTTCAAAAATATGATTTTTGTGTCATTTTGAGCTCTTCGAGCTCAAAACTCTAATGGCAGTTTAATAAAACACAATTTTTTTAATTTTCGAACGACAATAATTTTTAAATAAATGGACCGATTTTCACGCTGTTGGTGGCTTCGATGCAGTTTTTGAAGCCCCTTAAAGAATCTTTAAGTTTAAATCGATTGAGCCAGGAATTTCGAAGTAATTCCGAAAAAACACTTTTTTCGGTTTTTTTTCGACAACGATAACTCACGAACGAATCAACCGATTTTGACCGGGCTTGCGATGATCGACGTAGTTTTTTGATCTTCAGAGCTGATTAGATTTTGGAATTGATCGGTGAAGCCATTTAAAAGTAATTCCAAAAAAACCACAGTTCAAAATATTTTTGTTTGTAGTTTTTTTGAGATTTCTCAAAATCTACTTGTTCGAATCGGTCCAAATAGTATTCAAAATCTGAGTATGGTCAAGCCCTTTCAAGTGGCGTCAACCGCGATAAAATCGGTCAAGCTGTTCAAAAGTTATAAGAGGGTAACATACATACATACACACATACAGACATACGGACATCTTCGCGAAAACATTCAGGGAAGCTTCCTAGGACCTCAAAACGTCAAGATCTGATGAGAACTCGATTTTCGAAAAACGGGGTAAAACCAATAACTTCCCGATTTTTGAAAATTTTCAAATTTCTTAGCAGGAAGTTAAAAATTTCAAATGCTACTGTATCAACATTTTTGCGACATTCATGGAATTTGACAGAAAAACTTGCTGCTATGTCATTTTTCGAGTTTAGTATTAGTTCAGAAGTTAATAAAAAATTGTAAATGCGATTCAAAAGAAAGAGAACAAAATTTGTGATAAAATTACTGATGTTTTTGGAAGAAATCGTGTCAAGTTAATTTTTAAATAATATTATTTTTTCTTCATTAATTGTGTTCTCTTCCTTTTTAATCGCGTTTACAATTTTTTTTTTTTAATTTCTAAACTAATACTAAACTCGAAAAATGACATAGCAGCAAGTTTTTCTGTCAGATACCATAAATGTCGCAAAAATGTTGATACAGTAGCATTCGAAATTTTTCTTTTAATATTTTTATAATTAATTAACTTTTTTAAGAAATCTAAGTCTTGAGCTGGAGCGCTTATCGAACAAGGAGCTTTAAACCACGCTTTTACACAAATAATACTTGTACACCCCCTCCCCCTAATTATCTCGTTTCAAAGTAATTTATTTCCTCAAATATAAAAATTTCTAACAATAAATGTCTCAAATTGCTTATTTTGATTTTTTGCTCAATTTTCATAACCAGTAAATATATGAATTTTTGACTTTAAAAAATGGAACCAGGCATGATTTTGTAGGAAATTTAATGCCCTTCAAGAATCCGCCATCAAAAAATTTTTATCTCAAGCGGTTCAAAAGTTACATCATTTTGAATGAAAAAAGATTTTTTTACGTGTTATTTAAATGGGAAACTTTGAATGCTCACCGACACCTTTCAAAATTGAGCTAAAAATCCTGCCTTGCAGGGAAATTTTTTTTTTTTTTATATATAGGTTCATTTTAACCCATCAATTCGATAGGTTAGTTTTTTTGGCTCACCCTAATGAACAGGCATGAACAGGTCTGATTAGACATGAACAGGCCTGATCAGACCTGAGCGTATTTAACCCTCCATACATGAACAGTTCTGATCAGACATGAACAGGCCTGTTCAGGCCTGAGTGTATTTGACGCTTCAGACATGAGCAGGCATGAACAGGCATGGACAGGCATGATCAGGTCTAATTTCAGGCCTGATCATACATGAACAGGCATGGTCAGGTCTGATCATTTTTTCCCGGGTAAGAAATCATTTCTTAAACATCATTTCTTAGTATTTAAAAAATATTTCTTAGTATTTAAGAAATATGTCTTAAATACTAAGAAATATATATATATATATATATATATATATTTCTTAAATATTAAAAAATATTTCTTAAATACTAAGAAATATTTTTTAATGACTAAGAAATGACGTTTAAGAAATGATTTCTTAAATACAAAGAAATCTTCTTAAATACTAAGAAATCCTTCTATTAGTGTATATAAAGTAGTATATTTTATCATTGATAAACATTATAAACAAAACTGAATATTTTATTAATTCAAAAAAATAAAAAACAACTAAGATTAGATTTAGTTAGACACGAACAGGCATGATCATGCATGACTATGTTTAAATCAATTTACAATATAATGAGTAAGGCATCAACCTACATTTCAGTCCTGATCAGAACTGGAGGTTTCAAAACTTACAGGTTGGATCAGACATGAACAGACATGGTCATTCATGATCAGGCCTAAAGTATGTAACGCTTTAGACATGATCGTGTATGTTCATACTTAGTCAGACATGACCATGCATGATCAGGTCTGAAGTATTTATTGCATCAGATATGATCATGCATGGAAAAGCATGTTGTTGTTGATGTTGCTGTTAACCTTACAATGACTTTTTTCTCACTCCCAAAGAGACGATTGTCATAAGGGAATTAGTAAATGTTATTGAAGCTCAATAGACGTCCTAAATTTCATGTCTCAAGAAGTCCTAGTCTATAAACAACAACATTTTTTTATTCTACTCATCACTCTGACACAACCTGCATATGAAGTCTATCATCGCGAAATTCGTTTTTAGTTGACATCTAGTTATTAAGGGAGAAAAATATTTAAATCGGTTGACCTTGGAGGCCATCCTTGTAATTTCCTGTTTCTCTTGAGATTCTATCAAATTTTATATCTGTATAGGAATTGTATTTGAAGAATATGAATTTATTGACAATTAACACCCCTGCACTCCTATATAGAGGAGGAATTTCGTAAGATCCTATTCAAGATGGTTTCTACATCATGAAAGAAAAGATTCCTACAAAACGTTGAATCCATAGAAACTGTTGTTTAGAAATAAGACTTTTTCATTGTTAGCGCCTCCGTAATCCCGTTTAGGGTTGGAATTTGATAAAATCCATTCTTAGCCATAATTTATAGCTAAATTTGTCATTAAAGACAAATTTTTGGGAACTGGGGAAATAAAGAATAAAAGGGGAAGGGGGGACCTTACTCAGTAGGAATTTTTCGGTAACTGAAAAAATAATTCGGACTGCCCAGACCGGGACTCGAACCCGAATCGTTTGGTTACGCGCCAAAGGCTAAAATTGACATTATACACTAAGATTACTACCAAATTTGGAGTCTACAGAAGTTACAGTTTGGAAAGAGAAATTTAATATTTTAACACCTACCCTCGCAACCCCTATCTAAAGTAGAATTTATTAAAATCCGTTTTAAGATGATATCTACATGACAAATAAAAATTCTGACTAAATTTCGAATCTGTAAAAGCTACCGTTTGAAAATGAAAATTCAACATTCTAACACCCACCCCCGCAATACTTATTAGGGGGTAGGTTGTTGTGAAATCCCTTCTTAGATCATTTTTGCATTACATATAGAAGACTCCAACTAAATTTGGAATCTGTAGGAGCTATAGCTTGAAAATTTAACCCTTTCCCAATTGGACGAAGGATTTTTTTTTTTATTACAACTAATTTTTTCGAGCTAATATATGGCGAAAATTTGATCAAAAAATGTGTTTTTTTGTTCAAAGTCTGTCAAAAATTCAAATTTTAATTTTTTTCTTCTCCTTCGTCCAATAACGAGATTTATTCATGTACTAACGAAATATGTTTGGTTCTTTGATTTTAGATGGACCAATAATGAGTTATGCTGTCCTCAGCAAGAGCATTTTTTTTAGACGTCACGGGAGATGAGGTACCAACGGCTGAGTTTTCAGAATTTTTAAATAAAAATTTTACAAAATACTGTTTAAATATGTATCTTTGATATGCTAGATTGTTTAAATAAAATATATGATTGTATATACTAAAAAAAGAAATAGTAAAAATACCCTTTTTTTGAACCTCTGAAACCCACCTAGCTAATAACCTCTTAACTCAGTAATAAATTTATATTAAAAAAATTCACAGATTTTAAAAACAAACTAGTATACGTTGCGCGCGCAAGTGCGCGTGTGATTGTTAGTATGGAATTATCTATATTTTCATACTTATGATATATTTGACCAATCACGTTACGAATAGTTTGCTTACATGATATATTTTCATATTTTTCATCTAAATTATAAGAGTGGATATTAATTTTTTTAACTTGAGCTCGATTTTTAATTAATTTTTTTAATATTTAGTAGGCAATACGCTGGTCTAGGCGCAAGAAGGCGTTAGTGTGCGGGGTTCAAAGTGGGAGAAATCTATTTGGATTAATGTTGAATCGATATTTAAAAATATTACTCTGCACGTATAATTCAAAATAGAACATAATAATAACATATTCATCGGACGCAATTTTTATTTATGATTAAAAATATCATTTTGGTCGATTGATAAATAAAAAGTTTGATTGTGGTTACTTAAACAGACTTTACTGTTATAAATTTGATATTATTTAAAAATAAGAACTACCACACAGTACACTTTTCTTTTGGATTCATTGGAGATTCTGACGGACACTGAAAATCATCAGAAAATTCTTTCATATTTTGGATCAGCACAAAAATTGGCTGATGTTCAATGTGAAGTGATTCCAAATATAGTTGTAAATGATACTATAGTTGACTATTGTAAATCAGTATAGTATTTAGGAGTCATACTTCAAGACACTCTAACTTGGTCCTTACAAATTACTGAGGTTTGCAAAAGTAGCATGAGAGTACTTGCACAGTTAAAGATGAATGGAGATGTTTTTTCATTGCCTGTTAGGAAAAGATTGGTCACTACTCTAATTTATCCTATTTTTGATTATTGCGTGGCTATTTATACTGATATTACAGGTCAACAACAGACTAGACTTCAGAGAAAATTAAATGCTTGTGTACAATACATTTTTAAAATATCAAAGTATGAACATGTTACTCAATATTATACTGAGCTTCGTTGACTGACACTTAGTTCTAGGCGTAAATTTTTCTTATCGTGTCTTATTTATAAAGCATTGTATCTTAATCAAAAGCCTCTAATTAGGCGAGACAGAAATTCTTAAGCCTCGCCTACGCCGAGGAGATATTCATCAAGACTATCTTGAGTTACCGGTTTATCATTCAGCGAAGTATGAAAAATCATTCTTGATAACTGCGGTTAAAATCTGGAATCAATTACCAGCTGATTGTACGACGTTACCAACGTTTATGGAGTTTCGAACTGCTTGTTATGAATATTTTTTACAATCTGATAGATCATAATATGTATTCATTGTATTAGAATTTAGTGATGATTGAGTGATTGAGTGACTGAGTGTTTAACACACTACATTATATATACTACTTTCTATATATACTTTATATATACTACTTAACACACTACTTTATATATTATATTAAGATTTTTTGTATCAATTTTGGATGGCCGCAAGGAGTTTCGACTTCATGGCCAATTAAATAAATAAATAATAATAATAATAATAAGTGTTAATAATAGTGTAAATGATAACAGTGTAACTAGTGATAACATTTGCATTCATTCTGATATTAGTTGTGACAATGATATTGATAATGATGAGAATGATACAAGTAATAAATTAAGCGACAAAAATAATGAAAGTGATGACAACAGTGATAACATTGAAGATAAAACTGGTTCAAATAAAAGTTTTTAAGAAAAACTTCGACATCAGTGGGCCTCAAAAAATTTAAACACCCGGGAAAAAATGATCAGAACTGATCAGAATTGTTCATATCTGATCAGGCCTGAAATCCGACCTGATCAGGCCTGTTCATGTATGATCAGGCCTGAAATTAGGCCTGGTCAGACCTGTCCGTGCCTGTTCATGTCTGAACCGTTAAATATGCTCAGACCTGATCAGACCTGTCCATGCCTGTTCATGTCTGTTCATGTCTGAAGTGTTAAATACGCTCAGACCTGATCATGCCTGCTTATGTCTGTTCATGCCTGAAGCATTTAATACGCTCAGACCTGATCAGATCTGATCAGACCTGTCCATGCCTGTTCATGTCTGAACCGTTAAATACGCTCAGACCTGATCAGACCTGATCAGACCTGTCCATGACTAATTATGTCTGATCTAGCCTAAAATAGATAAGGATTAAAACTCCATATATCAGCTGACAAGAACTGTTCATGCATGATTTGCCCTCTTAAATGATATTTTAAGTCTGGAAGAAAAATTTTATCGAACTATAGACTGCAGTTCTATTTTTAAAATTAATTTGTTCCGTATGACGTATCAGTTTCTATCCCCTTATAAATTTTAAATGTACAACTTTCATCTAAAATTTCGGCTTATATAAGCATGAACTTTTTAATTTTCCATGCCAAAACGATGATTTTTAACGATGAATTTTGACGCAGTGACATAAAATTTTTTACTGTGTTCTATTGAATACGCGAAAAATAAGATTATTTATTAAAAGTTTGAGTTTGATACCGTGAAAATACCAAAATATATCAGTTGATGTCGATAGGCGATAAGTCCCTTCAAGGTGTCTGTTATTATTTTAAGCTACCGCATTGGTCCATTGCAGTAGTATCAAAAGCTGCTAAATTGTAGAACACACAAATAATTTTTCATTTCCTATACGTTTTAATTAAAAAAAACTTCAATCTTAAAAGAAAACAATAAAATTATAATTGCGCAATAAACCTTGAAGAAATTTTTTTTTACTTTACAGAGAACCATATGTTAATGGATCGAAAAAAATACATAGCCGTCCCAAATAAATCACTCTAATATACACAGTAAAAAATTTTGCGTCATTGAGTCAAAAAATTTTGTGTTAAATATTTAACACTTTTATGTGTAAATTTAAGATTTATTTCGTTAAATTAACACAATAAAGTGTTAAATATTTAACATAAAAATTTTTATCACGAAATTTTTTGACGCAATGACGCGAAATTTTTTACTGTGTATAATTAATTATTAATAATTAATAAATTAAGTATAAAACTCCGTTAACTATAAGGATAAGTCATGTATAAAATTTAAATTACTTAAAGTAGTTTGAAAGGTACATTAGATATAAGATGAGTCATTGGGTCCACAGGTAAAGTATCAGTCTGAAGAGCGCAACGTACATGCTTCGAATCCCCGTCGGCACCAATTTTTTTTTTTTTTTTTATGGACCTGATCGAGTCAGACATGAACAGGTCTGATCAGACATGAACATGCCTGGCCAGGTATGATCAGACCCGATCATTTTTCATATCTGATCAGACCTGAAGACTCATGCCTGTTCATATCTGATCAGATCTGATCATTTTTTCCCGGGCAGTCTTTAATTAAATGTAATTGCTGAACTTTTATTACTACTAAGAGAAGAAGGACATCCTGAGTTACCAAAAACGACACAAGCTTTGTTAAAGACCAAATCCGCGTGCACCAAGTTTTTCTTAGTCAACGTATGTGTGTGAGTCGCTGTATTAGACCGATAGTCGGGTACTATGCCTAGCTACAGAAAACAATAAAGCAGCGCCACGCGTATCATGTATGTGCAAGTGTGTGTGTGTGTGTTTTTTTCCTTGGGGGGGGGGAATCCTTTTTACGGATTCTAGGCATAGTTGTTTGGCCTGGATATGTGGCGACTTGAGGCAGCGTCAAACTAAAACTCGACACTAACGCCCCTACCCACTAAACCCTAAACCCCTTTTCCTTCTTTCCTCTAATCCCTCATGGAAATCGCCGTCAGGCATTACTTCGTGAAGGGAGGATCTAGCTACTGCTCTTCCTTCTGGTGGCTAAGGTGTTAACTACCTTCCTTCTATCTTCTGCTATTTGCTCTTTTTTTTTCGGTGGAACGCAAGTCTTTAAGGACTTCTGTTGCAAACGTGTTGGTAGCGTTCCAGGCAGCTTCTGATGACAACATTGCTTCCACTAGTGAATCTGGTTGCATTCTCTGGTTCAGGATCCTCTCCAGTTCTTCACGCTGTGGATCGAAACGAGGACATACAAAGAAGACGTGCTCCGCGTCTTCAGCAGCTCCTGGGCAGGACGGGCACTCCGAAGAGTCATCGTGCTTAAAGCGGTGTAGATACTCTCGAAAACACCCATGTCCCGACAACATCTGCGTAAGATAGTAATTGACCTCACCGTGATTCCGGTTAAGCCAAATGTCGATCCGAGGTATGAGACGGTGCGTCCACCTACCCTTCTCTGCAGCATCCCATTGTAGTTGTCATCGGCCTATGCTCTTCTGCCGTTCTTCAATTCTAAGTTCTTCAGGGCTCAGTGCAGTTGACCTTTTTCGTTGGTAAAGGGCCCGTCTTTCCTCTGCTAGAACTCTAAGAGGTAGGGTTCCAGCAATGACGCACACTGCTTCTTCTGATATAGTGCGGAAGGCACTAGCTACTCGTAGGGCACTCCGTCGGTATATTGGTCCAGCTTTTCTCCATGATTCTTGGGTTTCCAGTGCATCAGCCCAAATGGATATTCCGTAAGTGAGCACTGATGTGACTACTGATGACAATAGTAGCCTCCTGCTCTGCATTGGGCCTCCGATGTTAGGCATCAGCCGTGCGAGACTAGCCCTGACTACTGACGCTTTGGCACTGACATGTTCCACCTGCTGCTTGAAGTTGAGTCGTGCATCCAGCATCACTCCCAGATAACGGATAAATGGTTGTGATGTGATTTCTTGTTCTCCGACTCTCAACTTGATGGTTTCTACCGTTTTTCTGCTGGTGATGAGCACTGCCTCGGTTTTATGCTTGGCTAGTTGCAAGTTCATCATGTCCATCCACAAATTGACTCGTCTGAATGTAATATCAAATGCCATTTCTATCTCTTCGAGGTGCTTTGCGACAATCACGACAGCTACGTCATCCGCATATGCTACAAGTTTGACTCCCGTAGGCAATGCTATTCTCAGGAGGCCATCATACATGATGTTCCATAGCAGAGGACCTAAGACTGATCCCTGTGGCACTCCTCCGGAGATTTCGTACACTTCCGTACCATTCGTCGTGTCATATTTCAGGAGCCTATTCGTGAAGTAGCTCGCTACTATTCTGCGAAGGTATCCTGGTATGTTTTTTTCTTCTAGAGCCCGCATAACGCAGTCCCAGTTAGCGGAGTTGAAGGCATTCTTGATGTCTAAAGCAGCCACCAAGCAGTATTTCTTCTTTCCACCCTTCCATCTCGTTCCGGCGATTGCATCCTTGGCTATATCAACAACCAATTTGATAGCATCCAGAGTTGACCGTCCTTTTCGGAAACCAAACTGGTTCTCTGCTAGGAGTGAATCGACTAAAGCCTCTATTCTCTGATGAATTATGCGCCCGAATATCTTGCCGGCCGTGTCTAACATGCAGAGTGGTCGGTAGGATGACGGTTCTTCCGGCGGCTTTTTCCCCTTCGGAAGTAACACTAGCCGTTGCTGTTTCCACTTCTGGGGAAAAGTCCCTTCCTTCAGGCATGTATCGTAAATGTCCAGGAATAATGTCGATGCTACCCTAAGGATTGATTTCAGGGCAATATTAGGAATTCCGTCCAATCCCGGCGCCTTATTATTCCCTACTCGATTTCCTGCCTCTATCAACTCGTCCAACGTGATAGTTGGGATGTCTTCAGAATTGAGCTGCTCCAATTTGTAGGTGAATACTAGCTGTTGGGGAAACAACGTAGTAACAATCTTCTCTAGGAGTTGTGGACACGTAGGTGATGGCATTGGTTGGCATTTCAAGTGGGTCATAACCACCTTATACGGTCTGCCCCATGGATCTTTCTCGACTTCTGCGACCAGTTCCTTCCAGCAACGTCTTTTGCTTTCTTTGATGGCTCTGTTCAGTTCTCGACGGGCCTTTTTATACTCTGCCAACAGCTCTGCGGAGTTAGATCGTCTGTAGCCACGCTGAGACTTTCTTCTTTTTTTAAGACACTTTGAGCGTAGAATGCTAATGTGATCGTTCCACCAGTGCACTTGAATTTATGCGACATTTCCGAGACATACTAGCGTCGCAAGCCTGGGTGACTCTTCTCATTAGTTCCTTGGTCTTCTCTTCAGCAGTTTCTACGATGATCGGATTGCAGTCTAAGGCTACTACTAAAGCAGTGGGGTCGAGAGACTTAACTTTCCACCCAACCGCGCTAGCGCTCCTGTTGTCTCTTGTTAGTTTCTGGCCAGTTGATATTTCCCATAGTATCGCACTATGGTCGCTGGCTGTATAGATGTTCAATACTTTCCAAAAAAAACCTCTTCGAGCTAAGCAACTGCTGACAAATGTAAGGTCGACAGTTGAGTTTGCCTCTCCCTTAGTATACGTTGGCGTGTCACCGGTATTAAGAAGGATCACGTCCAGAGTGGCCATTGCCTCGAGAAGTGCTTTTCCACGTGTATTAGTGAACTTGCTGCCCCAGTCTGTTGCCCAGGAATTGAAGTCACCAGCTCTTGCCACGGGAAAGTGTTTTCTTTCGTCCTCAGTTAGCCGATCAAGGAAGTCTTCAAAATGCTCATTAGAGAGACTAGGTGGTGCATAGCAACTGTAGAAGCGGAGGCCATCTACCCATGCTGTTACGAAGCCAGCTTCTTTATTGTTGACTGTTCTCTGAAAAGGACATTTACCGCAGGACCAGATGACGGCTTTATTAGTACTGTCGGATTCCCAGGGTTGGTTACTCAGATGTCTATAAGGCTCACTTATAAGTGCTACATCTGCCTCTAATTCGCGCACAGTTTGCATGAGCAGGTCATGCGCAGCCTCACAATGATTGAGGTTGAGCTGCACTATCTTCATGTTCTTGGCTTCGTTATCTTCTGGAGCGCTTCTTGGAAGATGGGGCATCTGTTCGTGCCTGCATGGTGAGCCGCCTTTTCTACGCCGTGCCGTTCAAAGCACAGTGCACATTTAGCTGGATTTTTACAATCAGCAATTTTGTGTCCTTCTTTTCCGCACCTTATGCAGAGCTTAGACCGGTCGACTTCGCTTTTGCATTGCGATCCGAAGTGCCCAAAGTGCCATTTGAAGCATTGTATGGGTCTCTTCGTTGCTCTCATTCGGCAATTAGACCAGCCTATCCTTATTTTGCAGTTTCCCTCCAGTAACTTTTGTGCTGCAGCTGCTGGTAGTGACACTGTGGCTGTCTGTGTACCCCTAAAGGCTTTACGGATCTTGATTGCCTCTAGTGGGATTTCACAACTTTCTCCAGCTTCCCTCTTTAGAGCGGTCTGAATATGCTCTTTCGTCGTGTCGTCATCGACATCTCGGATCTCGACGGTCTCCTGTGGCCCTTTGCAAATCACTTTGGCCTCCTCCTTAAGGATGTCCGCGATCGTCTTTTGCAGACCTTGGCCTTTGTCAGTGCTCTTCCTCGAAATCGTAATCAACAAGTCCCCACTTCTGGTCTTGTTGATCTTATCCACAGTTGAACGAACCTGCTCATCTGGGACGTCCTGCTTTATACGACGCAGAATCTCGGCATACTTTGTTTTCTCGGCCGGGCGGATGATCAGTGCGTCGGGTCTGATCCATTTGCGTGGTTTTTTCCGCTTAGGCTCTGGCCTGGGCTCCTTCGGCGGCTGTTTTGAGAGTTGCTCTCTAGCTAGCCTTCTCTTCTCCTTCTTAGACTGTACTTTTTCCCAGTCAGTCGTCTTCTTGGGTTCGTCGCCCTGCCCTGCCAGTCGTTGGAGAGGGCTTTTTTTCAAGTCCTTCTTCTTTGTGACTTTGTCGGTTGGCTCTGGCGAATCTCGGTCCTTTCTCTTTTCAGACCTTGTGTCAGTTTCACCCTTGTCCTCAGCAGCAGATTCACCGTCACCGTCGGCTCCAGTGTCCATTGCTTCTTTCGTCTCAGTTTCAGTTTCAATGCGGCGTCGTGATGACTGCCATTCCTCGTCCAGTTTCTTGAATCTTCCAAGAGCATTGACTACACCGGTTGTCTTGGTCTTTATCTCCTTGTGGATATTGACCTTAGTTTGGACAAACTCTTGCAGCTCAATGGTCAGCTTCTCAAGGCGCTCCAACGCTTGCGTTCTCTTCATGTCAGCGCTTGCTTCAATCACTGCTTGTTGAGCATGAAGCCCGTTTCTATTTTTGTTTGTTTCCTGTAAGTTACTCATACTTTTTTGATTTACCAGCGCATTGTACGGAGTGGAGCGGGTTGCCATAACTAGGAACGGGTGTACCTTCGGAGATAGTACTCCTACCCCAGTTCCCTGAGGCCTAGCCGACACTTAGCCAGTCCCGGAATACACGGACGGACTAGACTCGCTTGGAGCGGTGAAGATTCCGATCTCTAACACTCACTGCGTACTTCCTGATCAAGGCCCGAAGTGGCTGGCTCCTGATCCACTGCTGCAACTTTCACCTCGGCAGAGCAAGCTCACATCAGCCGTGGCCTGCATCGTCGGAAACTACGATACAGGTTCCGGACACTCCCAGTGAGTTACAGCAGGAACCAATCGTCTTGCTAGGTCAGTTAGTGTGACCAACCCATTAAAGGGGAGTTTTGTCCACGGGAGCTTATTTTGTTTGGTTATTTTGCTTGGCTCCTACCCGCTGTACCTCATCAACTAAGAGATTAAGTGTCATCCAAGGACAGCGAGCGTTCTCCCATCCGCTCGGGGAGACGCGCCCGGTAGCAGTATCTCTTCTGCCCCGAGTGTGTGTGTGTGTGTGTGTGTGTGTGTGTGTGTGTGTGTGTGTGTGTGTGTATTTCTTATTTCAGTTTATTTGTGACATCGTGACTGACCGGTTCGTACGTATTTAAATTCGTTTGTTTAAATATTGACTATTGTAATAAATGTAATAAATAATTTTTATTATAATAATTATTATCTTTATTATATCCATTATTATTAAGTGTGGAAGTAAAACTTTGTTTATTGAATGAACTAATAAAGTAAAAAAAGTAAGTAAATTAAAAAAAATAATTTTAATACTGATAGTTATATTAAAAATAACAGGTACCTAACAATTGCAAATATTTTACAAAATAAAACATACAATCATTTAAAAAATTTACAAAGACAAAAGGTTTATAAAATTGATTCAAGCTTTTGTTCTAGTGAAAATGAATTAAATATTGGGAGAAAATTATTATAAACTATTATAATTATTTCCAGCTTGCATTTTTCCGGATCAAAATTATTGGCGAAAAAACAGCGAAAGGATGCATTTGTAAAATGGCATCTGCACTGATGACCAAAAATGTTGAAAAAAATTACTCTGGTACTGGGAAAAGAATAAAAGGCGTGGGAAAACTTAATTTTAGCGCAACAGAAACATTTATGTCTATGGAAGGTATGAAAATGATTTTTATATAAGTGTGTTTTTTAATGTATCGAATTATTTATTTATTTTTTTATTGCAGATGTAGTAAAAGAGAAACTTGGTGACTGTGAAGATTGCAAAAATTTTGCCGGAAAAGTTGGCCGGTGGTTGTCAGGGCAAGGAGATCGAGAACAGGGTCGAAAACAAAGATCCTTATCTTTATAATCTATTTAATATAATAATATTACAATAACATTGTTATTAAAATAATTAATATTAATATAATTATATTAATATAATTATAATTGTTAATTATAATTAATATAAAATTAATATTAAAATTAACATTAAAATTATTAATACATAATAATCCTTATAAAAATAATGAAGCAATAATAATAATAATTTCAAAGTGAAATATAAAGTGTAAGTGATTAATTATAATAATAACTGTTATTACAGCAATCAGCGATTGAAGGACAAACGATTAAAATCATAATTGGCGCAGAACAGCTTGAAATTAGTAGACCGATAGTAGAAAAAATATTTGGCGCATTACTGTTTGCCGTTAATGGGCCGATAGTTCAAATGATGTCTGGCCCATTGCTGGTTGCCATCAATGGGCCGATAATTCAAATTATGTCTGGCCCATTGCTGGTTACCATCAATGGCCCAATAGTTTAATGCCATTAATGGGCCGTGGTTATCATGCCAACTGTAAGCCGTTTATTGGCCATTGAAAATTGCCATTACTGTGCCATTAATCGATATTCTTGGCCCAGCAATGGCCCAGTCTAGGGCCGATTTCCAAACTTTGTATGGGTATGTACAAGTTCAAAATGCTAGGTAAGTTGTTTATTCCAAAGTTTTGAGCTGTTCGAGATCAAAAATACAACTTGTATACTTTTTCGAGCTCTGAGCTCGAAAATTCAGTGCTTGTAAATACATACTTTTTCTAGAATACTAAATTACGATATCTTCCGATCGAATCAATCATTTTTTAAGGGGCTTGCAGCATTCAATGCAATTTTTTAAGCACCAAAAAATTATTCATTACCTACCAAACAATTCAACGTAAAATTTTGAAGTTATGTTAAAACAACACTTTTTTGAAATTTTTTAAAATTAAAAATATCTCTCGAATGATTTTACCGATTTTGATACGGTTTACGGCAATCGACGCAGTTTTTTTTAGCACAAAAAGATTATTTCTTAGTCGCTAAGCAATCTGGGCAGAAACTACGAAGTTATTTAAAAAAATCACTTTTTTCGATTTTTTTCGTCAACGATATATCTTACGAACAAATCAACCGATTTTGACCAACCCGGCAGCGATCGACGTGTTTTTTTTATGTTAAAAGCTGATTAGTTTTAGGAATCGATCGGTAAAACCGTTTAAAAGTTTCTCCAAAATACCACATTTAAAAAAATTTTTTTTTAGTTTTTTTAGATTTTTTAGAATTTACCGGTCCTAATCGGTCAAAATTGCATTGAAAATCTAAGTTTGGTCAAGCTCAACACACACACACACACACACACACACACACACACACGCGCGCGCGCGCGCGCGCCTTAGCAGGCGGACATAGTGAAATTCTCAGTAAAATGGTCGGAATCGCTTTTTAAGGCCTCAAAACGTGGAAATCTGATGAAAACTCGATTGTCGAAATTCGGGGAAAACCAATAACTTCTCAATTTTTTTTAATTTTCAATTTTTTTGGCAAGAAATTAAAAAAATTTAATAGTAAAATAGAATAAATAAAAATTTCGCAAATGTGAGAATTAATAAAACTTACCAGTCTTATTGCATTCTAAAGTACGGTAAACATTTTCTGGAACAAACCACAAATGTAATTTTATAAATTAGACTACAAATTATTATAGTATTATAAATAAATGAAAGCAAAATTTTACCAATTTGGGTCGGAAATCTATTACATGAAGACAAATATATAATGAAAAAAAATAATATAGATCCTCGTTCCAAAAATGAATGGTATTTTTGTTTGGTTAATTTTCTAAAACAAACAGAAAAACTTTGGGTATTTTCTATGAAAATATATAATAAATTTTATATTTCAAATACTATGAACTCGAAACTTACTTTATTATTTTCAGCACCATTCTTCGTTTTGTCGTTCAAACTACCGTATTACAAATATACTATCGTAGAAATAACTAAAGAAGTAACGGAAAATAAATTATCACTCAACTCAAGCTATGACAGAGTATTTGTGTGACGTATGTATTCATGTTATGGACAACGTCAATACATCCACAAATTTGGGAACAAATGACACATTTACAGATTAGATAAATTTTAGTCCAGTCGGCCTGGAAATAAAAAGGGGTTATTGGCAACTTTTCGACAAAATGGTCCGATTTTGGATTTTTTTTTTTTAAATACTCAGAAAAATATTCTAAATATTTGTGTGTATGTGGGAAGTGTTGCTTTTTTTTTTTGTTTAAAAAATAGCGTTTTAGCGTTAAGCTTTAAATCAAAATATCTCGGAAACTACGCAAAAGTAGTCGAGACATGCTGCCTATGAAATTTAGAGAATTAAATAAGGAACAAAATGAGCCAAACTCGATGTCTCTACGACCAATAGTTTACGAGATATTAATTTTTTAATGAAAAAAAAAACGCGGTTCCGCTCAAGCGCTTATAAAAAAATAGCTGTAACTCCGCGAAAAATCATTCGATTTACTTTTTTTTTTAATTATAGCTATTGTTGTCTGCTATAAGCAAAAAAATCAGCTAATCTTAGAATTTTAGAAAAATTTTTTTCATTTGTTTAAACAAATAATTAATTAACAAAAAAAAAATTGTTTCCACAATATAAGTATCAATCGATTCCAAATTTCATGGATCGTAAAGATATCTTACCGTGTGGAGAACTTTTTTTTGAAAAATTTTTTTCATTTGTTTAAACAAATTATTAATTAAAAAAAAAAATTTGTTTTCGTAATATTGGTATCAATCAATTCAGAATTCTATGAATCATAAAGATATTCTATCGTATGCAGAACTTTTTTTAAAAAAATCTGTTTTTATTTGTTTAAACAAATAGTTAGTTAACAAAAAAAAAATTGTTTCCACAATCTAAGTATCAATCGATTCCAAATTTCATGAATCGTAAAGATATCCAATCGTGTGGGGAGCTTTTTTTTGAAAAATTTTTTTCATTTGTTTAAACAAATAGATAGTTAACGAAAAAAAATCGTTTCAACAATATTGGTATCAAACGATTCCAAATTTAATGAATCGTAAAGATATCCGATCGTGTGGAGAACTTTCTTTATAAAAATTTTTTTTTATTTGTTTGAACAAATAATTAATTAACAAAAAAAAAAAAATTGTTTCCACAATCTAAGTATCAATCGATTCCAAATTTAATGAATTGTAAAGATATCCAATCGTGTGGGGAACTTTTTTTTGAAAAATTTTTTTCATTTGTTTGAACAAATAATTAATTAACAAAAAAACAAATTGTTTCCACAATCTAAGTATCAATCGATTCCAAATCTAATGAATCGTAAAGATATCCAATCGTGTGGGGAACTTTTTTTTGAAAAATTTTTTTCATTTGTTTAAACAAATAATTAATTAACAAAAAAAAAATTGTTTCCACAATATAAGTATCAATCGATTCCAAATTTCATGGATCGTAAAGATATCTTACCGTGTGGAGAATTTTTTTTCTGAAAATTTTTTCTATTTGTTTAAGTAAATAATTAATTAACAAAAAAAAAATTGTTTCCACAATATAAGTATCAATCGATTCCAAATTTCATGGATCGTAAAGATATCGTAACGTGTGGAGAACTTTTTTTTGAAAAATTTTTTTCATTTGTTTAAACAAATTATTAATTAACAAAAAAAATTTGTTTTCGCAATATTGGTATCAATCAATTGAGAATTATATGAATCATAAAGATATTCTATCGTTTGCAGAACTTTTTTTTAAAAAATTTGTTTTTATTTGTTTAAACAAATAGTTAGTTAACAAAAAAAAAAATTGTTTCCACAATCTAAGTATCAATCAATTCCAAATTTAATGAATCGTAAAGATATCCAATCGTGTGGGGAACTTTTTTTTGAAAAATTTTTTTCATGTTTAAACAAATAATTAATTAACAAAAAAAAAATTGTTTCCACAATATAAGTATCAATCGAT
The DNA here is from genome assembly GCF_020080835.1 of Cotesia glomerata. NCBI lineage: Eukaryota > Metazoa > Arthropoda > Insecta > Hymenoptera > Braconidae > Cotesia > Cotesia glomerata. The sequence continues at coordinate 10,822,604 of NC_058163.1, forward strand.
TCCAAATTTCATGGATCGTAAAGATATCTTGCCGTGTGGAGAATTTTTTTTCTGAAAATTTTTTCTATTTGTTTAAGTAAATAATTAATTAACAAAAAAAAAATTGTTTCCACAATATAAGTATCAATCGATTCCAAATTTCATGGATCGTAAAGATATCTTACCGTGTGGAGAACTTTTTTTTGAAAAATTTTTTTCATTTGTTTAAACAAATTATTAATTAACAAAAAAAATTTGTTTTCGCAATATTGGTATCAATCAATTGAAAATTATATGAATCATAAAGATATTCTATCGTTTGCAGAACTTTTTTTTAAAAAATTTGTTTTTATTTGTTTAAACAAATAGTTAGTTAACAAAAAAAAAAATTGTTTCCACAATCTAAGTATCAATCAATTCCAAATTTAATGAATTGTAAAGACATCCAATCGTGTGGGGAACTTTTTTTTGAAAAATTTTTTTCATTTGTTTAAACAAATAGTTAGTTAACGACAAAAAATCGTTTCAACAATATTGGTATCAAACGATTCCAAATTTCATGGATCGTAAAGATATCCTATCGTGTGGAGAACTTTTTTTATAAAAATTTTTTTCATTTGTTTAAACAAATTATTAATTAACAAAAAAAATTTGTTTTCGCAATATTGGTATCAATCAATTGAGAATCCTATGAATCATAAAGATATTCTATCGTTTGCAGAACTTTTTTTAAAAAAATTTGTTTAAACAAATAGTTAGTTAACAAACAAAAAATTGTTATGCGTGCCGGGATCAAACCCGGGTACCACTCTTTCGAAAAGCGGGACCGAGCCGACTAGGCTATTGCCAACCTCTGAAAAGACAACATAATCTCAATATTTGTTAATCAATTGTTTTAGTATGTCAATTTTTTTAACTCGGGGAATTATTACTTTAAGGAGGTATGGTGAAAAATCACTTTTCTTACAATATTCCTCAATTTTTGAATACGCGTACTTCTAAGTGTCCTCTATACGAATAAATTTTTTTTAATAGTCCTTGCGGTGTTAATTTTTGAAATATTAGCAATTAAAAATCGTACATTTAACATGTATTCCCTATCCTGACCGTAGTTAGAGCGAACATTTTATTGAATAACAACCATTCTTTTCTTAGGATTTCTTTTAAAAACTGAGAATATTTAATTGAAGTTATAACAAGTATTTTTTTTTTTTTTTAAACATAAACAAGCGGTAGTAATTTTTTTATGAACAATGTTCAAAGTTTGTTACTTTTAATGATTTTCAAGCGTTCTCTTATAACCTAATAAGTGAGAGATAGTGACTTGGCAACGTTGCACTACGCGGGAAGTTCAAAATACAGTAGAAGCCCAACAGATTCAAATAACTATAAAAATTTATTGGGCATAGGTTAAGCACAAATTTACTGTATAGGAAAAATAAATATGTAAAATAATAAATAGTATAAATCAAGAATATAGCTACAATTTTAATAAAATAAATATTTATTTATTTAAAAGTACAATGCCTTTCAATGATTCGTACCGGTCAAGAATTTTACGGAAAATGGAAACATCAAAATTTGGCCAACTCTAAATAAAGAAATCACTAAGTAAAAGATTTATATAAATATTATATTAGAAATAATGAAAAAATTATTTGTCTAAATAAGGATAATTCAAAATTTCGATAATAATAAAGGTAGTAATGTAAAAATTTAGTTACCAAAAAAGTTACCAAGATTAAAAGCAAAATCTTGCTGTTTTTTTAAAATTAAAAGACAGTCGATCAAAAATAACCTACAACTTCCTGGAGCAGCGGTCATAGGAGCTGTTGACAGTTTCGGGTCTACGTAAATATTTTTTACCAAGATTATAAGCAAAATCTTGGTGTGTTTTTAAAATTGAAAGACAATCGATCAAAAATAACCTACAACTTCCTGGAACAGCGGTCACAGGAGCTATTGGCAATTCCGGGTCCTCGAAAATATTTTTCACGAAGATTAAAAGCAAAATCTCTGTGGGTTTTTTAAATTAAAAGACAATCGATCGCAAATAACTTTACAACTTCCTGGGGCAGCGGTCACAGGAGCTGTTGGTAGTTTCGGGTCTACATAAATATTTTTTACCAAGATTAAAAGCAAAATCTTGGTGTGTTTTAAAAATAACAGGACAATTGATCGCAAATAACTTTATAACTTCCTGGAGCAGCGGTGACAGGAAAATTAATTAATTTCTAGCTATCTTTTGAATTTTAAATTTCTTAGTACTTATTTTGTATGATATCTATGTTTTTAATCGTCTTTGTTATGAATTGTAAAAATTTATATTTGTAAATATTTAGAGATGTTCAAAATTAGAGATATCTAAATTTACTGGTCTATATTTAGAGATGGCTATTTTTTAAGTTTACGAATAATTAAAACTGTCAATTTTTTTATATTTCTAAATTTTCAATTGTCTTTTTATTGACTTGTCTAAATTTATTCTTCTCCATTTTTTTAAATATCTGTCATTTCACTTGTTTGTTTATGATTTGTCTAATTTCATAGATATCTTATTTTTAAATTTTATAATTTTATGCTTATCTTTTTTAAAATAATTCCAATTTTTTGGTAAGTAAATTTTTACATTACTACCTTTATTATTATCGAAATTTTGAATTATCTTTATTTAGACAAATAATTTTTTTATTATTTCTAATATAATATTTATATAAATTTTTTACTTAGTGATTTCTTTATTTAGAGTTGGCCAAATTTTGATGTTTCCATTTTCCGTAAAATTCTTGACCGGTACGAATCATTGTAAGGCATTGTACATTTTTCAATAAATATTTTATAAAGGCATTTATTTAAAATAAGTTATTTTCAACTTTAGAAGAACATTAATACTACTAATTATTTTATTCTTTTTTAGAAACTCTTTCTTTCTTAAAATTATTTTTTTTGGTTTCTTAAGGTATTACCCTCGCCAGAGTCGTTTTCTTAGGATTTTTTTTAAACTTTGGCAGGTTAATATTTATATAATTCTGCATCGATTGACGCAATTTGAGAATTTTTGACCGTCTAGTTTCCGAGATATTTAATTTCAAAGTTTGAGTTTTGAACGCTCTTATACATTACGGTATACGGGATATCGAAAAGTTTACCTACAAAAATTTTTATATCTCAGAAACTTTTCTTAGGATCTTTTTAAAAAACTAGAGTAACGTTAACTAACAACTAAGCAATTAAAAAAAAAAAATTTCATTGATAATTACCACACAGTTTCAGAGATATTTATTAATAAGTAATGAAAAATTTACCAGACTTTAGCCGAGGAGGGGATACGTTAATAAAGCTGTGGCAACAGCGCAAGTTTTGTGAGCCGCGAAAGAAGTATGAGGCGCGCATGCGCTGACAAATTTGAAAAGTTTAATTTACGTTAGGTGTAATATTATAGTTATTAATTTTATTTATTTAAAAAAAATAATGATTATTTTATGAAAATAAGTATTTTTCTATATTTATAAAAATTCAAAAAGTTATCAATTTTAATATAATAATATTTATTAATCTTTCATAAGTTATAAAAATAATAGTCAGATGAAAAAATAAAAAAAATACTAAAATTTAAAATTAGTTAATACATCAACATAAAAAAATTAGTTACTGATTTTTCTGAAAAAACAAAACATTATTGTCAATTATTTTTTTCTAGTTGTTATTTGCATAGTTATTTTCATATTTGCTAGAGATTTCTGTCGTTTTTCAAGGACTTTTTTTATGAATCGTCCTTTATAAGTCAATTTTTCAGACATTGTAATTATATTTCTGAATAAATGTATGTAAATAAATAAATAAACGCATGTGTCAAAACAGAGGTTAGTCTACAGTTAGTCCAAAACACTACAGTATAACCACTATAAAATGTCTCAACGCTCACGCAGTGTTGCCAGACTTTTCAAACGATCAGTTTCTCGTTCGTGATTGACTGAAATAAGTACATAAACAGCAAAAAGTTTTAGGCTTGTCAGTATTGACTATCCAGTATGTGTACCATACACTCTAGCATAAACTTTTGACGACGGAAGTCGCGAGGGTAATACCTTAACTGAGTTTTTTGGTAATTTTTTTAAAAAGTCTAAGATGTTCTTTATAATATCTTTCTTTTTTGTTATTCTTACTTTGTTATTTACTTTTTCAGTAAACAATTGCACGATAGCTTCATCAACTCCTTGTTTAAATATTTGTTTCAAAGAATCAACTGAAATATCATTCATAGCTAATTTTTTACACATATTCAACGAAATAATATCTTTCAAATCTGTTAATACTTTTAAATTATGTTTTGTTTTATTTGCATCAGATAGTTCTTGCAAATAAAATTCACATTTTTTATAACAAGTGAATAAATTATTTTTTAAATTTAATATTTCCACTGAATTCTGTAAAGTTAGAACGTCATAAGCTGCATCATGGAATGATTGTTGTTCATCATCTGAATTTTTTAAAAAATCTTGGCTGAGACTAATTTAAATTTACCAGGACCTTTTCTATCACTCAAGACCGATCGAAATATTGCTTAAGTAAAATCTGCCATTCTTTAGCCGCGAAGTCATTATTTATTATTTGCAGTCTCCAACTATACGTAACCTCAAAATTATTTCAAAACATTAAATTTTTCTACAACACATGTCTCAAGGGGAAAACGATTCTAAGCGAGAATGCAACGTAGCCAAGTCAAAAAAACGACGCAGTGGGATTATTTTTCTACTTCTGCGCATGTGAGAGGAGGCGCAAAAGTGTACTGCATCTCAACTACTTCATATTGTAGTTATAATGCTTTACATTGGGGTATATGGGGGGAAATTTTTCAAAAAGTTGAGAACCGTTGTAGGGTAATACCTCCTTAATATTATAAAATTGCGATTTGAAAAAATATGTTAAAATAACTGCGTTTAAACTATTAATTACAATAAAATTACATTTTAATATTTGCTAGAAATTTGAACTAATTAATTTTAACCACTAATGAATTGTGGCCCGGTTTTTGCGAGTTTCTACCTATGACTAACTTCAATACTTTCATGTATTTTTATTTAGAGGGTTATGGCGTCGTACGCTACCCTGAATAAAAAAAAAGTATTGAGACAAAGAAAAAAGTATTGAAAAGTATTGGATTGATTAGAAAACCAATTCTTTTCAATACTTTTTTCTTTGTCTCAATACTTTTTTTTAATCAGGGTATTTATTTACAAATTAAGTTTCCCCTGCACGTAAAAACCCGCATATGTCCGCCATAGGACGAAAAATTTTTTAAGCACCATGGGCAAGCCACGCGCAAATACGGTCTCGGCGATAATTATTTGCAACAGGGATATAAAGCCTCGGGCCTCAGCCTTTACTATCCCTGCTGAAAATATTTATCACCTCGACCGTATTGGCACGTGGCTCGCCCAAGGTACATAAATAACTAATACGCCTTTATGGCATCTGGGAATCATAAGGGCGTATAATGAAAATTATTTTTTTTCTAAGTCCAAAAAAAATTTTTAGTTCAAAGAAAATTTTTTTTTTTGTATTTCTCAACGTTTCAGGTAAAAATAAGTTGATTCCCGAAAGAAAAATTTTTTTATACGCCCTTATAGCTCCCAGGACCCACCTCGGATGCCATAAGGGCGTATAAAAAAATTTTTTTTTTGGGAATTGACGTACTTTTCTATGAAATGTCGAGAAATACAAAAAAAAAAATTTCCTCCGAACTAAAAATTTTTTTTGGACTTAGAAAAAATAATATAATTTTTATTATACGCCCTTATGGCATCCAAGGTGGGTCCCGAAAGCCATAAGGGCGTATAAAATTTTTTTTTAGCATTTCTGCATGTTTCGGACGAAACTACGTCGATTCCCGAAAAAAATTTTTTATACGTCTTTATGGCTTTTCATCAGGACTTTTTACCGGTATACACCCTTATGGCGTCTGGAACACGATATTGAAAAGAAATAATATTTAGTATGAATAAATATCAAACAATAAACAAATTTATATTTGTATGACTTTTAATCACAAGGTTTGTTGCAATGGTATGTAGAACTTAAAACTAGTCACTTAACATTAAAATCGAATGTCAAGAATCGATTCTTAATCGACTTTAGAAATTAAAGGTCGATTCCTAAAAATCGATTATTTTACGAAAAAACTCCAATTTCGAGTAGAATCGAAATCGAGTTTACCATACCTACTTATAAGTACTACGATCATAAATACTGAGGCTTCCCTTTTGATAATCTATATATATATAAGCGAAATACCACTCACTCACTCATCACGAGGTCTCCGAAACTATTCGCCCGATTGACTTGAAATTTAGCATAGTTACTCCATTCGTGATGTAGACGCTTACTAAGAACGGATTTTACGCAATTCCTAGCCAAAATGAATTTTTCGTCTACCATCACATATGCCCTCCCCTCCCCTCCCTCTCATTCTTCTCCTCCCCTCCCGTGCCCTATAATCTTTCCCCTTCCCTATATCTCTCTCTTTTTTTGGGAGCGAAATATCATTTTGACCCTCTAATCTAAGAAACCATCAGTGGCACCCGTAAATTATCGAACTCAACCCCCCTACAACCACCCACGCTAATCAACCGTTGCCATGGTTACCGTTGACAGGGTTACCGTTGCCATGGTTACCATTGTCATGGTTACCGTTGCCATGGTTACCGTTGCTATGGTTACCGTTGCCGTGGTTACCGTTGCCATGGTTACCGTTACCATGGTTGCCGTTACCATGGTTGCCGTTACCATGGTTACCGTTATCATGGTTACCGTTGCTATAATAACTGTCAAAATGATTGATTTTAAATTTTATCGATTGACTGTTGGGACAGTAGGAATTCATAATCATACGTTTTTTAAGAAAGAATAGCTAAATCATTAATAACTGAAATAACTTATATGTATTGGAATAATCATGAAGGATGAACTCGATTATATCATAACACAGATAAATTAAACATAAATATTATCAAGTTGATATTGTTAAATGATTATACTGATTTTAATGATTAAAATTAAAATGGTAAATTGTGTCTGATGCGTCTTCTCTAAAATTTCACAACGATATCGTTAAATTATTATAAAAAACGGTCGATTTAAGATAATTTCTAATAAAATGAGTAATAATAAATATATTTTTTAATACCACTTAATTTGTTATGAATTTATTAATAACTAGCTGATACCCGCCCGCTTCGATAGGAATACAATAAATTTTTATGGTGTAACCTAGATGAAAAATATAAACAAAATGGTTAATTTCAAAAAGATAATGAATATAAATTTTGAATTAGAGAAAAGTGATTGTTTGTGATGACCGGTGTTAGCGAGTATTAAATATATGAGAAAAGTATTTTATTATTAACATTTTTTTAAAATTTCTAAATTATTGACATTTTTTAAAATTAAATAATACTATGAAGCGGAAAAGAATAGGAGTTACGGATAATTATTACGTGAAGCGTTCCAACATTCACGTAACAGAATAATTGGAGGAGGAAGAGATTGAGAAAGAAATAGGAAGGACCTTCTTAATAAGAGTTTACAGAATATGCGAGAAAAAATTCAGATAGCTCGGACAGGGATTCGAACCCAGAACCTTCCGGTGACATGTCGGCTACTCTACCATTTGACCTATCCGGTCTAGACTAAATGTTTAGGATAACATTATTATAATGGGAACGCATCTCACTACACAGTACGTCATGGGTGATGCGGAAATCTGTCTAATGACAGATTTACTGACTAACTGACCCATTGATTGATTGATTATTAATAATAAAATACTTTTCTCATATATTTAATACTCGCTAACACCGGTTAACATAAACAATCACTTTTCTCTAATTCAAAATTTATATTAATTATCTTTTTGAAATTAATCATTTTGTTTATATTTTTCATCTAGGTTACAACATAAAATTTTATTGTATGCCCAGCGAAGCGGGCGGGTATCAGCTAGTAACTTATAAAATTAATAAGTTAGATAGTAAATGCGATGATTTTTTACTGATAACCATCAAAGTTAAATAGTCCATGGGCTGTAAATGATAACTAACGGTTACCAATGAATTACACAGGTCAACAAAAAAAATATTTTTTTTGGGTTTCTGTTCTCTTGCTTAAATTCTGATTCTAGACACTGAAAAACACTTAAATATTCATATTTAGTTCATAAAGTTTGCTTTGATCTGATTTATGACGATAAGTATGATTTAATTCATTCCATGAACAAAAGATGGCAGCACTTTGATTAACCCGAAAGTAAACTGTATTATTATTTGTAAGAGGCACAGTAGTGAATGTTAACTTGTTTATTACAGCTGTAACAACTATATTTGTGTATGACTCAGTTGGAAAATGGCATCAAAACAGTGTAAAAATGATGTTGATTCATTTTGTTTTATTTGCGGTGAATTTATTAAAGTTAGAAGTAAAAAATTCGCTTTATTAACAAATTTAAAACTTTGCGAAGCCTATGAAGCCTATTTTAACCTGAAAATCAGTAATCAAAATGAAAATTGGGTGCCTCACTTCGCCTGCGTTAGTTGTAAAAATACTTTAGAAGGTAAAAAATCAAAATTTAAGATTTTTAAAATTATCGAGCAAATTTTAATTACACCCGTTGTAATTTTGTTATTTCTAGCTTGGTATCGAGGAGAAAATCGACACATGAAGTTTGCGATGCCAAGGATTTGGAGGGAACCTAGTGATCACGTCCATGACTGTTATTTTTGTATGGTTAATCCAAGTAAGCGTCGATCTGGTAAAAATGCAGAAAAGATTTTTTATCCTGATCTTCCTTCAACATTATCTCCGATACCTCACGACGAAAATTTGCCTGTGCCGGCACGTTCAGGATTAGATAGCTTTGAAGTTCAAGCGTCACAAAGTTCAACAGGATCCAGTGCACCACTAACCAACACTGATGGTAGTGATTTCATGACAAAATCGCAAAGTTTTGGGCCACATTTTATTAGCTCAAGTGAATTTAATGATTTAGTACGAGACCTGAACTTATCCAAAAATAAAGCAGAGATTCTAGGTTCACGACTAAAGCAATGGAACTTGCTTGAAGATGGTGTAAAAATAACTGATCAAAGAGAGCGCCATAAAACTTTTTCATGTTTTTTTGCAAAAGAAGCCGGTATTTGTTACTGCAACAACGTGACTGATTTGTTTAATGAAATCGGAATACCATTTGTAGCATCTGACTGGCGGCTTTTTATCGATAGCTCTTCAAAAAGCTTAAAAGCAGTTCTGCTCCACAATGGAAACGAATTGCCTAGTCTTCCTCTAGCACACTCTGTATTGTTAAAAGAAAGCTATGATAGTGTGAAAATCATACTAGAAAAATTAAAATACACAGAATACCAATGGCCAGTCATCGGTGATTTTAAAATGGTTGGTTTCTTGATGGGAATGCAAGGTGGATATACTAAATACCCATGTCACCTTTGTTTATGGGACAGCAGAGCTGACTCAGTTCATTATCAACAGCGTAAATGGCCTGATCGCGTCGAATTTCAGGTTGGGAAACATAATGTAAAGTCGGAACCAATCGTAAAGCCTCAAAGCATATTAATGCCACCGTTACATTTAAAATTAGGGCTAATGAAGCAATTCGTAAAAGCTCTGGATCCAAGCTCTAAAGCTTTCGAATATTTAAGGGGATTTTTTCCCAAATTATCTGAAGCTAAAGTTAAAGGAGGTATTTTCGTTGGACCGCAAATAAAACAAATAATGAAGAGTGATGACTTTACGAAGCTTCTCAATGCTCGTGAAAAACCAGCCTGGGAAAGTTTTAAAGCAGTAGTTGATGAATTTCTTGGGAATCATAGAGCTATTAACTATGCAGAATTGATTGAAAAAATGCTTGAAAGCTTTAAAGTTATGGGCTGCAGAATGTCTCATAAACTTCATATGCTACATTCTCATCTGGACGAATTTAAAGACAACATGGGGGCCTACTCCGAGGAACAAGGAGAACGTTTTCACCAAGATGTGATGGACTTTGAACGGCGATATCAAGGGCAGTACAACGATAATATGATGGGAGATTACATTTGGGGCTTAGTACGAGAGAGCTCATACGAGCATAAAAGAAATACGAAAAATATTCACTTTTAGACATTAATTTCTTGTTATTTTACATCTATATATCATTGTTTATCACAAATCTTGAATAAAAAAGACTCTTCTATCTAAAAAAATGTTTTCTAATTATAATTTACAGTGGAAGTGTAGAAAAAACATAAAAATCAATCATTTTCGCCGAAAAATTGAAAAATTGTCCTAGTTTCTACAAAAGCAAACTTTAATCGGAAAAAAAATTTTTTTCCTTATTTTTGTGGTAGGAGAAACCAAAATTTAACATGTAGAAGTTAGACCCAAAAATTGTGTTGACCGGTGTTATTAAACCGTTATAGATATTAAAAATATTTTTTCAATCAAATAACTCATGAAATACAAAAAATAACTTTCACGAAAAGAAAATTATAGAAACTTTCTATATATTATGGCAATGGTTCTCATAATATTATAGGGATTACTTCTAATATACTGTTATGAAAATATTTATTGATAAAAAAATGAAGAAATTACTCTCATGATAAATTTCTTTTGTAAGCTGAATTCAGTCAAAAAGTACACAGAAAAAAAAATGTTTTTGTATCAAGTATATATTTTTGAAGAGCTCAATATTCTTGGTTTGAGTAGAAAAATTCTTGATTTAAGAAAATTTTTCTTGATTTAAGGAAATTTTACTTAATTCAATAATTTTTCGTCTTGATTCAAGACAATTACCCTCTTCAAAATTATATTCTTGGTTCAAGAATTTTTCTCTTGAATCAAGTTAATTTTTTTTTCTGTGTATTAAACAACAAGATAATATCATCAGTTTTGAAACAACCGGCAGATACATATGGGGACATACCACCCCAAATTCGATGGTTTCAAGAATTTTCATTTTTAATTATCTCAATTTTTTCATTTTTCATTAAATTATCAAAAAAACCTTCTTGACAAATTTCGAGATATTTCAAAATATTCTAATGTTTCTTAAATTTGAATTTTTTGCATAGTTTGAAGGTTTTATACAAAATTTCAAATTTTTTTTTGAAATTTTTGACAAAAAAATTTTTTTATTCGAATTTTTTTTGCACTGATGAAATGAAAAATTTGGCATGTGAAACTTTTTTGAGTTAAAAAAAATTTATTTTAATTTAAAAACTCCGTTCTCGGATGTTTTAAGGTAAAAGCCCCAGTATATGATCATGTACCACCCAGTAAACACGTTTACGTCAATGTGACGTCAAAATGACATTGGGCTATGTCAGGATTTACGTAAGATACAAGTCACGAATGAGTCATATATGACTCATTATTTCACACTTCTTGACGTAAGATTCTGACGTAAAAATATGACGTAGTCATGACGTCAGTATTATGTCTCAATGACATTTATGACGTCAATATGACATACCTGTGATGTCTATATCATGATAATGATGTCATTATGACGTAAAAGTGATGTAAGTGATGTAAGAATTGTACCTCAGAAAAAATATTAAAAAAAAAATTTCTCAAAAATAAAAAAATGGCAATTTTGAAATTAATTATAGTGTTGTGGACTTATTACAAAGTTTGAAACACTAGTTATATGTTGATACTTGATGAAAAAATCCTGAAATATGCTGGGCTCGAACTTGGGTCCTCACGTATTGAAGTCTGGAACGCTGCTCACTTGTCCAAGTAACGGTAAATGTTACGAAGCAAATAACTTATGTGATAAGCCTAACATGACGAAAAATGCTTATTTCATCATTTTTTCTGAGATTAAATGTATTTTAAGAGCTGGAATTGTATAAAATTCAAGTCTAATAATTTATACAATTTTATAAAATTTCATTAAACTCATGAAATTTTATAAAGTTCTATAAAACTTTGTAAAAACTCTTATAAAAGGCTCTTTAGTGAAACTTATGGTAATGAATAGGCAATTTATAAATTTTCATAAGAATTGATTGAATCTTACACTTTCAAAAATTTTCGTCTAAAAGCGGACGCAGAGAACTTTAGACTCTCTGCGGACACAGAGAACTTTCACAGAGTGAAATTTTTTCAGAGTAAACGATGTATCCGTGTCATTTGAATATTTTTTAATACTTATTGATTTCTCAAGACTCGAATTTTTTTTTTATTTAATTTTTTCCGAAAATTTAGTATTTTTCATTTGGATTTTTCTTCTTCAAAATTTCAATTTACAAAATTCTAGATTTTTTTTAATTTCAACTCTTTTAAGTATACCATTTTTTAATCTATATTTCTTTTTAATTTCAATTTTTCGAAATTTGAATTTTTTAATTTAACATACTAACAACATTATGAAACTTGATGTACACAGTAAATTTTTGCGTCATTGTGTCAAAATTTTTGTGTTAAAAATTTTTATGTTAAATATTTAACATTTTATTATGTTGATTTAACACAATAAATATTAAATTTACACTTAAAAAAGTTAAATATTTAACACAAAAATTTTTAACACTAAAGTTTTTGACGCAATGACGCAAAATTTTTTACTGTGTAAAATACTATTAGTCTCGTCAATAACAATCATGGAACTGTTTGAATTATTTCAAATACAATGTTTCATAAGTAGCAGCACTAATGTCAGAAAATTATTTTTCAAGTAATAGTGCAATATTTAAATGACTGACATTTAATTTCTTGACGCGAAATCATAAGAAATTATATGTTTACTCGCTTGACGGTTTAAAAATTTAGAGTTCATGCCACATTAATTGAACTCGGTATTTTGTTATCAGTTTCACACCAAATCATTTATACTGAATGAAGTCGAAAATATTTTTACAATGGATAAAAGTACCTAAATTCATGGAAAAAATATAAGTGAGAAACATATGCAACGAAAAAAAAGTATTTCTTGCACTAAGAAAATTTTGACGGAGGCTGAAGTTATATTGGAGCAAGAAGTGTTTTAGTGTCAAGATATTTTGACTTCATTCACGAAATTTTCAGTCATCTCTAATATATTCTTAGTCCAAAGAAATTTACCTTTGAGTCAAGATCTTTTTTCTGCAGTGTATGAAAACATACAATCAAAGATATACAAAGTTTATATCCCACATGTATTTAATTTGTATGTTTTTTCTTAAAAACGTAAATGAAAAATATTTTGTATGTTATTTGCTAATATGTTAGATATATTCATTAATATTATAAATTATAAATTTTTGTTATTAAGAGCGGACTTAAATTTGCAAGGTACCAGCTTAAATCAGCTGTTTACCTCTTTCTGATTCTTACTAAATTTTAAACCAATTTTCACTAATATTTAGCGATTAATTGTAAATTAGACATCTTATTGAAGAAGTTTTATATTTGATAAATTTTGATCAATCGATAATATTAAAAAAATACATCCCCCAAATTTTATCAATATTATGGAAAATAATCGTTTGTCACTGATTTAGAAAATGACTTTCAAATTACGTCAGTATTATGTACAATTGTGACAAATTATTGATGTTAAATAATGACTCACAGATGGTATCGGTATTACGTAAGACCGTGACTTGTCACTGATGTAAACACATGATATTAATCTTACGTCAAGATTACGTACAACCGTGACTTGTCACTGATGTAAACGCATGATGTTAAACTTACGTCAAGATTACGTACAGCCGTGACTTGTCACTGATGTAAACGCATGATGTTAAACTTACGTCGTTATGACATACAATGATGGCATTAATGTTACGTAATATTGTAGTTTATATATTATGTCAGTTGTACGTAATATCTAAGTCATTTCCGTTACATCATAGAGAAGTAATAAACTTACATCAGTATGATGTCAAAAATATATCATATATTTTTACATCATAATTGGATTACAAGACAGGTCAATTTTACGTCATATTTACGTAAAATATTGTGACATTCCTATGACTTATAAATGACGTCATATTGAAGTCATGTGTTCACTGGGCAGTATATGATCACTTCATGTATTTGTATATCTATATTCGCAAATATAGGTATACAAATACATGGAGTGATCATATACTGGTACATGATCATATATTGGGGCTTTTACCTTACCTGTGCAAATTTAGCACCTCATCCAAGGATTCGCGAAGTAAAAATGACCTTAATCGATAGGTCCGGATAGGTCCACCAAAATTTTCGTTAGGTCCCTCATAGTTTTTTTACAAAAAATTTTTTTAATTTTTACTAAAAAAAAAAAAAAATAGCACCTCATTCTATGAAAAGCTGGTTAATTTTATCAAAATCGAATTCTTTATCGTTAGATCTGTATTGGTCTATGTTTTTTTTTTATATTAATAATTTTATTGTCGTTATTAATAATTATAAATTAATTAAAATCCGCGCATGCGCACAATACATCTAATGCGACGGGAAATTCAAAGTATAACCGTTTTGATTTTTAGACTTTTAATAATTCAATAATTACTCAACTAACATCTGTATTTGCTGATAGTATTAATTAATTATTAACAATAAAATATACAAATAGTTTTTTCTCTACTTATTTGAGAAGCATTGAACTTTTCTTATGATATTTGCTTTCAATGAATTACTTACTTCTTACTCATTCAGTTTCTATGCAAGATATATTAATTAATTCTACTTATTTACTTTTAATTAATTAAAATTTTAATATGTCATATATACAATACAAATGATCGTATTTTAAATTTTAAAAAAGGCATTTTTTCGATATTCAATTATCTAATGGTGCCTATTTTTTTTTTTTTTTTTTTTTTCAATTGTTAGCTTCTTTTATAAATAATCACAAAAATAAAATTTTTTATTTTTTTACTTCGTCATATAAACTTGAATACTATTTTTCTCCTCGACGGAGGCGGAAAGCGGCATTTTCATTTAGCGCAGCGGGCGGAAAATTGACGCTTTCCGCTCGGAGGGGAGAAAAATTATTTGATCAACAAAAACCAACGTGTCATACTTTATTTTTTTATTATCTAAATGTGATCAGTTTTATTTTTTTTTATTCGTAATTAGTTTGTTTATATGACAAGTTAATTATAAAAATAATAAATACTTATATCATTATTAGAAAATTAATTAATTTATTTAGTTTTCGTATTTTTCTAATGATTGAAGATTTGAATCGACTGTGTTTCGCGCGCGTTAACCCAAATAGCCAATCAATGAGTAAGGAATTCAAATAAAACCAATAAAAAATAGAAAATTATAGTTTTCAAAATTTGATACTTTATTAACTTAATTTTAAAATTGGTAACATTTTTTTTTAATACAAATTTGTATCAGCTTGCTTACTTTTGGCTAATAACTCACTTCTTCCAAGCATGAAATATAAATTGAAATGATTTGATTAGTGTTACTATCTGTATCTATTTTAAAATTAGGAAAACGGTTGACCCTAAAGGCCATCCCTGCAACTTCCCGCTAATTCCATACTTAAGCGCTAATAATCAACGAATATAAACTTTATATGAAAAAATTTTGACTGATTTAATATATAAAAAATACTTACACTACTCTTGGCGTTATTGACATATTTATTATTTTTTTATTTAATCTTAATTATTTTATTTATTGGTTACAAATAAGCCAAAACACGTGGTCATTAACTTTAAACTACTTACATATGTAATGATGTTATATAAGATCATTACTGTTCATTAAGCAGTAACAGAGTCTACAAGCTGTAGCATAAAAGGTTTCAACATTGTAAACTCAAATAATTATTTTTACTACTGATATGTCGGCAAAACATGTCAGTTGACGTTTTAGGCGAAATAAGAAAAAAATTAAAATAACGTAAATATTATTTAAATATATTATTAGTAAACAATATAAAATATATCAAAATTGCATGTGGATACTCAAATCGACCCGAGTCGAAATTTTTTTTCGCTTAAAACCCATTTTAACCTGGGATAGTCTAATTCAGGGTGAAACAGAATGAAATAGGTTTTAAGAAATAAGGAACTGCATTGATACTAAACCCCGTTTCACTCTGGTAACGTCTACTTAAGTCCGTTTTCAGACGAGTTAGGTTGAAGAAGGTTCTTAATAAAACTCTGTTTCACTCTTTTAGCGCCTAGCTGGGATTGCACGATGTATACGATTTTTTGTTTCTCAGACGAAAAAGTGTCAGGCAGGGTTTTATTAAAACTTATTTCAACCTAGTTCAACCTTAATAGCCTAAACTGGTTATATTCATAGTAAAAAGAAAAATTATCATTTAACTGTTGGTTACTTCATGTTATTATTTGCATGACTGTTAAGGTAATGATAACTATTAGTGATGTTAATTTATAATTATACAAGAATAATGATATCGAAATGAAGACAGAAGAAACGACGAAGAAAACACAAATTTCCGTTGAAAAAAACTCAGCTTTACTGGGATTCGAAATCGAGACCTCACGATTACGAAGCAAGACTGGATCCCCTCTGCTACTCGAAGACTAGTCATACAGTAGAAATATTTGTTTCCATTTAAGCTACAACTGACAAAATTAAAATTAACTCATGTGATTAAATATTATTATTATTTCTTATGTCATGGTAAATATTACTGTGATTATTATTATTAATTTTACAACGCTGCTTACAAAGTGCTTAAAAAATTTCATCGCGAAAATTGCCTAAATTTTTAACTTCCCACTAAGAAAATTGAAAATTTTCAAAAGTTGGGAAGTTATTGGTTTTACCCCGTTTTTCGAAAATCAAGTTTTCAACGGATGTTGACGTTTTGAGGTCCTAGGAAGCTTCCCCGATTGTTTCCGCGATGGTGTCCGTTTGTCTGTATGTATGTATGTAAGTATGCATGTAAGTATGTATGTGTGTGTATGTGTGTATCGCGATTGGCGTCATTCAAAAGGGCTTGATCAAACTTAGATTTTGAATATAATTGGGACCGATTCGAACCGGTAGATCTTGAGAAATTTAAAAAAAACTACAAAAAAATATTTTTCAAATGTGTTTTTTTTTTTAATAACTTTGAAACGGCTTCATCGATCGATTTCAAAAACTATTCAGCTGTTAACATTAAAAAACCACGTCGATCGCCGCCAACCCGGTCAAAATCGGTTGATTTGTTCGTGAGTTATCGTTGTCGAAAGAAAACCGAAAAAAATGTTTTTTCGGAATTACTTCGAAATTTTTCGTTTAATCAATTTAAACTTAAAGATCCTTTATGGGGCTTCAAAAGCTGCGACACAGAAATTATATTTTTGAGCTCTTTGAGTTCAAAATGTGAAAAACTGTGCTATTTGTTCATTCTTTAAATTTTTAATTTGGCAAACTATTCTTTTTAGCAATTAGGTCAAATTTTTAAGTAGGAAAACTTGATCTTTCGTATATTTTTAAATTATTTTTGCACAAACCATAATTTTTTATTTAAAGCACGAAAAGTATATACACATGAATAGTTAAATAGTTAAAATATCTGAAAATTATTTCGAAAAAATTCTGGAAGAAATTATTTTTGAAATTTTTATCAGGTATAATTTTGTAACATATCGTTCGATTTTGATTTTTAAAACGGTATTCAAAGTAGTTTTTAGAGTAGTAATGAAAAAAAAATCTGTATATACGGGTTTATGTTGAAAGGTTAAAGAAGCCCGGTAATTATTTTCGAAAAATATCAAAAAAAAATTTTTGTAAATTTTCAACCAGCTGTAACTTTTGGACGCGTCGATCGATTTTAATTTTCCAAATGGTTTTCAACACAGTTTTTAAAGCGAAAAAGTGGATGTCCGGGCAAATATCGTTTGGTTAAGAAATTTAAATGTTATGTCGAAAAATACTGAGCAAAAAAATTTTGTGAATTTTTAAACAAATATAATTTTTGAACGCGTCGTTCGATTTTAATTTTTAAAAAAGCATTCGACGCAGTTTATTAAGCATAAAAAATTTATAAATGGTTTTATTGTGATTTTTTCGCACGTTTTACTGTAATACATTTTCAAAATAATGATAATAATTTTTATTACTCTTATTTATTTTGAAAAATGTATAAAGTTTTAATCTCTGTTTCACCCTAGGAAGCCTACGCGATAAAATTCTCATTAAACCCCAGCTCACTCTTCTACGACCTGAATTTAGACGAATAAGGTTTAAACAGAGTTTTAAAATTTGAACTAAACCCCAACTCAATACTCCTCACCCTGATGCAAGACGATTTAGGTTGAAACAGAATCTTAAAATTTAAACTAAACCCCAACTCACTATTCCTCACCCTGATATAAAACGAGTTAGGTTGAAAATGGTTCTTAAATTAGAGCGGCATATGTCTACATTAAAGGAATCAGGCTCTACTAGGTTGAACTGGGGTTTTAAAATTTCGACTCGGGGAAGCTCTTTATGAGTGTATTATATCAGGATGAGTTTATATTTTTAAAAATGTAAATAAATAAGAAATTACCTTGTATCTTGCAAACTATGGACATTTTTAAAGGTATAAGCTCATTTAAGTGCTATTAATTAATCATTTTGAAAACAGTTCATGAATTAATATATTTTTCTATTGAATTATTAAAAGTCGAAAAATCAAAACGGGTATACATTAAATTGTGCGCCGTATTAGATGCGATGTGCGTATGCGCAGATTTTAATTAATTTATAATCTATATATATATAAGAGATTTCCACCTATATAGTCACTCATCACGATATCTCTGGAACCATTAGAGCTAAAGACTTGAAATTTGGTAGGAATATTCTTTTCACCGAGTAGAGGTCAGCTAAGAACGGATTTTACGAAATCCCACCCCCAAGAGGGGTTGCGGGGGTGTTAATTGAAAAAAATTCACATTTGAAAAATACAGCTCTTATAGGTGTTAAACTTAGTCAGGATATTCTTTTTGGCATGTTTGAATTTACTAAGAACTAATTTTATGATATTCCACCCCCAGAAGGGAATGCGGGGGCGTTGAAAATTAAAAAAAAATTTTTATCTTCCAATCTATAGCTTTTAGAACTCTGAAACTTGACCAAAAAATTTTTTTTAGCATCTTTGAGTTTACTAACAACTAATTTTATGATATTTCACCCCTAGAGGGAGTGCGGGGGCGTTAAAAATTAAAAAAATTGTTTTTTCCAATCTATAGCTTTTGAAACTCTGGAACTTGGCCAGAATAT
This sequence comes from Cotesia glomerata, assembly GCF_020080835.1. Classification (NCBI taxonomy): domain Eukaryota; kingdom Metazoa; phylum Arthropoda; class Insecta; order Hymenoptera; family Braconidae; genus Cotesia; species Cotesia glomerata. The sequence continues at coordinate 10,841,810 of NC_058163.1, forward strand.
TTCTTTTGGCATGTTTGAATTTACTAAGAACTAATTTTATGATATTAAACCCTAAGGGGGTTGTGCAGGGGCGTTAAAAATATTAAAAATTTGTATCTTCCAATCTATTGCTTTAAGAACTTTAAAACTTGGCCAAAATATTTTTTTTGGCATGTTTGAGTTTATCAAGAATTAATTTTATGATATTCAACTCCAAGAGGGTTGTGCGAGGGCATTAAAAATTAAAAAAAAAATGTGTATTCCAATCTATAGCTTTTAGAACTCTGAAACTAGGCTGGAATAGAGTTCGGGAATAATGCCCTTAGAAAAAATGCATGGTGTAAAATAAAAATAAAAAAAAAGTCAAAATATTTAATTAATAGCTGCAATAGATCAAAACTTGAAACGATTTTTTATTTCGTCCTGTTAAACAACCAAGAATAAATACTTATCTATATATATATAAGAGATTCCCACCTACATATTGACTCATCACGATATCTCTGGAACCATAAGGCGTAGCGACTTGAAATTTGGTAGGAATATTCCTTTCGCCGAGTAGAGGTCAGCTAAGAACGGATTTTACGAAATTCCACCCACAAGGGGGGTTGCGGGGGCGTTAACAATAGAAAATTCCCATTTTTAACCTATAGCTCCTATCGACTTCAAATTTGGTAGGAATCTCCTATATGTGATGTAGAAATGATCTAAGAGCGGATTTTACGACAATATACTCCCAATATGGATTGCGGGGGTGGACGTTAACAATGAAAATTAAAAATTTCCGACTTCTAGCTCCTACAGACTCCTAATTTTGTATGAATTTTGTGTAAGTGATGTAAAAATAATTTATGAACGAATTTTACGATATCCCACTCCACAGAAGAATGCGGGGGTGGGTCTTAACAATGAAAATTTTAAATTTTTTAGCTGTAGCTCCTAAAGGCTCAAAATTTGATAAATATCTGCTATATGCGAGGTAGAAATGATCTAAGAGTGGATTTTATGACAATCTACTCCCAATATGGATTGCGGGGGTGGACGTTAACAATGAAAATTAAAAATTTTCGACTTTTAGCTCCTACAGACTCCTAATTTTGTATGAATTTTGTGTAAGTGATGTAAAAATAATTTATGAACGAATTTTACGATATCCCACTCCACAGAGGAGTGCGGGGGTGGGTCTTAACAATGAACATTTTTAATTTCCGAGCTGTAGCTCCTATAGGCTCCAAATTTGGTAAGAATCTGTTCTATGGGATGTAGAAATGATTCAAGAGCGGATTTAATGACAGCCTACCCCCAATATGGATTGCGGGGGTGGGCGTTAACAATGAAAATTTTAAATTTCCGAGCTACAGCTCTGACAGACTCATAATTTTGTATGAATTTTCTGTAAGTAATGTAAAAATCATTTATGAACGAATTTTACGATATCCCTCCCCACAGGGGGTGCGGGGTGGGTTTTAACAATTAAAATTTTAAATTTTCGAGCTGTAGCTCCTATAAGCTCCAAATTTGAAAAGAATCTGCTATATGCGATAAACTGAAACTAAGGAAACGACCCAAAGTCGAAGAAAGTATTTACTAGCGTTATAGATTGAAATATATATTAACTATCAAGTTGAAATACTAAAATAAAATAATAAATTATAAAATTAGTGTAAGAAAAGTAGATTTAAGCGAAAGATGTATCAGAGTTTGTTAGACAAGCTGTACATCTGGTGCCAATAAATCTATCTATATATATATATATGAGATTTCCACCTATATATTGACTCATCACGATATCTCTGGAACCATAAGGCGTAGAGATTTGAAATTTTGTAGGAATATTCCTTTCGCCGAATAGAGGTCAGCTAAGAACGGATTTTACGAAATTCCATCCACAAGGGGGGTTGCGGAGGCGTTGACAATGGAAAATTCCCATTTTTAAACTATAGCTCCTATCTACTCCAAATTTAGTAGGAATCTCCTATATGTGATGTAGAAATTATCTATGAGCGGATTTTATGATAATTCATCCCCAATAAAGATTGCGGGGTAGGGGTTAACAATGAAAATAAAAAATTTCTCAACTATAGCTCCTATAGGTTCCAAATTTGGTAGGAATCATTTATATGTGATCCAGAAATGATCTAATAGTGGATATTATAACAACCTCCTCCAAATATGGATTGCGGGGGTGGGTGCTAACAATGAAAATTTTAAATTTCTAAGCTAAAGCTCCCACAGGCTCTAAATTTGGTAAGAATCTGCTATACTTGAGGTAGAAATGATCTAAGAGCATATTTAATGATAACCTACTCCAAATATGGATTTCGGGGGTGGGTGTTAACAATTACAATTTTAAATTTCCGAGCTATAGCTCCCACAGACTCCAAATTCGGTGAGAGTCTTCTATGTGTGATGTAGAAGTGATCTAAATGAGGATTTCAATAAATTCTACCTTCAATAGCGATTGCGGGGGTGAGTGTTAGAATTTTCAATTTCAATTTCCAAACTGTAACTTTTATAGACTCTAAATTTGGTAGAAATCTTCCGGTATAATTTTCCTGTCAAGTTCAGCTAAGAATGGATTTTATTAAATTCCTCCCCCAAAGGGGTTTGCGACGGCGTTAACAATGAAAAATTCCCGTTCTTAAACTATAGTTCCTATCGACTCCAAATTTGGTAGGAATCTTCTGTAAGAGATATAGAAATAATCTATAAACGAATTTTACGATATCTCACCCCACAGGGGTTGCGAGGATGGGTATAAACAATGAAAATTTTGAATTTTAAAGTTGTAGCTCTTACAGACTCCAAATTTTGTAGGAACTTTCTGCAAGTGATGGAAAAATAATTTATGAACGAATTCTACGATATTCTACCTCAAAGAGAATTGCGGGGGCGTTAACAATAAAAAATTCCCGTTTATAAACTACAGCTCCCATATATTCCAAATTGGGTAAGAATTTTCTGTAAGAGATGTAGAAATAATATACGAACGAATTTCACGATGGTTCACCTCACAGGGGTTTGTAGGGGTAGTTGTTAACAAATAAAATTTTTATTTTCCAAGCTATAGCTCCTACAGACCCCAAATTTAGTAAAAGTCTTCTACATATAATATAGAAATTATTTAAGAACGGACTTTACAACGAATTACCTCCAATAAGGATCGCGGGGGTGGGTGTTAACAATAAAAAATCTTAATTTCCAAAATATAGCTTCTAAAAACTCTAAATTTGGTAAAAATCTTTTATTTCTCATGTAGAGATCATCTCACAATGAACTTCAATAAAGACTATTTCCGATAGGAAGTGCGGGGATGGGTGCTAAAATCTAAAATTTTAATTTCCAAACTGTAACTTCTACAGACTCTAAATTTGGTGAGAATCTTCGTGTATGATGTCAAGTTCAGCTAAGAATAGATTTTCTCGAATTCTAAACCTAGAAGGGATTGCGGGGGTGTTAACAATGAAAATCTCTCATTTCCAAACAAAAGTTTCTATGGACTTGAAGTTTTGTTGAAACCTTTTGTTTATAATGTAGAAATTTTCTAGAATAGGATCTTATGGAATTCCTCTCCCATATAAGAGTGTGGGAGTGATAATTGTCAAAAAATTTATACTTTTCAAATACAGTTCCTACAGATATAGAATTTGATAGAATCGCAAGAGAAACAGGAACTTACGGGAATGGCCTCCAAGGCCAACGGATTTAAATATTTTCCTTTTTTAATAATTATATTTTCTCACAACAATCGTCTCTTTGGCAGCGGCAAAAAAAGTCATTGTAAGGTTTCCAAAATTTAACTTTACATGTAGCTATTCACTCAACGGACTAAGAATTTTACATACATTTTACTTTTGCTGATCACATAACCCATGAATTGTTCTTATTACCGGATCGCGGGAACGTAACAGATTGAAATGAATGCATTTTCTAAGCACTTGAGATGTGAAAAAGGAATTTGGCTATTTATTCTAAGAGAATTCGTTAAAAACATGTACAAATAAGTTTCTATGAAAAATTGATGTCACGGAGGAAATTTAAATTAACGGCAAAATTCGTCACGCTTTAAGCTAGCCAAATTTCAACTTCACTTATGAGACACGCAATTACTTTAACTGAAACTTTCAATGATCATTTCAAATTTTTTTCTTCGTTTCAGTCATTATTCATTTTTGGAAAAAAACCACTGGAATGTCATAGTGATTGCACATTAAAATTTACAATGAATATTAGCTAGAATAATCACAGGGATAAAAGGAACGGGCCAATCTGATAAAATTTGAAATCTGTACAAATTTAAACAATACTCCCATTAAATTTCAAGTCTAGATCTCTAAAAATACAATTCTATGAAGTGCCCAGCGGAGCGGGCGGGTAACAGCTAGTTATTAATAACGACAATAAAATCATTAATATAAAAAAAAAACATAGACCAATACAGACCTTACGATAAAGAATGCGATTTTGATAAAATTAGCCAGCTTTTCATAGAATGAGGTGCTATTTTTTTTTTTTTTTTTAGTAAAAATTAAAAAAATTTTTTGTAAAAAAACTATGAGGGACCTAACGAAAATTTTGGTGGACCTATCCGGACCTAACGTAGACCTATCGATTAAGGTCATTTTTACTTCGCGAATCCTTGGATGAGGTGCTAAATTTGCACAGGTTTTTACCTTACAGGTTAAAATCCACATTCACTCCTGAATCACTTCGCAGAAAAAAGAACTTCAGGTTTACTCTGTACGCACAGTATTTTATTTCTTTACTCCGCTAAACTGAGTGATGAGAGGTAAAATTCACTGAAGTGTTTTTTTCATGCTTACTTAATATTTAAGACTGATTTCCTATATTTCCTTTGATCGAAGCCTCTTTTGCTTGATAAACTATAAAATTTTGTAATATCTTCAATACTTTACTCCTAAATTAATGAAAAAACATTTCATTCTTTTCAGAAACTTTCATACTACTGCCATCTTACACTTGATTCAGCAACTTACAGAATTTGATGTGGCTCAACTAGTCGACCGGCAGTCCCGAACGCAATAAGCGAGGAATGTCATGTATATATACTACATGTGTTCATCTAATTATATTTTATATACACACGTTCTCACCAAACAGCAACGCTTTTATCATCTTTTAAAGTTACAATTATAAATAAAATATTCATCAATACTATAAATAATCATTATTCTTCGAATTCATTATAAACTTTAGTAAAAATACATTTATTTATGTGTGTTTAGTGAGTTTTAACAAATATTTATTTTTGATACATCTCAAAGCTACTAAATAAACCTGAAAACATTACTATTGAAAATGTAAATTCAAAATATTTGAAATTTAAAAAAAAAAAAATTACGAAAATCTGAAACTAAAAATCGATAATTTAATATTTGAATTAAATATATAATTTTATAATTATAAATTATCTTTTTCTTTCCTTGTGTCGATTCGAAAACTATACAAGTTCGTTCCCCTCTGGAGGACAGTCAGAAGCAAGAGCAAGAAATCAGCGTGCGCGAGCTAATGAAAAAGGGAATAAGAGAGAATGTACGGAAAATTGAAAAATACAAGAGCGAAACTATACTCAGTTGTTAGTGCGTGTGTGATGACGAGAGAAACCAGCATGATTTCTTGTCCGTGACTGTCATTCAAGGTTCAACATTTCTTTCTTTGTTTTGTTTTAAGTAATAACAAAAAATATAAACCAATAACATATGAATACTAAGATAAATTTTTATTTTTTAAAAATTATCTCTATATTCAGATAAAATATAAGTTATATTTCTCTATTATTTAGATTAGGGAGACAAAAAAAAATATTAACTCTCAGCAGTCGAGGAGTACTGTGAATGTGTAGGTATATAAGAAAAAAAACTGAATTAAACTTTTTCAACTGAAAACGACATATCTACTCTTCTCATAATATCTTATTTAACTTATCATTTTATCATATGACTCATAATATCATAATTAAGAAATTATTTGGAAATAGAAGAGTCCACAATATTTTAGCTGTACACATAGAAAATAATAGATTTATGTATATTTTATTTACTATTTTAGTTTGACGTAAAATTTTTATTGACATTAAAAGCTTTAAAACTAATTTTAAAAAAATATTCAATTGACTATTTTAATGATTGGTATCGTAAATCTTCCGTGAAATAGAATAATTATAAAATAAAAATCAGAAGACATCTGATAATTTTTTAAAAATTTTTATAGGTGAAATTTTTTTTACTTGATAACTTAATTTCTTTCATAATAATTTAATTTTCATAAAAATCTAAGTCTATTTTTTTGAAATTTTATTTCCGAAAATATGATGGACCCCACTTCCGAATAATTACTATTATTTTTTATAATCGATACATTAAAATTTAAAATTTTCTCCTTTAGTCTGTAAAATTAAAATGTAATAAGTTTTAACCATAGTCGTGTATATTTTGTTTAAATTTTTACCTCTTATATTTACGTAAATATCTTTGTTCACTCATACCCAATATTTTTATTCTTATAAATTCTTGTGACAGAATAAATCTTTTCTTACAGAAAATAACTAAAATTGGTGTTAGATTTAATTGCCTTCTATGTTTTCCATTTCAAAACTATCCTGTAAAAAATTTTTAATCATTAAGCTTTTAACAAAAAATGTTTAAATTCGATTAGAATAAAAAAATAAAAAGGGTTTTTTTTAGCTGCCTTACCGATTATTAATTTAATAATTTAGGGCCAAGCATGCCCTCTAAAAAGCAGTACAATCTTGTGCGAAATGATGAATACGACACGAGGATTCCTTTGCACAGCGAGGAAGCTTTTCATCGTGGTATTGTTTTCCATGCCAAGGTATATAAAATAAATTTTAAGAAAACTTTCATTTATACAAATTTCTTTGTTAAAAGAAATGCAAAAATCGTTGCGTTTTCTTACGGAACCTCATATCTCAAAAATTATAATTTTTGAGGGGACGTAAAAAAAATGGTTTATAAAAAATTAATAGTTATTCAAGAACAATGTTTATTAATTGTATTTTGTTGAACAACTATTGTTCTAATTGCTCTTTGATTTTATATTTATTTTAGTAACGCATTCATAGTTGATCATTAATTTTTCAGTAAAAACTTTTAACTTTTAAAAATTTTCACAGAAAAAAAGTTTTACTTTAACCAAAAAAATTGTAAGGAAAACCAAAGTTTTTTTGGAACAAGAAAGAATTTTCTTGATTCACGAAAATTTATTCTTGAACAAAAAATTGTTTCTTTATGTAGTTGCATTAGAAAACCTTCGAAATGGTCAGGTGTCTTCTAATTTCAGTATCATGTAGTATCTATAAAAAAAAGTCTTGCTATATACTTTTTAACGTAACTTCTGTAATAAATAAATAAAATTATCAATTGCTGTGTTCCTTAATTTAATATGATTTACAATTATATTAATGGACAATCAAAGTCTAAAAAAGAAATTTATTACAACTTATAATATTCGCTTCAAAAAAACATTTCAGTTCAACAATGAGGTCGTTGACGATGATGCTGAGATATTTCTGTTTAATATTTCTTTACTATTATCTCGTATATCTCGCTTGTACATATACTATTATCTGGTATATCTCGCTTCTGTACATACTATATTACGTTGTGACGTCAAGTGATATGTTTTTATTTTGAATTTTATCTTTTACTCTTTTTTACGATTTTTACAAAGTTTTTAGACTTTTCTTTTTTTTATGATTTAATTCTCACAGAATCATCAATCAAATATTTCAGCAATAAAAATTTTATAAAACAAAGAGAATAGTCGAATACAATGGAAATTAAATATCGTTAAAGCGTACTTAGTACAAAGTCTTTGTTTTCAATCGATATTTCCTTTTTTGACGCTGTGACTAATTTTTCTTTATATTAAACCTTTTATTGTAATTTTATAGTTTATCGGTTCTATAGAAGTACCAAGGCCAACCAGCCGAGTAGAGATCGTAGCAGCAATGCGACGAATTCGAGTATGTTTCTAACATCAAATAAAATTTTAAAAAAAGTAAAATATTCATTCTCTATACACATTTTTTTTTTTTAGTATGAATTCAAAGCAAAAGGAATAAAGAAGAAAAAAGTTACATTAGAAGTTTCTGTTGATGGTCTCAAAGTAACGCTTGGTAAAAAAAAAGTAATCAAAATTTTTGAATAAATAAGTATAACATTTTTAATAAATGGTTACATATTAATGACTATTGTATTTTTTTTAGAAGAAACAACAATGGATTGATGAAAACAAAGCATTTCAAATGCATTATCCAATATACAGGTATTTCAAGAAATAAAGTATGAACTTCATGAAAAACTTTCGAAAAACTGTTCTGTAATTAATTTTTCATTAGTTTATTAAATCGCAACTTTTTTTTCAGAATATTTTATGTCTCCCACGACAGCCATGATCTAAAAATATTCAGTTACATAGCTCGAGATAGTAATAGCAACTCGTTCAAGTGCAACGTCTTTAAATCTAGTAAAAAGGTAAGACTTTATTTGCTCAAAGCAATCAAATTTTATTATTCTAGAAATTAATCTTTGGAAAAATATTTTTTGAACAACTTTGTGAGTACAAGATACAAAACATGAATATTTGTAAACAAAATTAGCGAAATAAATCGTATGATAATTTCATATCAGAAAAATTAAATATATGAAACTTGTAATCTCCGATTGCTGGCGTTATAACAAAACTATAAATAAATGAAACGTCTAACATGAGAAGCTGCAGTTGACGAACAATTTTCGTGTAGGACAAGGTTTACGGCGCTGCCAATATAAGTTGCTTATATATACCCAAATGGTTATCTGAATATTTATGCTCTTCTCTGTTCTGAAGAAATAGAGAAAGAAGAACGGAGTTGTACAGTTTCTGGCATTTATTAATAAAGCGCTTTCGATCTGTTGAATATAAGTTTGGCTTTTATGTATGTTTCGATTATTCAAATGTTCTTTCAAAAGTTCTTGTGTTCGCTAACTCTGACAAGCGCAAAAATTATTTACCGTCAGCCTGACGGTAGGAAGTAAGAAATAAGATGTGATATTTATATTTATGTGCTCGTGTTTGGAGTTTATAAGTAAAACTATTCAACCAAATCTGTTGAGCTATTAAAATAAAAATTTCATTCGAAGAATAAATTTCAACTCCCTTTTCTTTTTCATTCTGTTCAATTCAAAATTATAGTTGTAGTTGGTTAAGTTCGATCATTTAATCAGTGAATAAATGTAAAATTACTTCTAATCGATTTAAATATTATATTAGTTCTCTAAAAATAGTCGACATTATTTATAAACATACTCAATACTGATCAAGTATATAGAGCTTTCGTTTAAGTAAAAAATTTTCCTCAAGTTAAAGTTACATAGAAAATGCTTAGAAGTGTGGGCAAACTCGTAATTTCACCAGATTTATCAGCAAGTATAGGCAATAATTTAAACGAAAGTTCAGATCATGGTAAACCAGAACCCGACACACCTGGTGGTTCCAGACCGCGAAAAAAATTATCATTTAAAGAACCCGAATCTTTTGGATCTTTAAATATTAAAAAATCATCAAACAAAACAAAAAGCACACAAATGAATTCACCAAATGACGCAATGTCACAGACTTTTTGGAATGAAAAACCGTTTGACGAAGATGATAATTATGAAGAGCTTGAGGTAAGAAGAGTGTATCATGAACTTTGATGAAAGAAAAGTGTATCATTTAAACTATTCGATTGTTTAGCTTTAAAGGAATCATATTGTTTCTCTTTTATTTTGGCAATTTAATAAATTAAACCAATTTTTTTTGTTTAGAGTCAAGCCATGAGAGTAGTTAGGACAGTGGGTCAAGCCTTTGAAGTGTGCCATAAATTAAGCCTGAATGCAACGTCGGAACAAAGAGATCAAGATATTGACAAAGAACGAGAGCATACACTCGAACACGATGACGATCATCCACTTCATAATGATAATTATGATGATGAGATGACGAATGAACGGTCTCCAATAATTCAACCACGAATACCATCACCAAGTATACACAAAGATATGTCACTAATGTGTGATGGAGAAAATTTAGTGCAAGATCATCCACTTGATGTTGCACCTTGTGGAGTAAGAGCGCATGGATCTTCTGCATCGCCGATGAGACAATCGCCATCGGTAAATTTTATTTTCAATTCCTGATAGTTTAATTTCTTTGTTACACTGAAAAATAATTTTACTAAATTTTAGATAACTAAATAACTAAAATTCATGTCGTGGTAGTAAATTTTATCATACAAGTCATGAACGTTCTTTTTTTTTGTACCACTGTTAAAAAAAATTATAACTTTATTAAGATTTTAGTACACAAGCGTAGAATAAAATTCCAAATTCAGTTTATGACACAAATATTTAATCTATTCATAGTAATATTATGATGTCATCTTACAAGTTTAAAAATATTTACTAAATTTATTAATTTTTGTGTAGATATGCTTAAAAAATCAGTTTATTATATTATTAACAACATATTTCTGCGATTATACAGTAATATTACGTTAAAATTTTTTTTTTTTTTTTTTTTTTTTTTTATTAAATTATTTATTGTCGCTATTAAAACATCAATGGTCATGAGCGACTACACTATTATGTTATACAAATTAATTTATCTTAAATAGTAGTATAGGTTTGTTAATTTACAGTATCTTATGTTTTCGACTTACAATTGGTCTAGATGGGTTGAATATGTTAAGTTAGATTGGTTACATTATTTATATGTGATATTTATAGTTGAGTATACAATTTGGTGTCTTTCAGGAATAGGATGAGTCGTTGATTTCCGCTTTGTGTGTTCAGTATTTCTTGCATATTAAGTGGAAGTCGGTTTTTCATTCTCTGGTGGTTATATAAATTGCAATCTATTAGTATATGTTTGATGTTATTCGTTGTGTTGCAGCTTGGGCAGATGGGTTTATTTGATTTTTCCATTAGGTGTGAGTGTGTGAGTTTTGTATGTCCAATTTTAATTCTCGTTATAATGGTTTGTTCTCTCCGATTTCTGTTGAAGTGTGGTTGATTATCGGTTTCGTAGTTTAGTGTTGTTTGGTTGTCTGTTTTGGGTATAAGGTTCCATTGGTTTTCCCAGTGTTTTTGTACAGCCTTCTTTATGTATTTTTTGCAATCTATCCAAGTCGTTGGTGCTATAGAGTCTTCTTGAATTGTTCTTGTTTCGTTTTTAGCTTCTGTGTCTGCTTTTTCGTTTCCGGTGATGCCTTGATGCGATGGTATCCAGACAAATATTACCTTTGTCGCATTCTGCCCGTATATGATTTGTTGTATTTGATGTACGATAGGGTTTGTTGAGAATTGGTCTTCGATCGCTTGAATGCTGGATTTAGAGTCAGTGTAGAGCCGTATATTTCCGCCCCATAATTAATCTTTGATTCGATGAGGGCCTTGTAAGTATTGATTAGGATTTGAGATGCCGACCCCCAGTGTTTAGATGCTAGTATTTTTATTATGTTTGTTCTACGTTGACATTCGGCTTTAAGGTTCTTGATGTGAGCTGCCCAAGTAAGTTTGCTGTCCCAGACTAGTCCTAGTATCTTTATTTCTTCGGTCTTGGTTATTCGTTGATTGTTGATCCAGAGTTCGTAATTTTCATGTATTTTTTTTTTTTGAGAAGATGATGTACTTGGATTTCGATGCTGAGAATTTGAATCCAGATGATTGCGTCCATGTGTTAATTCTATCGAGTATCATTTGCATCAATTGTGTGGTTACTTGGATGTTCTTTCCGGGACAAGTGATGGTGAGATCGTCAGCATACAAGTATGCTTTTGCTGGAGGAATAATTCTCGTTAGGATTGAGTTAATTGAGACTATGAAGAGTACAGTACTCAGTACTGAGCCAGTTGGTACTCCATTAACAGTTTCTGCAGGATCTGATAGGGTATTTTTGAACCTGACCATAATTTTTCTTTGGTGGAGGAAATTACTGATGTAAGCGATTATGTTGCCATTGAGCTCAAGTTCTTCGAGTATTTCGATAACGTTTTCTTTGCTTACCATTTCAAAAGCCTTTTCGATGTCCAGTGAAACTGCTAATAGGTGATTTTTATTGACAAATGCATCACAGACGTCTGCTTCAAGTCTTGCGAGGTAGTCTGTTGTGGATTTGTAGTTCCGGAATCCAAACTGTTGATGGTCGATCCAGTTTGCTTGTTCCATTTTCCATTTTATTCTTTTTGTTACCATTTTTTCTAAGATCTTGCACATGTTACTTGTGAGACATATTGGCCTGTAATTATTAGCTTTGGAGCTGTCTTTATTTGGTTTTGGGATTGGGACCACTATCGATAGCCTCCAGATATCTGGGAAGACTTGCTCATTCCAGATGTGGTTGTACAGTTCTAGTAGATAACTTTTGCCTTCAGCTGGTAGATGTTTAAGTAAGGCGTTGGGGATGTTGTCAGGGCCTGGGCTAGTGTCTCCGCTACTGCTGAGAACTGAGTTTAGTTCTTTTAGTGTAAACGGTTTATTCATTGGGTCAAGGTTGTGATTCTGATGTGTTTTAGCGTTTCTTTTGTTTTTATTATTCAGGAATGTTTGGTCATAGTTTTGATCGCTCGAATTATTGGCGAAGGTTTCTGCTAGGTGGTCAGCAATTTCTTTAGGGTCTTTTGCGAAGGTTCTATCAGGTCTTTCTAGGTAGATTGGTGAGCATTGTGGAGTAGTTTTCATTGCTTTAATTTTTTTTCCACACCAACGATGTTGGGGTCTGTGAATTTATTGTTGATACGTAATTTTGCCATGAGTTCTTTTGGTTTTCTTTTAGTGTTCGTCGTGCGTTCGCTCTCGATCTTTTGTAATTTATTTTGTTTTCTTCAGTGGGGTGTTTTTTGTATTTTCTGTATGCTTTTTTTGATTCTTTAACAACGTTTTCACAATTTGTGCTCCACCATGGAACCTGTTTTTTAGGTTGCTTGCTGTTTGTCTGTGGTATAGATAAGTTTGCTGCGGTGGTGATTAGGTTATTGAATTCCGCTACGGTATTGTTGATGCGAGGGATAGAATTTTTACCTGGTGCTTCGAGTTTTGAAATACCGGTCTTGATTGTTTCTTGGTAAAGGCTCCAATTTGCTTTATTTAGAATCCATCGTCTGGTGCGGGGTTCGTTCGATTCGGGTTGTTGTTCTGGTAGGAAGATGGTGATTGGGTAGTGATCACTGTCGTTAGGATCATCAAGTACATTCCATTCAATGTTGGTTGCAATGTTAGTGGAAGCAAATGTTAAATCAATGATACTTTGATTTCCAGTGGCCGTTGAGAAGCGTGTGGGTTGTCCATTGTTGAGTAGGACCATGTTGTCATTATCTGTAATCCAGTCTTCGATTATTCTTCCCCTGTAGTTGGTGAGTTTAGAGTGCCAGAGTACATTATGTCCATTTAGGTCTCCAAGTATGATATAAGGAGTTGAAAGTTGGTCTGTTATTTTTGTCAAATCATCTTTGCTAATTTGTGTGCTACCTGGTAAATATAGGTTGCAAATTGTGAGCTTATCCGGTGAGCTTATCTTGGTTGCTACTACTTCAAGGTTAGAGTCTAAGGTAATGGGTTGCGAAGGAATATTGTTTTTTACATATGTTGCCACACCTCCACTCGCGTGGAGTGTGTTTGATCTGTTTTTGTTTATGACTGTATATCCTTTTATATTAGCACTATATTGATTTTTGAAATTTGTTTCTTGAAGACAGATAATATCAGGGTTGAGCTTGGTAATTAATAGTTTTAGTCTTTCTTTTCTAGTGTGGTATCCGTTTAAGTTCCATTGTAATATCAGCATATTTGAATTTATAAGTGGTTAAGACTTTTGTTTTGGTTGTATTATTTTTTTTTTTTTTTTTTTTTGTCTTATTGGGTGAGATCGGTGTCCATTGATCTAGCTTCGTTTTGTTCTTCAGCTACTAAGTGTTCTTCGAAGATGTTGATTATTCTGGTTGTTCTATTTTTCAGGCTAGAGCTTAGATAAGGGTACACATCATTCATCATTTTTTTTAGGCCTATTAGATCTGTGGTGTACTGTAGTGCTAGTTCAATTGGGTACTTATTGCAGTGCGATTTCGTGTAGAAATCTTTTAGTTGTAAGGCAGTCAGTGGGTAATCATTTTTTTGGGCGATGATTCGGGTAATATTGACCCAGTCTTCAGCCAAAATCTTATCTTGTATTTTTATTTTTTTTGTTTTAGTTTTATTTTGTGATTTTTCCGATATGTCATTATCTGATGAGTCATAATCAGTAGAGCTGTCGTCACCTCTGGGTAATTTAAGTCTTTGTGGGGAAGTGTAGTTAGATGTCTTGCTGGGAGGGGCGCGTGGTCTTTTCATTCCTGTTAGTAGTGGGGTGATTGGAATTTGAAATTCTTGTGAGGTCGTTTGGGTGTTTAGCTTATCTATAGGGTTTTGTGTTTGACTTAGTGGGGGATTGTTAGACTCAGTTGTTTTTGTCATTGAGTCTATTTTTGAGTCTTTTTTAATTTCTTCCGTTTCTTGAGCCTGTGTTTGGGTTGGTTCATTTTCCTAATGTGTAGTGGGATTTTCGGTGGGACAATTTTTGGCCAAGTGTCCTTCTTTTTTGCATATGAAACAAGAAATTGAGTCTGTAGACAGGTAGATGAAGTAGGTTGTTTCCTCGAATATTATTTTGATAGTTTCTGGGAGTTTTTCTTTATCTTGCGGTGTGATGTAGACCTGTCTTCTAAAACTTAGGATATGTTTGAATGCTGGATTTTGCATTTCTACTTTTAGAAATGTAATCTCTGATGAAAGTTTAATGCCTAATTTAGTGAATTCTTGTTCAATTACGTCATGCGGGATTATCGGGCAAACGTTTGATAGAACCACTCTAATATTTTTGGTGATCAGTGGTCTGATATGTACTATGTTATTGTTTACCTTAATTTTCGGATGATTTTTTACAAGGTCCTGGACGATCTGTTTGTTGGCTAAGTAGATGCAGACTCTGTTGTTCGAGATGCGGGAAACGAATTTGATTGATTCGGGTTTAACAAGGGCTGCGAGGCTAACGACATAATCTTCTATTTGTGCTTCTGGGGTGACGTCGATTACAATTGCTTGTTCTTTTGTAGGAAACTGTTGGCTTTTGGTTACGTTGACGTAGGAGGAACCTGGGTTGTTTCTTTGGGCCATTGTTTCGTTGGCGTCCTCAAAGGACCACAATCACTAAGTTTAATTTACTACTTTACACTGTAAAACAATTTAACGTTATAGGGATAGTTGAAAGTACGCGCTGTTAGCACTTGGTATAGTGTGACTCGTAATTCCGGCTTAGGTCTGTACACCTTGACGGCTCACAGTCGACTGTACGTTAAAATTGAAAACCTGATAAGCTATTAATACCATCTCTATTTTGTAGAAGAAATTCGTCATAGTTAAACTTAGAAAAAAATGGGTAATATTAGAAATTTGGATGATATTTTTAAGAACATTATGTCACAAATATTTTACAATACAATATTTCAGAAAATTAGAAAAATTTTTACAAATTACTCAACAAAAATATGTTAAATTTCAAAGCGTACACTGGTATTATTACCATTTACGTTTTGTAAAACAAGTTGAATTCAAGTAAGATAAACTTATTAAATCATATTGTTTTAAATTTTTATAAAAAAATATTGAAACTCAAATCACTACAAAGTGATTAAAAATTTACAAATATTTTTTGTAATTTTACAACTTTGATTAGGAAATTACATGGTACTTCGTAATTTTACTGAACCATTGATTAATTTTCAATGAAAGGTTTTCGAAATTCACAAACATTCTAATTTCATTTACTATATTTTTTTTATTATAAACAATCTTATTTACACTAGCAGTTCGCCTCAGCTTCGCACGGGTATTTAACAAAAATTTCAAAATTAATGATAATGTAATATAGCTTATGTCACCCGGGGATAGTGTGGCTTCCCAATAGTGAAAGAATTTTTCAAATCAATTCAGTAGTTTCGGAGCCTATTCAATGCAAACAAACAATCAAATCTTTCCTCTTTATAATATTAGTATAGATAGATAAAACCGTTTTTTTTTTTCTGTTAAAATAATTTTAGGCATGATTAAATACTCTATAATAATAATCAATAAAATAAAAAAAACATTTTTGTAAAAAATTACCATTTTTTTTTTAACTTCCCGCTAAGAAAATCTCAGATTTTCAAAAATCGGGAAGTTATTGGTTTTACCCCGTTTTACAAAAATCGAGTTTTCATCAGATCTCGACGTTTGAGGGTCACAGGAAGCTTCCCTGACTATCCCCGTGAGGGTGTCACTATGTCTGTCTGTATGTGTGTGTGTGTGTGTTTTTTTTTTTTTTTTTTTTCCAGGAGGGGGGAATCCTTTTACGGATTCCAGGCATAGATGTTTCGCCTGGATATGTGAGACTCGACGCAGTGTCATGCAAATACTCGACACTAGCGCCCATACTCACTAAACCCTAAACCTCTTTTCTTCTATCCTCTTATCCCCTATGGAAACCGCCGTGTAGGCATTACATCGCAGGGGGAGGAATTAGCTGCCGCTCTTCCTTCTTGTGGCTAAGGTGTTGTTTCTACCTTCCTTCTAAATTCTGACTTTGGATCTTTTTCTCTCAATGGAACGCAGTTCGGTAAGAACTTCTGTGGCGAAAGTGCTTGTGGCGTTCCAGGCAGCTTCACTCGACAACATTGCTTCTACTAACGTCTCTGGTTGGACTTTCTTGTTCAAACAATTCTCTAACTCATCTCGCTGAGGGTCAAAACGTGAGCACACAAAGAAAACGTGCTCTGCATCTTCAGCAACTCCTGGGCAGGACGGGCACTCCGGAGAGTTGCCGTGCTTGAAGCGGTGTAGATACTCTCGGAAGCACCCATGTCCTGACAACAACTGCGTCAGGTAATAGTTGACTTGACCGTGGCTCCGGTTCATCCAAACGTCGATCTTTGTTATAAGACGATAAGTCCATCTACCTTTTCCTGCGGCATCCCACTGCAATTGCCATCGTACGATGCTGCGATATCGTTCTTCTGTTCTGAGTTCTTCGTGGCTAAGTGTGGTTGACCTTTTCCGTTGGTATAGGTTTCGTCTTTCTTCAGCTAGGACTCTGAGGGGCAGAGTTCCAGAAATGACGCACACTGCTTCCTCAGATATTATTCGGAAGGCACTAGTTACTCGTAGGGCACTCATACGATATATTGGTCCAGCTTTTCTCCATGAATCTTGCACCTCTAGTGCGTTAGCCCAAATGGATATTCCGTGGGTGAGCACTGATGTGACCACAGATGATAATAATAGTCTTCTGCTCTGCTTTGGACCTCCGACGTTCGGCATTAGTCGTGATAGACTAGCTACCACTGCTGATGCTTTAGTACTCACATGTTCGACTTGTTGTTTAAAGTTCAGTCGGGCATCGAGCATCACTCCCAGGTATCGGATGAATGGTTGTGATGTAATTTCATGTTCTCCGATTTCTAATTTGATTGTTTCTACTGCTTTCCTGCTAGTGATAAGCACTGCTTCAGTTTTATGCTTGGCCAGCTCCAAATTCATCATATTCATCCATAGGTTGATGCGGCCGAATATAATGTCAAAGGCCAGATTTATCTCTTCCAGATGTTTCGCGACTATCACTACAGCTACATCATCGGCATATGCAACTAACTTGACCTCTGATGGCAACGCGATTCTCAGGAGTCCATCGTACATGATGTTCCACAGGAGTGGTCCAAGAACTGAGCCTTGTGGTACTCCTCCAGTGATATCGTACTCCTTCGGACCGTTTTTCGTGTCATACTTCAGGACCCTATTCGAAAAGTAGCTTGCTACCATTCGAAGCAGGTATTCTGCTACTTTTTTGTCTTCGAGAGCTCGCATAATGCAGTCCCAGTTGGCGGAGTTAAAAGCATTCTTGATGTCCAAAGCAGCTACCAAACAATACTTTTTCGTACCACCTTTCCATCTCTTCCCGGCGATTGCCTCCTTGGCTGTATTGACGACCAGGTTGATTACATCAAGGGTTGCTCGTCCTTTCCGGAATCCATACTGGTTGTCTGATAAGAGTGGATCAACAACAGCTTCTATCCTTTGATGAATTATACGCTCTAGTATCTTGCCCGCCGTATCTAACATACAGAGTGGGCGGTAAGATGATCGCTCATCCGGTGGCTTTTTTCCCTTTGGAAGTAGTACTAATCTTTGCTGTTTCCATCTTCCAGGAAAGATCCCTTCTTTGATGCACGAATCGTAGGTCTCTAAGAATAATGCTGGCGCTGCTTTAATAGCTGTTTTTAATGCAATGTTCGGGATTCCATCCAATCCAGGCGCCTTATTATTCCCTACACGTTTACATGTCTCCATAAGTTCCTCCTCTGTGACAGGTGGAATGTCTTCGTGGTTGAGCTGCGGTGATGAATAGGCGAACTTACGTTGCCTCAGGAACAGCGTGGAAACAATTCTCTCTAGGAGCTGCGGGCATGTGGGTGACGGCATTGGCTGGCATTTTAGGTGGGTCATGACCACCTTGTACGGCCTACCCCATGGATCTTTCTCTACCTCTTCTACGAGCTCCTTCAGCAGCGTCTTTTACTCTCTTTGATGGCTTTATTCAATTCTCGACGGGCCTTTTTGTAATCTGTTAATAACACTGCAGAGTTAGGTCGTCGATAGCCCCGCTGGGATAATCTTCTTCTTCTAAGACACTCTTTACGAAGGGTACTGATGGTGTCGTTCCACCAGTGGACCGCCGGTCGTTGATTCATGTCCTGTTTTCGAGGCATAGTGGCGTCGCAGGCCTGGGAGACTCTTCTCATTAGTTCCTTCGTCTTCTGTTCAGCACTGCAAGTGGTGATCGGGTCGTTGTCTAACGCCACGACAAAGACATCTGGGTCAAAAGATTTAACTTTCCATCCAACTGCGTTGGTCTGTCTGGTTGCTCTTCGTGGATTCTGGCCAGTCGATACTTCCCAAAGTATTGCACTGTGGTCGCTGGCAGTGTAGGTGTTCATAACCACCCAGGAATAGCTCCCTTTCAATAGACTACTGCTGACGAACGTTTGGTCGACAATTGAACTTGCCTCTCCTTTGGTGTATGTTGGTGCATCGCCGGTATTGAGGAGGACTACGTCCAGTGTAGCCATTGCTTCCAGTAGTGCTTTTCCACGTGGATTAGTGAGCTTGCTGCCCCAGTCCACCGCCCAAGAGTTGAAGTCTCCAGCTATTGCCACGGGAAAATATTGGCTTGCATCTTCGACTAATCGATCAAGAAACTCTAAAAATTGTTCCATAGAGAAACTAGGCGGCGCATAACAGCTGTAGAAACGGATCCCATCTACACACGCAGCTACAAAACCAGCCTCTCTATTATTGACGACACTCTGAAAAGGAAGTTTGCCACAGGACCAGATGACAGCTTTGAGGGTGCTGTCCGTTTCCCATGGTTGGGTACTAAGGTGTTTATATGGTTCTGCCATTAGCACTAAATCTAGCTCTAGTTCGCGCGTGGTCTGAACAAGCAGGTCATGCGCGGCCTCACAGTGGTTGAGGTTGAGCTGCAATATCTTCATGTTCTTTTGTTTGTTATCTTCTGAAGCGCCTCCTGGAATATCGGACACCTATTAGTGCCGGCATAGTGGGCGAGGTCTTTTGCTTCTGGATTTTCCGCGCAAATTGCACATTTAGCTGGATTTTTACATTCAGCGATCTTGTGTCCTTCTTGACCGCATTTGATGCAGTGATTAGACCTGTTTATTTCATTTTTGCACTGTGATCCAAAGTGCCCGAAGTGCCAACATTTAAAACATTGGATTGGTCTCGTCGTCGCTCTTATTCGACAGTTAACCCAACCAATTCGGATCTTGCCGTTTCCGTCCAGTAATTTTCGCGCTGTGGTCGCTGGTAGTGTGACTGTTGCCATCTGCGTACTTCTAAAGGCCTTACGGATCTTTATTGCCTCTAGCGGTATTTCACAGGCTTCTCCGACTTCTGTTTTCAAGGCAACCTGGATGTCTTCCTTCGTCGTCGTGTCGTCGATGTCTCGGATCTCGATGGTCTCCTGTGGCCCTTTACAGATCACTTTGGCTTCTGCTTGAAGGATGCCCGCAATAGTTTTCTGTAAGGCTTGGCCTTTGTCGGTGCTCTCCCTCGATAGCGTAATCAGCATGTCTCCGGCATTGGTCCTGTGGATTTTTTCGACCGTATTGCGGACCTGGTCTTCTGGGACGTCTTGTTTGATACGACGTAGTATCTCGGCATACTTGGCCTTATCAGCTGGGCGGATGATTAGCGCGTCAGGTCTGATCCATTTGCGCGGTTTTTTCCGCTTAGGCTCTGGCCGAGATTTGTTCACCGGTTGTTTTGGTAACCGCTCTCTCGCTTGCTCCTTCTTTTCCTTCTTGGATTGGACCTTCTGCCATTCAGTCACCTCTTTTTTTCCGGCGTTCTGCACTGCCGTGTATTTCGGAGGGCTTCGTTTTAGGTCCTTTTTCTTCACAACTTGGCAGATCGTTGGGTCGGGAGAAGACCGATATTTTCTCTTAGTTGACTTGCTGCTAGTTCTGCTTCTGTCTTCCGCGACTGATTCACCGTCACCTTCAGCTCCAGTGTCCATTGCTTCTTCATTCACGACAGTTGCTTGAATGCTTCTCTCCGGAGTAGTGCGAGAAGTGCGTCGTACTGTTAAACGCCATTCTTCATCAAGTTTCTTGAATCTCTGGAGAGCATTGGCTACGCTGGTCGTCTTGGTCTTAATCTCCTTGTGGATATTGACCTTAGATTGGATGAAGTCATTTAGCTCACTGGTCAGCTTTTCAAGGCGTTCCAACGCTTGCGACCGCTTCATTTCAGCGCTTGCTTCAATCGCTGCTTCTTGGGCATGAGGCCCGTTTTCACTATCGTTGTTTTCCTGAATTTTACTCATACTTTTAAATTCACCAGCGCATCGTACGGAGTGGAGCGGGTTGTCATAACTAGGAACGGGTGTACCCTCGGAGATAGTACTCCTACCCCAGTTCCCTGAGGCCTAGCCAACACTTAGCCAGTCCCGGAATACACTGACGGACTAGACTCGCTCGGAGCGGTGAAGATTCCGATCTCTAACACTTACTGCGTACTTCCTGATCAAGGCCCGAAGTGGCTGGCTCCTGATCCACTGCTGCAACTTACACCTCGGCAGAGCAAGCTCACATCAGCCGTGGCCTGCATCGTCGGAAACTACGACACGAGGTTCCGGTCACTCCCAGTGGGTCACATCAGGGAACGATCGTCTTGTTAGGTCAGTTAGTGTGACCAACCCATTAAAGGGGAGTTTTGTCCACGGGAACGTATTTTATTTGGCTCCTACCCTCTGTACCAGGTACAGCGAGCGTTCTCCCATCCGCTACATGGAGACGCGCCTGATAGCAGTTTCTCCTCTGCCCCAAGTGTGTGTGTGTGTGTGTGTGTGTATTTTTTTTTTTTTTTATAGAGGAGGTAAAATACGTTTACGTATGCCAGGACTTGGTGTTGTTGCCAGGACTAGGTGTTGGTGCCTGGGTATGTCGGACTCAGAAGACAATATTATTTTGCAACAATACCGACTAAACATCCTCCTCTCTCGTTTCCCTATAGATGTTACAGGGAAGACTGGATCAGGACCGCGTTAGCATTACTTCAATCTAGTCCATGTTGTGCCTCACGACACCTACTTCTTGTTATTACTGGTTTCTAATCCCTTTCTGCGATTTTTTTTTTCAAGAGACGCTGCGCGTAGGCTACTACAGCTGTCCAGTTTTCTTCTTTTTTGATCATGCAGGTTACCAAGCTCTCAGGGGAGAGCGCGGTGCCCATTGTTTCTTCGGTGCAGATTCTATCGTCCTTCCATCGATCACACTCGAAAAACGTGTGCTCGGCGTTGTCAATTTTGTCTGGACAGTATTTGCACGTTGGTGTGCTGTGCAAACCCATCTTGAATAGATAGGCATTGAACTGCCCATGTCCCGTCAGTAGCTGGGTCAGAAAGAAATCCGTGTCCCCGTGCTTCCGAGAAAGCCAGACCTTGATGTTTGGGATCAGTCGCGCTGTCCATCTGCCTGTCTCTCCCGACGTCCATCGGTCCTGCCATTCTTGCTGCGTTTCCGTTTTTATCCTCGTTCTTGCCTCCTTCATGTTTTCGCCACCGATTTTAGCGTCGTAGAGTCTTGCTCTCTCGAACGCTAATAGGTCGATGGGCGCAGCTCCTGCAATGACCAATACAGCCGCTTCGGAAACCGTGCGGTAGGCGCAGGCAACTCTGAGAGCACCTCGCCGCTGCACTGCTGCCATTTTCCGCCGATAGGTTTTCTGCTTTAATATATCTGCCCATATTTCCGCTCCATAAAGCAGTACCGAATGGACTGCTTCCAGAAGGACTCTCCTCTTTTTGGTTCTTGGTCCCATAGTATTCGTCATAATTCTTGCTAGGCTAGACACCGTCTTGCTGGCTTTCTGGCATGCGCTATCGAGGTGTTCGCGAAAAGATAGTTTCTCGTCTATCATTACCCCCAGATAGCGTAGGGCTCTTGTTGACGTTAGCGTTATTTCTCCCATGTCCACAGCAAATGGTTTTGGGAACCATTTTTGGCGAGTCAGAACGACCATCTCGGTTTTGTGTTTTGCGAGTTTCAGGTGGTGTTTATCGAGCCAAGTCTCGACAGCATCAATGGTTTCCCGAACGAGTAGTTCGGCCTCCTCTACGCTGTCTACTATTATCGTGGCCGCGATGTCGTCTGCAAAGCCCGTTAGCTCCACTTGCTTTGGCAACGGGATTTCCAGAAGCTCGTCGTAGTCCGCGTTCCATAGATCGGGCCCCATTATTGAGCCTTGCGGCACGCCAGCCGTTATGACGTGTTTTTGTGGACCTTCCGTGGTTTCTGCTATCAGCTTTCTCTCGTCAAGGTAGTTGTCGACTAGTGCCAGATTCTCCGGCTCCACGTCAAATCTGTGCTCCAGGGCGTCCAAAATATCTCTCCAATTTGCGCTGTTAGAGGTATTTCTAATGTCTAGCGTGAGGACAAGACACACCTTGCGGGCTTTGAGGCTACCAGTCCATGCTTCTCTCACTGTCGCTACGAATTTCTGGATCGCGCCGACTGTTGAACGTCCTTTCCGGAAGCCGTGTTGGTTTGCGGCAAAACCTCCAGCACGGTCTATGTCGTTGCGAAGTCTCCCTTGTATGAGCTTCTCGAGCAGTTTTCCAGCAATGTCCAGCATACAGAGTGGTCTAAACGACGAAGGTGTTATGGGGGTTCCCTTACCTTTGTCTAAGAGAACCAATCTCTGCCGTTTCCAGACCACGGGAAACGTGCCAGTTGCCAAGCATGCGTTGTAGGTATTCAGGAGTATATCTGGGTATTCCAGGGCTACAGTTTTGATCACCGATGCCGGGATGCCATCAGGTCCAGGTGCCTTTCCTGTTTTGAGTGACTTCCTTAGTGGTGAAGGGTATTACTTCGCTGTTCTTAGTGTAGTGTTTCTTCTCCCGCGGTGGGTGTTTGGGGAAAAGCTCCGTTACAATGCTCTTCATCAAGGCAGGAGACTTCGGCGCCTCTGGTGAAGCCTTTCCAAGTCGTTTGGCGACAATTTGGTAGGCTTTACCCCAGAAGTCATTGTCGAGATCGTTGCAGATCTCTTTCCACAGTTTCGCTTTACTTGCTTTAATGGCTCGGTTTAGCGTCTTTTTGGCCTGCTTGTACTCTTTTGAATACAAGTCCTGGCTTGGGGAGCGTTTCGTAGCTCTCGTTGCTCGGCGACGTAGCTGATGGCATATTTTGCAAAGTTCTGCTATGTCTGCTGACCACCAGTACGCTGGCCTGTGGAAGCTCTGGTTTTTCAGCCGTGGCATAGAGGCGTCACATGCGGCAGTAATTTCCTTCATCGTGTTTAGCACTGCCTTTTCCGTCTCGCTGCAGGTATCCGTTGTCGTGTTGTTCTGGAGGATAGACCAGCTTCGTGCGAGTGAAGCTTGCAATGCCTCTGGATCAAGCCTTTTGGCATTCCACTTCCGCTTAGAAATGTCGCGTTGTGAAACCGGAGCAAATGCCAATCCAACGCTGAATGTCACAAACTGGTGATCACTGCCACTGTATTCTTCGGATACTGTCCAGTCTTCAATCATGTTGGCAGTCCTTGGAGTCACCAATGAGATGTCGAGGATGGATTCTTGGTACCCTGGTCTTCTAAAGGTCGTGGTGCTCCCGGTGTTCAGCACTATGAGGTCGAGTCTAGCCACGACGTCAGCGACCTCGTTTCCTCTGGTGTCGGAGAAAGCAGCGCCCCACTCAGCCGATTTAGCGTTGAAGTCTCCGGCTACGATAACTTCGCTGTCGAACTTAGTGACCGCATCTTCTATATTTGCGAGTTTCTGTCGGAACACACTAATCCCTTCGTTAGGTGAGAGATAGACGCTCATGAAGTGGGTTGTGGGGGTTTGAATCCAGACAAAACCTGCTCCACCTCCGCTGTTGTTGACGGTAACGTTCTTTGTGTTCATAATCCAAATTGCTGCCGTGCCCGTTTCGTCTGCGAACCATGTTTTACCTTCGATGTTTAGATATTGCTCGCAGATAAAGCAGACGTCAATTTTATCTTCGAAAACACGCTGGCGAAGCAGGTTTTGCGCCAAGGCGCACCTATTCAGGTTGCCTTGTAGTATGCGTGTCATTTCTGACCTTTCGTGGCTTCTGCAAGTGCTTTGCGGAATGCCTTACACGTTCCAGTGCCAGAAATATGGCATAGACTATCCTGGGCATCTTTGTCCGAAGCACAAAGGAAGCATTTTAACTTCTTCGTGCAGTTTACGGCCTTGTGGTTCTCTCCGCCACATTTGTAGCAGCACCTGCTTCTGTCTGGTCCCGCACACTGACGTGTTTGGTGTCCATAACCAAGACATTTAAAACAACGTGTTACTTTTACTACTGGGCGTATACGACAGTTCACCAAACCGATCCGTATACGGGCCTTGTCAAGGGCCTTAATCGCACTGGGCTCGTCTAGTTCGCAGAAGGCTGCCCGATTACCTCGTGGTGTGGGTTTTGTCAAATTTACCCGTTTGACCTCCAGGTTGTCAGTGAATTCACGTTTGAGTGCTTCACGGACTTCGCTCTCGGTAGAGATTTCATCTAAGTCGAGGATCTCGATCGTTGTTGTTGATGTTAGCGTCTTGACTGTGCCGATGTTTGCAGTGGCTGCCCTTACTGCATCGGTGAATGCCTTGCTGTCTTCGGTCTTTCGAGCCATTTCAAGGAGAACGCCTCCGTGTTTCGTCTTTTTAATAGACCTGATGTCTACGCCCGTCTCGACAGGGCTTACCTTGGCCTTGATTTCCTTCAGGAGATCGGCGTATGTTCGCCCTTCAGCTGGTTGGACTAGGACAGCTTTAGTTCTTGTCTTCTTCTTTCTTGGTTTCTTGAAGCCACCGCTGTTTGGCTGGTCTTGGGCTGTAGCAGCTTGAGACACTGGCTCCTGTTCTTTCTTTTTCTTGTTTTGCCGAGTCACTTTGGTCCAGGTATCATCCCGGGCTGTCTTTTTCTGTGCTGGCTTGTCAATATCTGAGGAAGGGCTGGACGTGGACAGCGGCCTCTTCTTGTTGCCATCTCCTTGCTGTGGTAATTTCTTAGGAGTGGTCAGAGGTGGCTGTGATTTTTTGTTCAGACTCGGAGATGTTTGAGTCGTTGACGCCGACTTCGTTGGTGATTTGTTGGCCAGCCTATATGCCGTACTAATAGACGAAACCAATTTTCTGATTTCATGGTGGAGATTCTTTTTGTCTTTTATGAAGTCGGCTAACTCATCAATCTTGTTGCCGAGCCTCTCCATTGGTGACTGTTGGCCGGTGACGGTCGGTAGAGAGTTCATTCTTCCTCGGTGGGTTTGATTAGTGGCAGGAGCAAAAGGTGCTCTATTTTTTGAAGGAATGTTGCTCAGCTGTCCGTTCTCTGCCATCTGGGCTGATTTCGTACTCCCTGTAACCTTGCTAGCATTGCTAGACAGCAGAGCCATGGGGTCTACTCCACTGTTCAAACGGTCGCTTGATAACGACGAGTTTAGGCCCGTTTGCACTCCTTCCCTCGCCGGCACTGAGGTATCCATCCTCTGTACTGTAAACGATGTTTGAAAATCTTCTGACATTTCCATATCGTTGTTTGGTGTTGTTCATTTGGCACTACCCGGAGAGCACGTGTAGGGTGTAAAAGCAGAACCTACGGACGCGAACAACGCTACCCTCCGTGTGTGTGTGTGTGTGTGTTCGTGTGTGTGTGTGTGTGTGTGTTCGTGTGTGTGTGTGTGTGTGTGTGTGTGTGTGTGTGTGTGTGTGTGTGTGTGTGTGTGTGTGTGTGTGTGTGTGTGTGTGTGTGTGTGTGTAAGTATGTAAACCTCTCATAACTATTGAATGGCTCCACCGATTCGATCGCGGTTGGCGCCATTCGAAAGGGCTTGTCCAAACTTAGATTTTGGATACAATTTGGATCGATTCGAACCGATAGATTTCGAAAAATCCAAAAAAAAAACTAAAAAAAAAAATTTTTTCAAAAGTGGTTTTTTTTTTAATAACTTTCGAACGGCTTTATAGATCAACTTATTGCGGTTTGAAAACTCAAAAAATAGTGTTTTATCAACTTTCTATCAAATTTTTGAGCTTGAAAAGCTCAAAAGCATAGAAAAGTTATCTTTTTGAGCTTGAAGAGCTTAAAACAACATATAAATTGTATTTTTGAGCTCGAAGAGCTCAAAAACGTCGTAAATGCAATTTTAAGCGCCCACACGGAGAAAAAAATTTTGCTATAGGAACTCTATAGTAGTTAGTTAGTTGTAAAAAGTTCCAGTAATTTAACGTATTCTTATAGTAACAATACCGTTTGGCTCCTGCAACTCTACATCGTTGAGCTCTGAGAGCTAAACGTTATTTACCCCTCACAACTCTACAGGATCGTTCTGAGACTATAACAAATTTTTGGCAGTCTGATTAATAATTTTTTTTACGATTTAGCATTGATAATTTAATAAATAAATGCGACAGAACGAATTTATATTTCCAACAATAATTGTATATGACAAATAAGAATAGTATTATAATAAAAATAAAATAATAATAGAACTTATATTACAAATAAAAATTATTTGTAAGATAAAAATATGGTCGTCACAAAATTATCTTATTTTCTTGATTATATTAATAAATATTGGACATAAAATCACTACCGTATATGCACAAGAAAAGATAAATAAACGAAAACAAATTTTATTTTGTGTTAAATGGGGTCTTTTGAATGTATTCCGATAACTTATTACTTATCACAATAAATTCAACTAATAAATTTAATTAACAGTCACTGCAAATGAACCTTGAAAAACCATAAATACAAAACTGTTCTAACAAAATTCAATTTGACAAAAAAAAAACCTATTTCCTTAAATAAATAAATTAGGAACTTAATTGTCCTCATATATTTTTAATAATATAGATTAGTAACAAAATAATTATGTTTGGCATTTTAGAAGGTTATGAAATATGTCAACGCACTCTACTACTGCGCAACGTAGAGCGCTCTCAACTATACCGTTTGGCTCTGAGAACAATCCCGTAGAGCTCGGAGAGCTCAACAACATTGAGTTATCAGAACTAAATAACATTTTGTTACTGTACAACGAACAGTAAACTGTGTATAGTTGTGGTAACTCTACAGTTACGTTACTAGAACGAAATTTTTTTTTCCGTGCAGGTATGGAATTAGCGGGAAGTTGCAGGGATGGCCTTCAGGGTCAACCGTTTTCCTAATTTTTTTTAACAGTGTATAAATCACTAATAAGGTGGCATAATAAATCAGCTACTTTTTTTTAAGTGATCAACAAAAATATTTTACTATATTATCTTTCAGCTGGATTAGAGAATTTTTAGGAATCACTAGAGATTTTAAAAATATCAAAAATTGAATGTAATATTTTTAATCCTTTTTTTATCATTTTAACATTTTATAAATTTCTAACTAGAAATAATATGTATTCTGAAAATTTAAATTTGATATTTTTATTGAATTCAAGTTACTATGCTAAAAAATAAAAACAGAGCTTGAGACGTACACTAAAGACAAAAAGACAATTATTAACAATAAATTTTAATTGACAATTATTTTATCCAGCATCCCACACCAAATTGACTACTATGCAATTTTTTTTCATTCTTTTGAAATTTTTATTGGTTATTGCAATAAATTTAAAGAGATCTTAAATTTTGGTCACTCTGAAAGTTAAAAAAAATTTGAGCAACATCTCAAAATCAAAATATCAATTTGAAATTTTTACAATTTCTATAATTTTGAATTTAGAAAAAGGATAATGAGAAAAAAGATTACGAATAACAAAAATTAAATTTTTAATGATTCTGAAAATGAACAGAACTTTTAAGTGAAATTTAAATATTTTTCATTGCTTAAGATCGAGAGGGCTCGTAAAACATAATTTAACGCATTTTTACAGGCAACTCGAAAAAAAAAATCGTCAGTATCTTTACGCTTCTCTAATCATTATAGAAGAGAATAGTATTGTCTAGGTTCTTGGAGGTTTTTTCATTTGGCCGTCTAGACATTGTATAATAATTTTTTTTATCTCGCAGGGAACAGTAGCTTCTGATTGTGGAGATTTATTAATATCAAGTAGTAATGAATTGACTTCTCTCAAACATGAAATACAACTTCTCCAAGAACGTCTTGATCAGCAAAGTCAACAAACGCGAGCTGCTGTGGCGCATGCACGGTTGTTACAGGATCAATTAGCAGCTGAAACAACAGCACGAGTCGAAGCTCAAGTATATCATTATTAAAATTTTAATTAACAAGTCTAATGAAATCAATTAAAAATTTTAACTTTGAATTTTTTTTTTAGACACGAACTCATCAGCTTCTTATTCAGAATAAAGAGCTGTTGGAGCATATTGGAGCATTAGTTAATCATTTAAGGGAACACGACCGTACATTAGGAACTCACAGTACTGCCGTGGCACAGTCGCAAAATACAGGTGCAACGAACAATCAAATGACTTCACCGAGTCCTACCACTCCTGACTTGCCAAATCTTGGTCAGGTAACGTGCTACCGAATGACGCCGTAATTAATATCAACGAGCTATGTTGATGCATTTTATTATTTTTTGTACTATTTTTTATTTTTAAATAATTGTAGCTGCTTTCCTTAGCTTATGTTTTTTTTAATTTTTTAATAAAAATGTGAAATTTATTTACAACGTAATTATAAATACGTTAAATTATATACACTTGAACATTTAAATACAAAAAATATACATGTATATAAGACATTTTATACTAAGTCGACCACTTTTGAACCCAGCCCTTCTCTATTTGGCTGAAACTTTAATTTTTAATCATTCATATTCTGTTGTTAATACAGTTGATCTTGACTTACTTCAACTTTTTGGAAGTTTTTTTTATCTTAAAAATTAATGAAAAAATTTCAAGTATTTAAAAAGAAAAAAAATCTTTATTTTAAGAAACTCTTATTCTTTTGGATGCGGGTAAAAAAAATTGAAAAAATTTTGTAAAATATTTTTTGTAAGGTAAAAAAAAATTCAACCAAATCAAAAAAGGTCGGATTCAAAAGCAGAAGCTAATTCTGTTATAATGATTCATATATATGTATGCGCTACAAAATAAGAGAATAGAATTTTTTACGAGCTGTTTCCAGTAAATAATCAGACGGTTATTAAACAAAAGATCTTGAAGCTTTATGGTCTCTGGTCTTAACATAATTTTCGCACAATCAGTTAGCATATTCATTCGTCTTCAGAAATACTTTTTTTTATTTTTCACTTTTTTTATGAAAATTTTTAGCTTAAAGCTCTAAAATCCAGAAACATTCAACTTAAAACTGTTCTTTATAAATCTTGAAAAATATCGTCTTAAATATTCTACTCCCTTAATTTTTTTAGAATAGTATATAAATGCATATGAAGGATTCACACGAAATTGACAAATTTTAGCATCAGCTCTTTTCATCTCACTAAATTTCCATATTTTATAAAACTTAACTTAAAATGCTTGCATAAATTTTTTTTTAATTTTTTAACACCACCGAAAAAAAGTCATCGATTTTTCAAAAACCAAAAAAAAACTGTTGATAAGGGTGTGAAATCGTCGAATTGAAAAGAGAGAATACTTTATATATATATATATATATATATATATATATATATATATATATATATATATATATATATATATATATATATATATATATATATATATATATACTTTATCATCAAAAGAAAGATTGCTTCACAAATATGTATATAAATGACAATTGCTTAAGTAACACATAATATAATAAGAGCGACATGAAAATTAGAGTGCTGCGACTACTTGATGCTATATTGAATGGCGCTTTTGAAAATAATAAATTCCTTTGCGTCTAGCTTAATATTTCCGTAATATTACCACGATGACTCCTCAATAAATACTGGACATCTTCACACAGGTTTTTTGGATTTAACCTCAATAAACGCTACGTGATATCGCAATAGCAATATGCTTATGATAATGAGCATCAGCAGTAATCGCTCTAGCATTTTATATCTCGCAATTGCAGAAGAATCGTTGTGTCATACTAACGTTCTTTGTCTTCGCGGTGTAGTCTAATACTCCGTAACAATACACCTTTCTTCGAAGCAGTCACAATGGACACCGGTGTATAATTCACCCTGGGATTTAGAAGCGCCGTCTTTTACATGCACTTACACACCTGAAATGTATTTCACCAAGAGGGTAGACCAGTCTAATATTTCCAATGATCAAATACACTTCCAAGCTCAACTTCTTGAGAGGTTGCACAATATTAGTCCATATCAAACTCAGAGGACACCTTTCAGTACATCCTCACGTTATCCTCTGCAACCACCGAATTTTCTTTTGTCTCCAAATTGCAATAAATTACCCGTAAGTATATTCTTTATTTTAAAAACATCAACAATTGCATTTTAATTGAAGTAATTCTCCATTGCCAGAACTCATCATCCTCGGGAACTCTGTCTCTTCGTATTCCTCATACGAACAGCTATACTTCATCTCCACTAATGTCAAATAAAATTCCTATCTACCCCACGCAAATCGAGAGCTCATCCGATCCTCTTTCTGAACTTCAAGCCTTGATTAAACCTTTGCCACATATGTCACGTCAAAGAAATTCACTGTACACATCAGGATCAAATACAATCGCTCGAGATTCAGATGTTAAACAACAAGAAAGGATCACTTGTCCGCAAACTTCATTGACTCTTGAAACTCCTTTATGTAAAAAGAAATCTGTGAAATATTAAAGTTGTATACCACACAGATTTACAATAATAATTAACATTTTTTGATTAATGACTTACTTATTTTTTAAAAACTAATCAAAATTATGTGAAATTTGCCAAGAAATGATCATTGCTCTTTTCGATATTTCGAAATTTTAGGTTTATGGAAAATTATCATCCTCACAAACAGTTGCGATTTAAATTAAACAAGTAGTTCATCATAACGTTGTCACTATTTTTATGACTTACTAAGATTATTCACTTGATAATTTTGATTTGATCAAATCAATATTATGTTGCATGAATAGTCAAATTGCCTACATAGAAAAAACACTAAATTTTTGTTTAACTATCATTTTACACGTTACAGTCGAAGTGAGTAGTTAACTTTTGTATGTTTATATTAAAATCTATCTGATAATTCTATCATGAATCGTATGAAAGGGTCTAGAGAACTTCGACAATCTATTGGTGTTCGTAAACCGCGTAACGTCAAAAGAAAAAATGTTTATAATCCGAAAACTGTGGAACATGATGAGAGTGTAATAGAAAAAAGGCCATTCGGCAACCGAAATGGAAGTAGATTTCATGGTGAATAATAAAAATACTACTAGGGTTGCATACGAAAAAAAAAAATTAGAAAAACGGTAGACCCTGAAAGCCGTCCGTGCAACTTCCCGCTCATTTTATACCTAGGTGCTTAAAATTGCACTAATGATGTTTTTGAGCTCGTAGAGCTCAAAAATACTATTTATGTGTTATTTAGAAGTTTGA
Organism: Cotesia glomerata; assembly: GCF_020080835.1. Lineage (NCBI taxonomy): Eukaryota > Metazoa > Arthropoda > Insecta > Hymenoptera > Braconidae > Cotesia > Cotesia glomerata. The sequence continues at coordinate 10,873,930 of NC_058163.1, forward strand.
TAAAACACAATTTTTCAAATTTTTAAACCGCAATAACTTTTGAATGAATGAACCGATTTTTACGCGGTTGGCGGCGATCGACGTGGTTTTTTTATTTCAAGAGCTGATTAGTTTTTGGGATTGATCGGTAGAGCCGTTTAAAAGTTATTTCAAAAAATGTCGGAGTTATGTTGAAAAAACACTTGTTTCCAAATATTTCGTCGAGGATATCTCTCGAACGAATCAACCGATTTTGACCGGATTACCGGTGATCAACGTGGTTTTTCAAGGTTAAAGGCGGATTAGTTTTTGAAGTTGATCGATCAAGCCGTTTAAAAGTTATTCCAAAAAAACCACTTTCAAAAATGATTTTTTTCTTATTTTTTTTTTTGAGATTTTTCAAAATTTCTCAAAATCTATCGGTCCAAATCGGTTCAAATTCTCAGGAAATCTAAGTTTGAGGGAACCTTTTAGAACGCCGTTTGGTTGGTTCCGATCGGTTTAGTCGTTCAAAAGTTATAAGCGATTCACATACTTACACACACACACACACGCACACACACACACACCTCGTGTCGACTGCGCTGTTTCCACGACA